>NC_136504.1:60450494-60727994 GCF_053919585.1 Euprymna scolopes
TTGATTGGATAAACCAGAAAGGTGGAGAGTAATGAGCTCCTGACGATCACTAAGAGAAAGTCGTGGCATATGGACTAAATATTACGTTGTATAACCTGAAACAACAACAATTACGATTAGAGATACTTTGTTGCCTGTTGGTGGATATTTTAAACTTATTTAGAGGCGATAATTTAAGCTGGTTTGGCTGGTGTGTGTGTGTGTGTGTGTGTGTGTGTGTGTGTGTGTGTGTGTGTGTGTGTGTGTGTGTGTGTGTGTGTGTGTGTGTGTGTGTGTGTGTGTGTGTGTGTGTGTGTGTTTCTCGTCTCATCACTTTTTATTCAACCCAAACCAGACATTTAGCCACTTGGACATAAGAGGCTATTATTTGGAATCATGTCTACAGGCGTACTACGTATGGAGGTGAGCAGCGAGATGTGTAGTACATTTAAATATTTGTATATTAGTACAGAAAGAGGGGAGCAGAAAACAGAGAGGGAATTCCAAAGTCTAGAAGTTCAAGTGAACTAACTATTAGAGTAGAAATATTTCTGGCCAGTGAACTGGTGGAACCCAGCTAGTTTGTTCGGTTAGTTGTGAGTATTTATGTCGAAGAAACCACGTGCTACGAGTTCGTCACAACACGTTTCATTAAAGTACTTCCAAAACAGACACAGGGACGCATGCATAATAGTGCGAGACTTGTTAGGTTTGAGACTCTTTTTTTATTTTTGGTCCCTGTCTAGGCGGGAGAGACCAGTGGTAAATGCGCCAGTCCAGGTGTGGCAACAATAATTAAACGTTTGTTCTTCAGTATTGATTGAAAATTAAATAACAATTAATAAAAAAAATTAATGTGTCAAATAAATTTGGAAAAGTAATTGAAAATTAATGTGTCAAACACTAAAATGAGTATTTTTTTAAACACCCATTTCACAAAGTAATTGGCTTACGAAATTAAAGTCATTAAAATTAATTTTCCTTTGTAAGAATTTCAATGATTATTTATTTATTTTATTTTATTTGGGGGAGAGGCTCCCAAAACCTCTAGTTTTTTAAATGTGTGTACAATGTGCGTGACTGCGTGATAATGTGTCTAATGGGTGCATTATTATCCTCGAGTATCTTCAGTCTCTTTCTATCTAAGGTTTATTAGAACAATCTGGTATGAGGATACTTTAGCCTGCAAGTATTCAACTGACCAACTATTCAAAATAGTAGAGTATTCGAAGTCCAAAAAAGATCCCCTCGGAGCGGTTATACAATGGCTCATCTTCTAGTGATGTTACCTGAAATAACAGTACTTAGCTCGATACTCTACCAAACCAGATGAATTCTTATCGTAGACATGGATATGATTAAAAGATCACAAGAAAGATACTGTAACAATGTTACCTGGTCAAATAGGGAGAGGGGAATTAATGTTCTTCAGTTCTTTACTGAGTCAACGTTTGAAGAGTAGAGGATAGTTGTGATTGAACACACGAATGTATCTCATAGAAAGATCAAGTGTTTGCCTCAGAAAAAGGTTCCTTTATTTCTGAGAATTTCCTTAAGTAAAATTTAAAAAAAAATACGGCAATACAATGACAATCAGTAGTTCAGGCGACCTAAATCAGTGCAATTAAGTGCAACATGATTGCGTGTGTGTATGTATGTGTGCGTGTGTGTACGCATGTATGCATGTGTGTATTCATGTGTGTGTGTCTGTGTGTCTTCCTGCGCGTGTATGCGTTCGTTTATAGTGCGTTTGAGTCGAATGGGGGGGTAGAGAGGGAGAGGGACAGAGGGTGTCGTGGTCCAGGCTGCAGAAGGCCAATGAATGGTCGAGTAAGAATCGGAGAAATTAAAACTTTTTTTTTACTATTTATTCTTTAAATTTTATTTATTTATTTGTTTGTTTATTTATTTGCGATTCGACATTAAAAGTGGAACATTGAGAACAGATATTTTTTCTTCTCTCCCCCACGTACATGTTGACTGTGTCTTACTGATCGTTTGCAGTTAGAGTTGTAGTGTGTGTGTCCCCACTCCTCGCTGTAGAAATATTGCACTTGCACGTCAACCCAGAAAATTTTACGGCACTAGTCGACAGGGAAAAGATTGTATTGCCCTAGTTTACAGCAGTGTACTCTCTCTCTCTCTCTCTCTCTCTCTCTATATATATATATATATATATATATATATATATATATATATATATATATATATATATATATATATATATATATATATATATGCCTATTCACAATGCCTCCCCACGGGACAGAGTTAGACACCAGGGTCGTTTTTTAACATGGGTAAATAAATAATATATATATATATATATATATATATATATATATATATATATATATATATATATATATATATATATATATATAAGGAGAGAGAGAGAGAGAGAGAGAGAAAGATCTCGTTTTCATGCACACACTTCCGTGTTTCTTTTTCTCTTTCATATTTTCTTCTTTTTTCTCGCCTTTTTCTTCTTTTCATTTTCTCTGTTTCTCGTTTCAACTTTTTTTTTCGTGTTTCTTTTTTCCCCGTTTTTGCTTCTATTATTTATTCTCATTTTCTTTTTCTTTCTTTTCTATTTTCCCTATTTCTCTTTTGCGTCTTTGGCTTCTTTATCCTTTCTTTTTCACTCACATTCTCCCTCCGTTGTTTAATCTTTGTCTTTGTTTCGATTTTTTTTCTTTTTATTTTGTGTATTTTTTCTCTTTATTTTACTTCTTTTTCTCTCTTTTTTTTGTCTTTGTTTTATCTATTCTTTCTCTTTCGCTCATTCTCTTCTTTTTTAGTCTTTTTTTTTTCTCTTTCTCGTTATATTCACTTTTCTTTTTCGGGTTTTCTCTATCCCATACTCCCTTTCTTCCTCCCTCACCCCTCCATCTCCGTCTCTGTCTGACTGTTTTCCCCTCTTTCTCTCTTTCTTTCTTTCTTTCTTTCTTTCTCTCTCTCTCTCTCTCTCTCTCTCTGGCTTTTTCGCTTTTTCTATCCCAATTGAGATTTTGTTATCACTCCTCCTCTCTCCATCTTCCTATTCTCTTTCTCTCTATCTCTCTCTCTTTCTCTCTCTCTCTCTCTCTCTCTCTCTCTTTCTCATGTACAGCGTGTAATAATATCTTACAAGAAACACAATTTTTAAGTTACTGCAGAACGTTTTCGCGACAAAATTACATGTCTCGAAAAACGACCTGATTATCCCATTTTGTTCTCGAATTATAAGTAGGATTATTCTTGTTCATCTGCAAACAAACATAGCTTATTGTAGGTAGTAGTGTTGGAATAATTAATCGAAATCGGGAATCGGAAAAATCGGAACCTTAGGGGGGGGTATCGGAATCGGAAAAATTTGTGCCTTTCTTCCGATGCCCAAAAGATTCTTTTAATTGGCTTTTTTTATTTGATTTTGTTTTGCGCGAGTCTTTTCTAGTCTTACAAAAAAACACGCGTTCACATTTCAAGCTATATTTCTTGTCATATACATACGCGCACACAAACATACGCGCCCACGTCCACACACATACATATATTCACGTTCGTGTACATACACTAATATTCACGTGTATATACACACACGCTAACGTGCACACATGTACTCACATGTACGCACATACACGCACGCATGGACAACGTCACTTCCCCTTTCAAAGGAAATCCACACATGCGCAAAAGACCAGCGAAAACACCTATAAAAGCAAGAGCAATAAGCAGCTTCTCCCTTTTCAGACCAGCTTTCGAGCTGTACACTCTACGGACCGACAGCGTGCCTTTTCGGCATGCGTGCGCACGCGCGTACCTCACACCATTTGCTACTATGTGGGACAAAAAGCTATCAGACAGTATGTACACTTTATACGCTTTCTATCTCCATAAGCTGGATTGACTTTCTCACTCTATCTCCCCTTCGGCTTTGGTCCATCAAAACAGACATGTGTGCGACGCTCTACTGAGCTTAACCCTCTCTTTCTACAGGCCGGCTTGCCACTTCGTGTTTCTCTATTGCATTCCCCTTTCCTTCCACGCGAGTGTTCGTCAACGGCGGAATGAACACGTGTACACCCAAGACTTTCATTTCTCAACAGAAAATAAACATGTTTATTTTATTCCAGCAATTGAGTTCTTTGTTCCCCTACTCCATTTCCTTTTCTTGCCACGCGCAACAGGATAATGGTGACCCCTTTATTTAAAATGAAATGGATGAGTTTGAACGAAACACTCATGCACACACAAACTTTCTCTCTCGGCAACAATAAACTTTCCCTCTTACCAGCTAACAACGAGAGACGCACGCCAAACAATACACTTTTCTTCTCACCAGTAAACAACGAGAGACGCACGCCAAACTATAGACCTTCCCTCTCATCAGCTAACAACGAGAAACGCACGCCAAACAATACACTTTTCTTCTCACCAGTAAACAATGAGAGACGCACGCCAAACTAAACACGTGTTGTACCTTTTTCTTTCACTTGTTTCTTTACGAAATAAATCCTAGTTCATTTAATTCAATTTAACACGTACTTCGTCTCTTTCTCCATACAATTCATTAGTCCTAGTTTTCGCCACCACAACGCACTGGCGCCCGACTGACGTGAAACGAACAAGCATGGCGACCCTACCTTTTTTAAATTAATTGTTTTGAGCGAGACGCGCGTTTTATTTGATAAAGAATAAAAACGAAATTTTCAATAAAGAAAAACAAGTAAACTACTACTGACAGGAATAACTACTACAAACAACAATGATGGAACCCTCATAAGACTAGGCAGAAAAATAAACACGGAGCTGTCGACTTCATAGCGAATTTAAAAAAATAATTCGAGCTCGACAAACATTTTTCACGGTTTCCTGACATTACCCTGCAACAAACGCGAGAAGCAAAATCACATAGGCCTATACACATTCTCTCCTGCACAGTAGGCGCAATAACAAAGAAACAATTACAGGACATCCCTATCAACACATAGGAAGAAGTTGAATCAACAATACGAGTTGAGATGCACCACGCACGCTGATAAACTCACAACTTGGAAGTTTCATTGACAGCCGGCAACCACACCTCGTTCAACAAGAACGAATGCGCAACTAGTGCCCGTCCAAACAAGGCACACATTACCACAGACTCACTTGCGAAAATACCGTCAACTTGACACACAACGTCAATTTTCCTTCCAAACGAACAATTCATTTCACTCTCCAAGCAACTCGTCGCACATGTCAGCACACCAAAAACCAACCAAACAAAGATCACCCTAAAAAAAGAGTAAACGCCTTTTCTACGTGTAAGTAAATAATTTATTTTATAAACACACCCCGTTTTTGACGTTTTTTTTTTCAAACAACCACACCAACAGCAAAAAAAAAAAAAACAGGACGAAAAATCAATTGCCGAAAACATTACTTACAAAAAGAAAAATTAAAATATATATATATATATATACATTGGATATATTTTCCCCTAGGAAGGGGAGTATTGAGCGAGTCTTTTCTAGTCTCACACAAAAACACACGTTCACATTTCAAGCTATATTACTCGTCATATACATACGCGCACACAAACATACGCGCCCACATCCTCACACGTACATATATTCACGTTCGTGTACATACACTCACATTCACGTGTATATACACACACGCTAACGTACATACATGTACTCACATGTACGCATATACACGCACGCATGGACAACGTCACTTCCCCTTTCAAAGGAAATCCACACATGCGCAAAAGACCAGCGAAAACACCTATAAAAGCAAGAGCAATAAGCAGCTTCTCCCTTTTCAGACCAGCTTTCGAGCTGTACACTCTACGGACCGACAGCGTGCCTTTTCGGCATGCGTGCGCACGCGCGTACCTCACACCATTTGCTACTATGTGGGACAAAAAAGCCAACAGTACGTACACTTTATACGCTTTCTATCTCCATAAACTGGATTGACTTTCTCACTCTATCTCCCCTTCGGCTTTGGTCCATCAAAACAGACAAGTGTGCGACGCTCTACTGATCTTAACCCTCTCTTTCTACAGGCCGGCTTGCCACTTCGCGTTTCTCTATTGCATTCCCCTTTCCTTCCATGCGCGTAGTCGTCAACGGCAGAATGAACACGTGTACACCCAAGACTTTCATTTCTCAACAGAATAAACAACATGTTTATTTTATTCCAGCATTTGAGTTCTTTGTTTCCTTCATTCAATTCGTTTCATTATTTTTTCTTGTTGCGAGTTTAGGGTATTTATATCCTAATCTTCTACAGTTTAAAGGAAAAGATTCTAAATAATGAATATCTATTGATCTTAAACTACCAGTATCAGTAAAATCGATAGATCGTCCCTTACAAGTGTATTTTTACACTTGAGGAAATAGCTGTATATTTAACATGCATTTTTACGGTAATCGTGAAAAAAAAACAACTTTATAGATAAATATTTAAAGATTTATTAAGAATCGAAATCGGAACCGGTAATTGTATCGGAATCAGGAATTTAGTACAGAATCGGTGATTGTATCAGAATCGATAATAATATTAGAATCGTCCCATCACTAGTAGGTAGGCTACATTGAATGAATACTTTTAACGTAATAGGCATATGGCATTTTTATTTCGTTTCTCATCAGTTCGACTGTTAATTTGATTGCCACGATCAGTCAAAATGAAATGAAAAATAATGTTTGACACTAAAAAAAAATATTCCCGTCGTTTCCATTTGTTTATTGATGCGCATATGTGAATTATAAATGTTCATAAAAATATGCACTTCCGAACACATATATTTAATAACTGATTTTATTTGTTTATTAGTTTTAATGCTTGTCTTATGAACTTCATGCATAAAACTGTTGCTTGTAGACATAAAAATTCTGCTTCATCCGGTCTTAGTTTTTAGAGTACGCGAATGTCCTAGGCAACATCAGACAACGTTTCGTGTCTCCTCTCCATGCAGTTCGACCTAAAAGGAATTGCATAAATCAACAACTTATTGCAGACACGTCGAGGATACGTCCCCGACAATCACTCTGATATTGAGTTTGTTATTGTCGGGCTCAAGTACGATCCTATTCACGCCTAGAAGAACTATCATCCCAGGCTTTACCTTCTCTTTGAGATATGGTTAGTTTATCGCTAGTCGTCTGGTGTGTCTCTACCGGGAAATGACAACGGAGCTGCTCTGGCATTTTTAGGACGGTAGCGCGCTAATCCTAGTGTGCTGGCTTTTTAACTTAACACTTGACCTTGTGCCTAACCTCTTGGAGAAGTAAATAAAACAAGCCAAGTTGTATACTGTCATATTGCTTCTGGTGCACCCGTAACACCAGATCCTCCTCGGTCTGTTACGTTTCCTATTGCTTGGTATAATCCAGACGCGTTATAAAGATAACGCAAGAGGTACACGCTGTACATAGTGAAACCACTTGAGACGCTGAGCGCGTAATGCAGTCGTAATCCTACTAATACCAAATTTCCGATGAAGCATGATTGATAGGACATCTTCTTCAAATTTATAGCTATACCCTTCCGCCTCTGATCATGGAATGATTGCTACGTTAAAGCTGGTACATCTGGTTCTGGTTTGTAGTTATTGTATCCAGCTACTGTCACAATATTAACTATATATCGTAATCGTATAATTGTAGCATATTCTTCTCGTAGCTCTTGATCTTAAATGGAGCCCATACATCAAATCCATTGCCAAGGTTAGATCATACTCACGCTCCAGTAGACATCTCACTTCCGATGCAATCCTCTATTTGTATACGAACCAAGTATGTCCTTGGATCGAGTACTGTTGCCATCTTTACAGGAGATGCTTGGATACCTATCCTGCATTGACAGAGTTCCAAACCGACTTCGTAATTTAGTAGGTCATGTCCTTTTCTCTTCTCTGCAACCTGTTTTCCACAGGAGAGACTTGTGAGCTTGTATCTGATCTATCGTTATTTTCATGGCAAGTGTTTGACTGATCTCCAATCTATGCCCCCCTCCTTGCCAATCTTTCACAAAAAAATAAATCACACGTCTAGCTCCAATCACTACCAATAACTTCCCCAACTCTCTATCGGTGCCTAAATATAAAGGAGGATTTAATAAACAAAGCTTCTTTCCTAGAACTGCCCACCGGTGGAGCTCTATTCAGCTTGTCTGTTTTCCAACTGGCTACAATATTGCAATATTATCGTCTTCAAGTCCAGCGTAAACAAGTTCTTATAGAACCGTCCTCGTAAATAATCTAATTATACCAAGTTTCCACCACAAACGATTACTACGCTACTGTCACGATGAAAATATTAGCTATATATTAATACACACATTAATCCTTATCCTCAAGTAGCCTCTGGACCTTGATATTTGGTAAAACCCTTTGTAATAAAAAAAAAAGAAAGTCTTTTATTACATGCGAACTAGTTAATAATAATAGTTGCGTTTTGTTGACACGTAGTAGCAGAAAACTTAATCAGTTGTGCCGTCTCTCGTTTTTGTCGTGGTGGAAGTAGCGTTGTCCCGTTGTCCTCTTTACTCGCATATTTACTCGATATTTATTGGCTTGGCCACAAAGTTTTTTGTTTGCTTGTTTGTTTGTTTGTTTGTTTGTTTGTTTTTGTTTTGTTTTTTTTGTTTGTTTGTTTTTTTAAGAAGAAATCCAAATATAGTTTACAAACCTAACCAAGTTTTTAGAATTAATTTTTCTACGATCGATTTGAAAATCTTGTGAATGTCTGCGATCTTTCGATTACTAGGTCATGCTAACGCATACACGTTAAAATGCTACTATATATTCTCATTTTTTTTAATTTTTTTTTAGGCTTTTATTGCCTTCCCATAAGATTTTTTAAATTGTTTAAACACTAGCTGAAGTATCCGTCAACACCGTGTTTCTCCAAACTTTTCTTTTCTGTACAGCAGGTCAAATTATAATAATATACTTGACTTTCACCATAGTTAAGTAATAGTCAGAAATCGCGTTTTATTCGTCAATTGAAATTCTTTACAACTACTTTCTAATGTCAAACGCTACGATGAAAACACCGGGTATGGACATAATCTTCAATTTTAGATTAAAAATAAAAGTGTCAAAATTAAAAAAAAAAAAAACATTTGGACAATGATTTTTAATCGTTTGAATTGTCATTTCAAAATTAATTTTTGATTAGATTGATAGTTTATATATCAACTATCTGATGTATCCGTCAACGTCTGGTTTTTCAAACCTTTATTTTCTACATGTCAGTTTAAATGGGATCTACTTCGAATTGCAATAAAATAATGATAAATGATGTTGCACAGGAAATATCTGGAACGCCCGCAAAAAAGTAAGCCAATAAAAACAATTATTTGACGAACTATGAAAATAATATTGTGAAAAATTTTAAGTCATTTCAAATTATTTTTTTGTTTTACTTTAAATAGCAATAAAATGAATAAAAAAACATTCAGGTTTTATTATCTACAATGGCTACGAAATAATTGTATACCTATACTTAAAAAAATAAAATAATAAAATATAAACGGAACAATTTAATTGGACCCTGAAAAATGGCATAAAGCTTAACGTTTTATTCACTAGGCAATCTAAAAAGAGAATATATTTTGGCCTCTCAACTAACTTACTCAACTAACGCATAGATCCAAAATGGTTCGATTGTATAAAATTAACATAAAGATACAAATAAAAAATCTATATATTAATTTGCTTGTACGTACGGTGTCACGTCATCATCATCGCAAACATTAATTAATGAAACGCGTCATCATCATCGCAAACATTAATTAATGTGAATTATCTCCCTTTATTGTTTAATCTTTATCAGTTAAAAATCAGTAACCCCTTTTATTTCCCAAAAGTTCCCGAACAAAAAAAAATAATAATAATAACTGTCTATTTATGGTTCCGGATTATTTTAAAGGCAATTATGCATAGAAGATATCGTTCCACAGTTTAAATAGTATTTTACTTACATTTTTAACGATGCCTTCTGTTTATTATTGTAGGAACGTTTATTCTATTTTATTCAGTAATAAATATATTTTTTACATTTAACGTTACGAGTTCGTTTTTTTTGTTTGTTTACTGTGCCACTTTATGTTTTTTTTATTTACTTTTTATTTACACAACAAAAATATGTTTCGAAATAAATGTTACAAAAGTCAAGAATGACTTTATTAAATAAATAACCAAAGTCACCATTCGCAAATACACTGAGTAACACAGAGTCAAAACATATTTTACGTCTTGTTCTGTTTTGCTTTTGTTTTACGGCATATCAATCTTTTTTCGTGTTATTTAATGCCGAATCGAGTAATTTTGTAACATTTATACATCTTCACGTTATTTACATAGTTATTATTTATGTTTTGTCTGTTTTATTTGCTTCTTTTACAGGCATCCATCATCTTCTAATGCCCACCGACAGAGCATACATATTTAAATACTATAAAAAATGAACACGACAATTTTTTTTAATATGAAATAAAACACTTAGTTTCATTACTTACAATTTAATTTATTTAAAGAAATATTTATTTCCTATTTAAAGATTTTCAGTATAATTTATTTAACTGAAGAAATATTTATTGTTCATACATATATTTTTTCCATTATTTTTATTACATTGTTAGGTGAAGTTTCAGAATAGTTAACCCCCTCCCCATATTAAGAATGGCTTTCAGCATGATTCTTACAATAGCGGTATCAAAGTTTTTTTTTTTTATTAATATTTTAAAACAAATTATACAAAAAACGATACAAGACCATTGAATTTTTCTTTTTCATTAAATCGCTATTTAGGTGAAGGTTCAAAATAGTTAACCCTCCCTTCTCCCCATAACCGTTTTTTTTTATGCAGTAAAATACTGTTTCAATAATTATGATTTAAATAAATATTTATTCCTTATTTAAAGATTTACAGTATAATTTATTTAACTGAAGAAATATTTATTGTTCATACATATATTTTTCCCTTATTTTTTTACATTGTTAGGTAAAGTTTCAGAATAGTTAACCCACCTCCCCATATTAAGAATGGCTTTCAGCATGATTCTTACAATAGTGTTATCAAAGTTTATTGATTTTTCTCATTTAACAAAATTTATAAAAAAGATACAACCCCCTCCCCATATTAAGAATGGCTTTCGGCATGATTCTTACAATAGCGGTATCAAAGTTTTTATTTTTTTATTTTAAAACAAAGTATACAAAAAAAAGATACAAGACCATTAAATTTTGTTTTCATTAAATCGCTATTTAGGTGAAGGTTCAAAATAGTTAACCCTTCTCCCCATAACCGTTTTTTATGCAGTAAAATACTGTTTCAATAATTATGGTTTAAATATTTATTCCTTATTTAAAGATTTACAGTATAATTTATTTAACTGAAGAAATATTTATTGTCCATACATATATTTTTCCCTTATTTTTTTTTTACATTGTTAGGTAAAGTTTCAGAATAGTTAACCCCCCTCCCCATATTAAGAATGGCTTTCAGCATGATTCTTACAATAGTGTTATCAAAGTTTATTGATTTTTCTTATTTAACAAAAATTATAAAAAAGATACAAAAAGATTTTAAACATTTTTTTCATTAAATGGTTATTTAGATGAAGATTTAGAATAGTCAAACCCTCTCCCCTTATTAAGAATGGCATTTTTATTATTTCAGCATGATGCTTACATTTTTCTTAATATAAAAAAAACATACAAGAAAATGTTAAGCTCTTTTTTTTAAATTAAACTGTTAGATCAAAGATCGGAATAACTTACTTTATAGCCAATTAGCCAGCTGTATTAAAATGTTTTAGCATTTAATACCTAATAAGGGTTTCGCTTCAATTGTCACAAGCAGACGATATCGATTCAAAGGAGGTAATTCGTCAACAATTGTTTTAGCCGAATTTTACGGTAAAGTGTAGTGGATTGGTGGATATATTATACATATCCCCCAGTTTGTATTTATTTGCTTCCCCACTGAGCAAATTAGGCACAAGGCCGTTTTTTAATGTGGAGAGAGAGAGAGGGAGGGGGGAGGGAAATGAGGACCAGCTCCCGATGGGTGGGAAATGGGAGTTGGATAGGAACTGTTGGTATGAAGAGTTGCCCCTACATTGACCAAGGTAGATATGTGGGGTTACCCCCACATATGGTCTTTGCTTGCAGTATCTGTCGGAACAGATACTATACTTTGATCTTGTCGCCCAGGCCGCAAAGGGCGGGGGCCAGTGTATATACATATCCCCCAAGTTATTCATTTGATAAAAACAATATTTAATGAGCATGGTTCTTCTTGCCAGGCAATGGGTTTACCTGAACCAACAGGTGATCCTCCAATAGATAATATGACTCGAAATACAAACGGGCCTAATGTTGAATTGTTAAACAATGAACAATTAGAGGTCTTTAATACTATAATCAAGGCTGTCATGGCAACTGAAAAAGAAGCCCCACACAACAATTGCTTCTATTTAGATGCCCCAGCCGGATTAGGAAAAACCTTTTTATTCAACATGTTATATGATTACTTCACCTCCAGCAGTACTGTAACCGCCACTGCGGCATTGCTGCAATGCTACTAACTTTAGGGAAAACACTCCACAGTATATTCAAACTACCTGTACCTCTGACAGAAACCGGTGTCTGTAACGTTTCTCCTGTATCAGAGCATGCTTCTTTTTTGAGAAAGGTAAAGGTATTCATCATAGACGAAGCCTCTATGATACCTAATCATGCACTGCTTGCTATAGATAGATGTTTACAAGATATAATGGGTAACGATAAAATATTTGGTGGAAAATTTCTCATACTTGGAGGTGACTTCAGGCAAATTTTGCCAGTAGTGCCACATGGATCACCTACATCTATTATAGACACCTGTCTTAAAAGATGCCCATTGTGGCATCATTTCAGTCAATTACAACTAACACAAAACGTCAGAACTAACATAAATGAACAGGAGTTTTCTAGATGGCTCCTTCATCTTTGTAATGGTACACTAACGAGCAGTCTTAATGACGTTCCTGTAGATGCCATAGATGTTCCTGACTATTCGGTATGTAATGGTTCTCTAATCTCAGAAATATTTGATTGCAGCCCTCAAGAAATGGAAAATTGAATCATTATGACTCTAAAAAATACAGAATGTTTAACAGTAAATGTAGAAATTCTGAATAATCTTCCCGGAGGCATAAATACATATTTAAGTGCAGATTACATCTCCGATGATGATGCTGAACTTCAAAATTATCCTATCGAGTTCATAAATTCATTAACTCCATCTGGAATGTTACCTCACCGACTTAATGTGAAAATAGGGGCAATAGTAATGCGACTGCGAAATTTATCCATACATCAAGGACATTGTAATGGAACTAGGATGAAAATAAAAGAATGTCATCAAAACAGCATCATTGCTATTTTAATTAATGGATCTAATAGAGGTTCCACAGTTATCATTCCAAGAATTAAGTTAAAGCCAAGTGATACAAATGTTCCGTTTGCATTTCATCAGATACAGTTTGCAATACGATTAGCATATTCACTGACCATCAATAAAGCACAAGGCCAAACTTTGGATAAGGTTGGTATATATCTTCAACAACCTGTATTTTCTCATGGTCAGCTGTATGTGGCATGTTCAAGAGCTCGATCTAAGCACAGTGTGAAATTTAAGGTAATGCAACTGCATAGAGATGATAATCAGGTCAGAAAGCGTGGTGTAACATATACTAAGAATATTGTTTACCGGGAAGTGTTATGAAAACAATCAGGAACAGCTATGGAATCTAAAAATTAACTTGGATGTAAATATGATTTTGGAAAAAAAAATTTTTTAATTGCTTTCCTTATATTTAAAATTCATAATTTGATGAAAAAGTAGTGTACAGTTTGTTTAACCTATATCACATCATTTTGATTATCGAAAAATCAAAATTTAACTGTATTTCGTAAGATTTACAGAAACACTTCATTTTCTATGCATGTAATACATAAGAGTCTGAATATTATAACAGATTACAATGTTTTTATGGAAAAAACTTTTGTACAGAAAATTCAAAGTGTTCTATTTATATTATCAGGAAGTTGTGATGCATTAATTGAAATCTATATCACTAATTCGACTTAAAAATATTTGTGAATTTACAAATCTTCATTGAATAAAATTTAAAATAAATAGAAAAGTCTATTGCATATGTAAAAATTGATGGTTGCTTATTTAACTTCATTAAAAGTTATCAAAGTCAACCAAGAACTGCTCAATATTCTGGCTTAATGGATCATTTAGCAAGGAATGAAGATGGCGATTCTGGTGTACCAGTTATTCTACCATCTTCATTTACAGGAAGTCCTAGGAATCTTCAACAACTGTATCAAGATGCAATGGCAGTTTTCTGTAAATATGGAAAGCCAGACCTATTCCTTACCTATACATGTAATCCAAGATGTCCTGAAATATTAAACAACTTGGGGTCATCAGAACTTTCACAAAATCGATGTCAACAATGTCACACAGTTTTTTTTAAATTCACAGTCTGACTCCCCAGAACCTGCTGACTGACCACTATTCTCACTCCAAGCAGCTGATCAACGTCCCTGTCACCGCCTCAGTCATCACCAGCACTTCCTGACAATATCAACAGCATCAGTTACGATCGCATTGGCCATCAATAAAAGTTTTAACTGCAGTTCTTTGTTTGTTCTACTTGCTTCCATACGTTCATTTTTGTAATATAACAATAAGGAATTTCTTATTGATGTGTTTTACAAGATTTTAACTACCGTGGAATTTCCACCGGTCCTGCTAGTTTAAATTATTTTAATTAAATTATAGAACATTCAACAAATATTTTTTATCCATTTTCATAGCTTCTAAATAAAGAAAAACAACAAAACAACAACAACAACAAAAAAAAACAATGCGTAATTATTCAGTCAACTAAAAAGGAACGCTAACAAATGCCGGACATTTATTTATTCTTACGTTCGTTTAGTTTTGGATAATGAGTTTTAAAAACGTTTTATTAACCTCTGGCATTGATAAAGATGTCTGATCGAAGTAGATTATTCAGTTATTAGTCGGTTAGTTTGGCTTCCAGATCAACCGTTTAATTGTGATGCCGCGACATTTATATATCTTTATCTTTATAAAATTAGGTGTGTTTATATATTTATGGGTTATGTGACAGAATTAACACCTAAACTAATTAAGGAATCGTCATTAATTTTGAAACATGTTTGCTAGATGTAAGGGAGCCAAATGTTAGTTAAATATAGTTTTGTGCAATAAGATAAGAAGGAGATTTTTTTTACACCGGGATCGCCACTTATCAAGGCCCGGAGGCCACTCGAGGATAAGGGTCACTGGGTATACGTTAGTCAATGTGATTATAGCGTACTAAACATTAGTATTGGAAATTTTGTAAATTGGATTACTTAGGGGGACGGTTACTCAAGAACTTGTTTACGTTGAACTTGAAGACAATCAGATTGCAGTCAGCTGGAAAGCAGGCAATCGGAAGAGAGTTCCAGAGGAGCGCAGTTCTAAGAAAGAAACTTTGTTCATGGAATGGAAGCGCTTCGAAAATAATACTGATTTTCATGAAATTTTAATTAATAAATATTTACCAAATTTCAGTTTCCTTGAAATGTTTTAAAGACGTTTTAAGGCGTATAATACAAGCACAACAAATCCAAATATATCAGATTTGCACTGTAGTTGATTAGACACCAATTAGGTTCAAGGGACTTTAAGAAGAAAATTATAATTCAGGAAATCTTTTATTTGAATCATGATTTCTTCTTTAGATCCCTGGAGTTTAAACCGTAAATTTTAGATATTTTCTAGAATCAAAAAATGGATTTTGATTAAAATCAGAATAGGGATTCTATGCATAAAGTTTGATAGCATTATGTTGATTTTAATCTTCATAAGGAACATAAAATTGGTGCAACATTGTTCTGCTCGGGAAATTAATTGTATCCGTTCTAGGAAGCGTATTTTTACATGCGCAGATCGTAGTGTTAAAATAACATGATCACTCTCGGCCTTCTTGAATGATATTTACGATTTATATAAATGTTAATAATTTTAACTATGTTTTTTTTCGCCATGGTTAATGTTGGTGGAGCGGTTTGTCCCTTGCTAATGGAGTCAGAGATGGCTTCGCGGTTGCATTCGAATCTCCAGGCATACAGTAATCGTGACTCCCTGCACTAATGATTCCCGAAACGATGAAACAACAGTGTCTGTAGGTATTAAAAATAAGTATATATATATATATATATATATATAAATTTGAAATTAAATTTAGTAAATTAAAAAATTATGATAACTTTATTATTAAATTCAATCAATGAAAAACTTTTCATTTATACTATTGCTCTATCTCGTATGTTGAGCTTCTTTATTTGATTGTGATTACTTTATTAATATTGATACTAATATTTAGATGGACTTTAATTTTACAGTATTATACAAGGAATAATCTGAAAGTATTTCCAAATTTCAGTTATATATATATATATATATATATATATATATATATATATATATATATATATATATATATATATATCATACCATGTCATCCTCAAACAATTTACATGTATCATATTCAAGAATGTAAATTATCTAACATGCTACACGGCTTTTGGTAAGTACTTTGACAGGATATTTTAAAAGCTTGATCTGCAAGACAGACAACACCTTGCTAAAACCACTCCAATGTTAGTAACATTTAGAAGTCGCCTAAGTGTTGTGTCCGTACATATAAACATCTTCTTTAAACTAGCACTTGACATGAATGTTCTTTTGTAGCAACCACTTCAAAGTCTCATTTAATATGTAGGAGAATGTGATCTGTATATTCATATATTTTCTCTAACACTTTTTTTTTTATTAAATTAACATTAGAATATATTAGTGAGACCTGTCCCGTACTAGCGAGCGCATGCATGGGCGTTGTCCGAGAATATCAAAGAACACAAAGAAACTCTTACTTCCACATATGAACCCCATGTAATATTTTAGTAGCAGGGTTTCATAAGTAACCAGCAGGAATACCCAACGTTGCTTGGGATTTGTAACTATCCCTCAACTATGACTGAAAAGGGGAGGTGACGCTTCATACTAGTGTTATCATTTTTCATTCAATAATCACCGCGAAGTTTTCAAAGGAAAAAATAGATAATATTCAAAAGAAGGCGACAAAGAAGAGGAAGTCATAATTACCATATAGCTCTTCTGCTAGCCGTAGTTGAAATGAGGAGGTAGCGCTATTTGTCCCTTAATCTCATCCCTATTTCCTGTTTGAGTCGGAATGCTCGCAACAAATAAAGGTAGCACGAACTGATAAAAAGGGTTTATCGAAACTATTCTCATAATCCGCTATTTACATTCAACATACGGTAAAAAAATGTGCGTAATAATATTAGGTTGGTGCAAAAATAATGTCGTTTTATGACGAAGTTGAACGTAAAAAAACGACATTATTTTTACATCAACCTAATAACAATACATAATTCACTAAAAAGTCCATTTAGTGATCGTCACAAAATTTAATGCGAAACACTATTTTCATTATATTCATAACACCATATTACCTTCTTTACATTTTTTTTTTATTTCAATCCGTTTCGCCTCCAGTATAGTTGAAAAAAAATATTTTGGAAATTTTGGAAACATTCTAAATTAATGTCTCATGCGTATGGTTTAATTTCATTAAAACCATATATATATATATATATATATATATATATATATATATATATATATATATATATATATATATTTCAAGGGTTCTGACACCACTAATAGCTCCCTTAAAGTGGATACATAGAGATTCGACACATTGAGGGTCACGTAGAGATTCAGGGCCACTTCCATTGTTTTCCCCTGAGAATTTTATACAAATGGTTTACATTCCATTAAAATAAGATGTATTAGATGTTTTAAGAGAAGTTCTACATCCATAGCTTCTTTATGGCGCAAATGAAGACATAAGGCGACTTCCATTTCAGTATACTTTTAGATTTTATGTCCATTATCTATTTTTTTTTTATTATTATTTAGAAAAAACACGCGCAGAGGGGGATATGTCTATACACATATCTATGCACGCACACACACACACACACACACACACACACACATATATATATATATATATATATATATATATAATGGATGACAGTTCAAAGTTAAATAAGCGTTATTTGATCATCCAATCATAAGGGAAAACATGTAAACTATTTAAAAAAAACTGTTTAGACCATGGTATTTCGATACTTAATTCTTCTGATCATTTTAGAAGAGAAGAGTAAGGTTATCTCCATATATAATGAAATGACTGTGGAAATTCCCCCTCTAGACCAAAGTATCGTAGGTTTTCAACAACAGACGCCACATACAAATTTAATACATCTAGGATAATATACACTATCTTATGTAGCTTTCGAACACCATTTTACACACATTCAGTCGTGATAATAAAATGCTACATTGCATCCTACGAGCAACACAATCGCAATATCTCTTGAGGAAGGAGTCTCTATTTTCTCTCTAAATATTTAGTACTATCACTGCTACCAGTTGTCAGCGGAGACGAATTCTACATGTTCTACACATTCTGTGATTATACCGACCTACCGGTTGATGGATACATCTACCTAACATCACCTTTCCTATTTCCGATTATTAAATAATAAAGGCTTCTTCTCAAAAGTCTGTCCATTCTGATTGGCTGAGCTCTGAAAATTTTCATATTCCAGAATCCAATTCTTCGATTTATAAACGAATACTTACTAACATTAAAATATGGCGTCACTGAGAGACATATTATTGCGCTCGGCGTTAAGTTCATTAAATCCTTAGGTAATTATTGTTATGTAAGATCGAAAAATACAAGATAGAGAAAATCGTTAAACGAACGAAAAATATCCAGTTTACTTGCTTTTAGTTACAAAGTTTAAAACACGCCATCCACTATAAAAATTGCCTAATAAATAACACACGCTATCAACTATAAGAATTTCCTTCATCGTCGTCGACGTCACCAACGACGTTTTCGTAAACAAAACAAAAGAAAAAACTGCACAGTCCTCCGATAGATTTTTATACCATTAAGCACATTACGTGTACATTGGTGATGTTTCAAACCGACGTATTACACAGATATATGTATTTATATGCTGAACAGTTTAGCTCCCAAATATTTGCGTCTATTATATTAAGATTTCTCTTAACAAAAAAAAAAAAAAAAAAAAAAAAAACAATTTAAAAAAGTGAAAAGAAATTTTTAAAATAAGTTTATTTGTAAATAATTTTATCTTTTCCATGCGATTTGACGACAGGGGCCAATGCCCGTTATTTTACTGGACCGGCAATGGCCCCTGCTAACAACCGTAGTATAATTATTTTGTTTTGTTTTTTTTTGTTTTTTTTACTGGTGAGGTTGGGGGTATACTTCCACCGGGCAAAGCTGGTAAACGCCTTCTGCTAGTATATAAATGAAACTAGCATAAAACATTAGCCTAAAAATAAAAATATACTATAGGTATATGAAAGCTAAATAGATAGTAAGGAATAGAAATAATAAAAGAAATATACAAAAGAATAGAAAAGATATATAAGTTCAACTCTCATAGTTCACTTAGAGTGGGCATGTAGAGATTCGACACGTTGAATTCATATAGAAAATAAAATAATAATAATAATAATAATAATAATAATAATAATGATAATGATAATAATAATAATAATAATAATAAATAATAATAATAATAATAATAATAATAAAGATATGAAATACATAAATACAATAAAAATATACAATAAATATAAAAATAGAAAATGAAAAATAACTAAATAAAAATACAAATAAAATAGAATAATAAAAATGAACTATTACCAATTGTTTTTCTTATATTCATTTGCCAATCTCTGTAGAGCTTTCTATAGCTGTTGAGGTTTATTGTATTTGATTATTTTTCATCGTTATCATTTTGAAAATATATATGTATATATATTTTGAAAATATATATGTATATGTATATATATATATATATATATACATATATGTATATATATATTTTGAAAATATATATGTATATATATATATATATACAGACTATTCCGCGTTTACTCCTCGTGAGAATTTGTCAGGACACACACACACATTATATATATATATATATATATATATATATATATATATATATATATATATATATAGTAAGTTATAAAATGTATATGGTGATTAAGCTACACTGAATATTCCGCGTTTCATCCACTCTAGGATTCTTCAGGTTTATGCGCGAACAACAGAATTCGCGCATAAGCCTGAAGAATCCTAGAGTGGATGAAAGTTGACAAAATATTCCTGCGGAATTTTTAATTTTTATTTTGAATGATGTATTTTAAAAAAGAATTTCGTTATCATACCTTTCTTTATATATCATTTAAAAAGCATTGTTTAAATTACAATCATTTGAAAACAATTATGCCTTCTTTTCAGAACCCTGAATACAAGATGAAAAAAAGCAAATTCGCACAAGAAACTAAAATTTAACCTATCGCAGAGTTAGCATCTACATAATTCCGACCACTAAAATGTTTATAATTTAAAAGAAAAATACAACTATATAAGGATGAAAAAAAAAATAGCCTTAACTAAAATTGTTAAATAGAAATAGACAGCACTTGCATAAGCCGAGTTCTCAAAAGTCTTCAATTATAAAATTATGCCCGATGAGAAAACGTAGAATACGATTACTATTTATGCTAATATACAAAACATAACAAATAAAATATTAATAATATAACAAGATTACAAGCGACATGTTAACTAGCATAGAAATGCTATAAAAAATAAAAATGCATAAAAGCTCAAGTATCTTTGGTTCCACAAAGGCAAATAGATAAGAGGAAGGATACCTAGCCATACATATCTAAAAACCTAATATATATATATATATATATATATATATATATATATATATATATATATATATATATATATATATATATATATATATACATATATATAAAACGAACATTTAAATTTATATTATTTCATAAGTACAAAAGTCATTTTTGCAACAGAGTACGTATACAGAGATAAGAATTTAGGTGGTAGTCTAATAATTGTGTCTATGCACAAACATTGGGAATAAGGAATGAAGATTTTTTTTTAAGTCTATACTCTTCATTAATATTATCTGTAATTGTAAATTCGGGTTGCAATGCACAAAAAGACGATTCTGCAATGACACCAGTAAAAATCAATTTATAGCTTAAGCGGCTATTAAAAGTCGAATCAGTTCGGAAATTATCCTAGTTAGTTTTGGTGGTTTTCACTTCCAGAATAAAGCGATTCAAACGACAGGCAATAAACCTACCTTCCTTCGAAAGAGAGAGGGGGTAGTACTTGGAAGGATGGTCATCCATTTATTTAGCACCTGTATTTTTATTGATAGTGAACAATTAAACGTCTGTATTATTTCATGACTACGAAAGAACATTCGCTCTTGAACCTACGACTTTTTATTTAAACAATAAATTTCTTTCTTTGAAATGCATTTTAACTCGCTGGAAGTATTTTTTTGTTGTTTTTATTTACAAAACAGTTATACTATCGAAAAGGGAAGACAATTGTGAAAAATTAGCAACAATTTTCGAAGTAAATTATATTTCAAATTCACAAATAAAATGTAACCTATATATTGAAAAAAAAATAATAATTTTCAAAAAGAAAGGAAATAAATAGTTATATCATAAAATTTGAAACTAAATGCTATATTTCATATTTTGAAAATAATTATTCTTAAATATATAAGTTAACATTTTATTTGTAAATTTTAATTATAATTTATTTCGAAATATTATTACTAATTTTTTAACCATTTAATTGATTCTAAAAAAGACATTTTCATTATTTAATGTTTTCTATTGTGATAGTTCGCTACTTTATTAAACTTGCTTTGAATTACTAGAAAACTAGCAGGACCTGTGGAAATTCCACAGAAAACTCTTTCATATGTAACATATTGATGTTCACAGTCTGTGGATGTTCAGCGTAAATGGAGCCGCCCTGATATTATTGTAGTTCTTTTGTTAAAATTGCAAAAGTATTAATCTAAGTTAAAAGGGAAGCCCGGCGTAGCCGGTCGTAAAATACGCTTAAATATGATATTTTAATTTATGCAGATTTTGTATATGTTATTATTGAGTCAATTTTTTCTCGATTCTTATATCTTATATAGTTGTGATTTCAAAAATATAAAAAAAAAAAATATATCCATCTTACTTGGGTGCATCAGCATGTATCGAAATCGAAACCAAAACTTATGAAGAATATATATATATATATATATATATATATATATATATATATATATATATATATATATATATATATATATATATATAAAATTTGAGTTATTTCGGTTATAATCGAAACCAAAACCAAAACTTCTGAATTCTTGGTAAAATTATTTCTAAAAAAAAAAAAAAAGAGATAACTTGAGTGCCATCAGCTATAATCGAAACCGAAACCAAAACTTAATAAGAAAACATATATATATATATATATATATATATATATATATATATAAGTAAGAAAATAAAGAAGGTTTAGGCTTAAGATGAAGGGGGTGGAAAAGCAATTTCTGTGCTGGAAATATACGCTGAAACATGTTATAAAGAAAATAAGGTGCTTATTCAAATTGGTACTTATAGTGGCACTTAAACTTTATAAAAATACAGAAAATTCTGTATGATGCTCGTACCAGTCGCGGAACGAAGATAAAATATTTAAAAAAAAAATAAATTAGGAAAATCAAATTCTATTTTGCGTTGATGAGAGGCGGGCAAATTGCGAAAAAGGAATCGGTGAACAAGGGCAGACAACCGACTTTCATTTCAACAATAATTTATTAACATAACCTGTTTTGTTTTTATTACTAACTAGCGAGGGGTACCCGGCGTTGCCCGGGTGTTGGGGGGGGGGGTTAAATAAGTAAGTATGAGAATCGAACCCGAACCCTTGAGGCAAAGTTGTAAATTAAAGTGTGAAAAAAAAAAACGTGCGATGTTAACCATTGCTCCACCGCGAGATGCTAACGTAAATGCGTTTGAATTTATTTAATTAGTTGGATTTAGCAGGTGACCGTTTTAATGAGTTAATGAGGTCAACTGCGGGATAGTATTAATTTACTGCTGAACGCTTTTTTTTCTTTTTTTTTTTTTCTTTTTTTTCCACCCCCAAGATGTTATAGGAAAAAGACCAACCCACACGCGACGAGCAACAAATATTGAATATTTATCTTCCCGAAATCGAGCAAATTAAATAGACAGGTGAGCTTCGTTGTTAACTGTGAAATATTACGATTTGTATGTGATATAAAAAGTTTTAAAAAGTTGTTAAGCGAGCGACCGCTTCTCTGAAAAAAGCCTTTTGTTGACATACAGAAAAAGCGAACACACATGCATACATACACACATTTTCGCTTTTATATATATAGATGGCTTCAGCCGTCACTTACGGTAAAAAAAACCAACCAATTTTTTATAAGTAAATAAAAAAACTACTTGATCAATTATTGTAATTTTTGGAATATATCATCTTCATTCCGTGACAAGTAGGCACACGATAAAAAATTTTCTTCATTTTTTTTTTCTTTTTATCGCCATAAGTCCCAATCTGAGTAAGCACCGAAAATAATTACGTATTGTTTTAGGATGAAAATGACTTTTAACGGTTACGTAGACAATGACTATTAAAATTCCGATTTAATTGTTTGTTTGTTTGTTTGTTTTTTGTTGTTGTTTGTTTGTTTGCTTGTCTGTTTTTGTTGTTTTTTGCTTGTTTTGTTTTGTTTTTGTTTTTTCGTCAATCGGATAAACAATTTTTATTGTAGTCAAGTAATCTATGCTAAATCACCCAAAAATAAACATGAGATACTACCATTTTAAGGCAAATACATGTAACTGCTGGAAAATGTGGCTGTAAAAATCTATATATTAATACGATAGCGTGTGTGTTATTTTGTGTGTTACGCTTACAGCTTTTTTCTTTCGAGTGACTGTTGTTTAATTGTTAAGACCTTCCATTGTAATCAATAATTTTACTAACAATAATTTGAGGAGATGGAGGAGGATAAAAAAGATCAAACTAGCTCCAAAAATAAATATAAAAATCAACACGATCAAGTGGGGAAGGCAGTACATTGAAAATTATGCAGATTCTCTCGAACACGCAGACACATAATACAAACACAAACCACCAGTAGTACTGCTAAATGAAAATCACAAAATCCTATGGGACTTGGATATACAAATGGATAGACCCGTCCAAGCAAGAAGACCGGATATAATAATCGTTAACAAGAAGGGAAAGTCCTGCAAGATTGTAGATTTTGACGTACCAGCAAACCACAGAGTGAAGATCTAGGAAATAGAGAAGCGGAATAAATACACGTAACTAGCCAGAGAGCTCAAAGGGATATGGAAGATGAAGAAAATCAAGATAATATCACTAGTAGTAAAGGAAGTAGGAAAAATACGCAAAAAGAAACTTTGAAAAATAATGGAAGAAATTGGAATCGGAGGGATGGCTGAGAAGATACACCGGATAACAATAATAAAAACTGCAGTAATAATAAGGAAAACCCTTGAATGCGGAGACTAACACATAGGCACAAGCTGGGCATGCAGAAACTCCTACAGAAACTGCTAGAGATGTAAAACACAAAGGAACATCACATGGAATCATGAAAACTGAAATTGTATAACTTTAAATTACCCCCTCCTCCTGCGCTCCTGCCTTCCGTCCCCTTTTTTTTTGTGTGTGTGTGTGTGCGTGCATTTGTATATCTCCATAAACTGGTGCCACACCAAATATGTGAGAAGGATCAAGGAGGACGGAACGACCGAAGAGAGAAAGCACTAGCCAGACCTCCGCTGGATGAGTGCAAAGAGGTCTGCGATCGTGGGAGGCTTATTGCCACCAAAATTCCAGTGAAGTCCAATGGTCATTGCCAACGGAAAATCAATGGTAAGCAGCTGTTGCGGTAGCGTAAATTCATTTGCAAAGGTTATTGTTAGAGGGGTAGTATGCTGGAAATCTGAGAGGATTTGTAGTCACTTAGACTCGAGAGAATACCACAAATTGTCCTCAAAGATAAATCTTTGATGATGGCCTGTGTGGATACTCTTAGTGAGAAAATAATAATAATAATAATAATAATAATAATAATAATAATAATAATAATAATAATAATAATAATAATAATAATAATAATTCTGAAGAATGCACAAAGTTTTGAGGCAATATCTGGACTGTTAAAAAGGAACATAACGGAAGTGCTGCAAGATTTGAAGAATAAAACAGGAAGTAAGTTTCAGCAAACACAAGATATGGTGAAAGTGAGCAAGGAAAAAGTTCAAAAACAACGTTGGAAAATTCCAAACTGGAAGGCTCCCATGCCAGATAGTGTTCAAGGATATTGGATAAAAACACCTTACCAACTTGCATGAAAGGATTGCATCTCAAATTGACAGAATTTTGACAAGAGATGCAATTCCTAAATGGAGCGCAGTGCTTTACAGCAGAGGGATATATCGACTCATCACCAGCCTTATATGTAATGTGGGGCATTCTTGCAGATGGGATTTACCAATACCTGAAACAGCAAAAGATCCTGCCTGGGGAACAAAATAAATGTAGCGACATTGTACATAGACCAGTTGGCTATTGACAGGACAATACTCTGCCATTGTAGAAGACTCAAAAATCTATCCATGTCATGGATAGATAACCGCACACACATATACCACGCACACACATACGCACGCATATATATATATATATATATATATATATATATATATATATATATATATATTAGCAAAAGTACCCGTCGTTGACTGGGTTCAAAAAACAGCCTCAGAAAATGAACTCTGATTTATGAAAGTATGATAGGTTATGAAAAGAAGGGCTGTAAAGAGATAGCTTCGAATTTGGGGGTATCAAAACCAAAGCAAAATATGATGAAAGTAAAAATAAAATAGATAAACCCCATAATTTATTATACCATACCTGTTCACACTTAAACACTTATCACAATATTCTGTGGATCTATATTAAAACACCTTGTTAAACTTTGTGATATATTTCCATTCTATGGAGGTCAGGCGCGAACGAACACCCCATAATTTTATTATACCATATTTCTTCAAACTGAAACATAATTATCAAAGTATACTTACGCAGATAGATATGAAAAGTCTTTATTAAAGTTTGTGCCGATTTTCATTCTATCGAGGCCAGGCGCTAATGCAGACCCCACAATTTTATTATCCAATCCCTATTTAAGTTAAAACAAACTTATCAAAGTATTATTATGTACATCTATATCAAAAACACTTGTAAACGTTTTTTTTTTTTAATTTTTAATTTTTTATTTCCATACTTTGTGGACCAGGTGCGTACGTAGACACCACAATTTTAATGGATCATCAATATGCCAGATCAAACATACCCATTCCTGTGTCTCGATACATCTTCTATCATTATGATTAGTTTTCTATAATAGTCAACCATATAGGAGCCTATTCGTTACCAGACACACACACACAGACGTTCAGCTGTATATATATATATATATATATATATATATATATATATTGTGTGAATATATATATATATAGTGTTTTCATAATATAATTGTTTTTAATATTTTAAAAACAATATAACCGCACACACACACGCACATACACATGCATACGCACGCGCGTACACACACTTATATATGTATATATATATATATATATATATATATATACATATATATATATATTGTGTGTGTGAATATATATATATATATATATATATTGTTTTTAAAATATAATTGTTTTTAATATTTTAAAAACTATATATATGCCGCCCCCATATGGGAGGTACCAAATTGGTTAAGAAGGCAAAATTATTCCCAACTAGCATTTAGGTAAAAATGCACTTTCGTAAATAATTAAATTCGTTCAAAACGTATCGCAAAAAAAAATAACATACACACACACACACACACACACACGCACACACACACACACACACATATATATATATATATATATATATATATATATATATATATATATATATGCGAAAACAAGCTTAGCAACATATATATATATATATATATATATATATATATGTGTGTGAAAATAAGCTTAGCAATATCATTTAGGCCGATAAGTAAAGACGATATCCAAATGAGTCTTGCAATACTAAGCTACTAACTTAATACCAAAAAGTGCAATATAACTCTTTGTGTGAGCTGCTTCTTTTCCTACAATAATGTATAAATTTTATCTTGAATGCCTAGCCATTTGTTTTTGTTTTTTTTTCATTTGTAAAATACATCACACGTACCCAATGTCCTATTTATGGAACAATGACTATTTCGATTTTTAAATAAATGCTTTTTTCCTTATAATTTGTGTATTCTAACATATTGTTAGTTATTACACAAAATTTCAACTCAATAATAAAAAAAAAAATTAAATTCCCTGGCACTTATAATGGCTTTATCAAGCTGCCAAACACGAAATCTAGGTTAGGAGATCACTTTTGAAAGCAAATGTTTGAATCTTGTACGAGTTTTATTTTACGTTTGTGTGTTTCTTTGTTTATTCTCAGCTCTGTTGATTAAATGAATCGTTTATTCAATGTCATTACCTATGCAATCATGAGTCTAAAAGCAACGTGACATGTATCACATATATTTAAAATAGTTGTAAGGTTCTACTACGGAATAGTGACTATAAAATGCATCACAATAGAGCGTGTAAAGATCTCAATATCCGGTGTAGTAGCAAGTTCCGGGAACATATACCAGAAAAAAGTCTTGGAAATAGATCATACACCATCCACTACGACTCTGCAAGTTTTACAGCTTAAAAAACAGAGCTGTTAAACTTTGCATAGTGTGACGTAATCCCCCATTGAGGAGCTTTAGAACTACGCTGAGATAGCTTATCATTCCCGGATGACGCCAGATAACCCAAGGATTTAAAATAGAGAAGATAAATATATATATTTTATTTCATGTCAAAATAGATATTGTTTGAGGCCAGAGAAATATGTTTTGCAGTTAAGTTGATGACAGGAAATTTCACGAATAACATTGTTTGGCCTGGGTGAACCCAAAGTCGGATGTCATAATTGACATCTGACCTTGGCTATCGTGAGAATCAGAATTAAAATTTCAGATATGGGAATTGTACCCACGCAAAAACCTAAAGCTTTCGATTTCGTGGCGAAATCTTATTGGCTGGGAAAGCTTCCACCCCATCCACATACCTTACTATATATACGACTGTCGTGCTAAGATGAGATCAGATGGGAGAGATTGCTTGTTGATTCGAGAAGAACAGATCGTATAGAGACGTGACGCCTCTACCCTTCCTCATCCAACCGTCTGTCGCTATCTGTGAAGAGATTTGAGACTTTGAAAAAACTTACAAAATACTGAGTGATACTTGTAAAAACATTTGTACATAACTTTGCGAAATTAAACTTCAGTAGACTAGATACAAGTGTTTGTTGTCTTTCTGCCTGCGTGAGTTTGTTATTCGTTTTCAGCATACCAGATTTCATATAACAACCTCAGAGAAAACTAGATGACACAAGCCGAGAATTCCAGATAAACAGAGGTCCTAACCACCTTCTCCACAGGAGAGGTTACAGCATAGTGGCGTAGGACAAGAGCGGAAGAGTAGCCACCCTAGTTGAAGTCTGTGCCCCCGATTGTGATGCTAGCCAATTTTTACATTTATTTTGCAAAGCCAAGACTAAAATTTTGACTGAGTGGGTTGTGCTAATAAGCGGAAGTTGACGAAATCACGTAACTTCCTCTTTTCCGGCGGCACACGTAAGCAGTGTAAACTCAAAAAGTCTCTGTTCACCATTTGGCTTTCACTGATGGTATAGTCGGGTGAATTAGTGCACGACACATGTTGTCTAGATATTTCTCTCACTCACTGTTTGTGTCTGTCTCCCTTTCTTTCTCTCTCTCTCTCTCTCTCTCTCTCTCTCTCTAATTGTTTATTCAGCGCTTATCAGTTCTGTGAACAAATAAAACTTATTTGAGGCACTAAAGATGAACCTTGATTCATGAATATTATGGTGCCCACCCTACGGAGAACAATGAACTCTTCCACTTATAAAGACTGAAAAAAAATATGACTTTCAGCATTAAACACGGCTTATGTACACTTGGCAGTCGGATTGACGTATAGCTACACTGTACTATATAAACCATTTTTTATAAAATCGTAGACGAGTATTCATATTCTTGTGGTACTTACATTACGGATACGTTATACACATTTGGCAGGCATACTGATGTGTAATCATTCTCTTTCAATATATTTCAATCTGTGTCTTTCTTCCAGAACATTACCGATCCACACATGTGTAGAGATTTCGATCAGTATGTTTTTATTAATATAGAGTAAATCGAAAATTAAAAGTACACCTATTTGTCATGTTTTGAATTCATACATGAAACAATATATTCTTTTTTTAAATTTTGGAAGTAGAATGTTTCGTAAAAAAAAATTATAATTACCGTATATTTCGACGTATAGGACACCCCTGAAATTAAAAAAATAATCTTTGAAACCCAATATTTCATAAGATACCGGGTGTTGCAATCTCTAGCCTTGGCTAAACAAACATAGTTTCGTGATTTAGCAGTCCTTATAAAACTGATATATGGTAAATTTATTAAAATGTGCTCCAATTTTGTACCTCGTCTTATCAAACAGTCGACTTATACGCCGACATATACGGTATTTTTTTCTCATATTACTATGTATTCGCTTCTTTCTTAATTTTGCAATAGCTTTCCAGTAACTGATGCGTGTTGCTCGCTTCTCGGGTTCATAGTCGTTGTTGAAAAGTAGGAGGAAGGGGAAGAGAATGAGAAGGATGAGAGGAGAACCTACAAAGATTATGCCTCAAAATTGTTTGGTTTGTATAAAGTCGTCGTTATTAGTCGTAGCTATTCGTTATACCTGCAGGATTGTAGTTATTTTCAACCTACGACACTGAGAAGTAGCCAAGCTCATAAAAAAGTCTATACAAATGCATACAAATACATAAAGTCGGGGAAGGTATGGTCTGGAACACACAAAAGAATGTCGGTTGCACTTGTGTAGAAGCAAGCCTCACTCAATGGATTTGTGATCCGCGCCTGACACATTCTTGTTTGGCACACACACTGGCATAGAGACGATCAGAGGACGATAGATCCTGATATTAACTCCTTTACTTTCAACAGATTCCCGTTAGCTTTGTATGTCTTATAGTACGACATTAACGCATCGCTTGTATCATGGTGAGGACAGGTTGAACTTTAAGATAATAGGACTGACAGCCTTTCTTTTTAACAGATTGCTGGAGCAGTCATTGACGAAAGAGATGAAGACAATGTAAATGTCAACTTAAAATATCTATTTGATTCGTCCGACTGGAATATTGATCATTTTTTTCCATTATTTATTTGGTTGCTTTGGTATAACGTTATATGGTTGTTGCTTCCACGTACGTAAAAATTGCAATTATTGCTGCTAAAAAAATAGGAAAAAAATTGGTCCATTTGTAACATAATGGGGTGTTTTTCAATCTCAATGGCACGTTTACTTTTTCTGCAAAATCAGTTGATTGTATTTTTGTAGTGATGTCGCAGTCGAAGTTTGCATCTCCCTCTCTCATCTGATAGTCACAATTACGTATAATATAAAAGAAAAACAACAACAACATCGGCCCTCCTAGGCGAGCTAGAAACAAAACCGGAACTTCGAAAAATGCGATTAAACACAATAAGCTTATCTGCCAAAGAGAAAAAACTTTCCTTCTTTTCATTAAATACTTTATCCATTACGCCTCAAGATGAGAACAGTACTAGGAATAATCCAATGAATACGAATTATCAATTCTCATCTAAAAAATTCCGAAGCTATGTTTAACAGAAGAAAATGCCTTTTAGTTCGCCTATAATTGAAAGAGATAAAAAAAAAAATGATTCCTTTTTTAATATAGGACGCTACATAGTAGGGAAGATTCTATATGGTGAGTTAGATGGGACCAGCTTCAGCACGTCTTATTCCTTTTGCAGTCTGATACCAAATAGTTAAAATCCTGAAAAGCACTTGCTTGGGCGCTCTTCAAAAAAACAATAAACTGTATTAATATACAAACCTATTCTATTAAGATTAATTCTATGATTAATATACCAAGCTATTCTATTAATCGATAGGCCAATTACTCAACGTTAAAATTATTTATATCTAGAGAGAGTAGTAAGTCGAAACATACTTATTTAAACCAAGAAATCTGCGGTTACTTCAGCTAGTTAACAATGAGAGAAATATAGGCAAAAGGCGTGTCAAAGCGGATGTTATTTGATCGTCTCAGTAGAAGTCAGGATGTCAGAATCGCTAGCACCGAACGAGATCAAATTATGAGATTTGTTCTTCCCCGGAAACACTTTAAATTAAATGTACTACGTTGTCCAGCAAGTAGTGGCGCTTTTATTTCGATTCTTGGCACTCAACAAACAATAAAACCATTTGTGTAATACAAATTCCGTGGTCGGGAATCTTCAGATGACAATAAACACACTGATTGTAAAGCAGACAAAACCAAAGTTATTACAAGGGTTGCGATTTTTCGTCTTCCTCGGGCAGTTAACAAATATACAGCCCGTGCCTCGTGTAACATAAGTCTTAGTAACAGCAGTAGTAGAATTAGTGGCGACGGTGTGTAGAGGTGATCTGTCTATCTTTTTTCTTCATTGTGTGGCCATGATGTGTGTATATTGTAATAGCAGACGACATAATTGTGCCTCGTCGTAATAATTAAAAGGTTAGGTGTTTCGATATTTTTGTGCGATTTATTGCACAATATTAATCTATATATCTATAAAAGTGAAAATGTGTGTGTGTGTGTGTGTGTGTGTGTGTGTGTGTGTGTGTGTGTGTGTGTGTGTGTGTGTGTGTGCGTCTGTCTGTGTACATTTCCCTACCATATAACTCTGTCAATTTTCGGTCTACAGACTCGAAATTTGACATAAGGGTTATTGAGATTTTTGGAAAATATTTTAAATCGGTTTTCGGTCCGAAATTTGCCTGCTAAGGGATCTAAGTTCAACGATTTGACGTTTGAGAACTCTACCAAACTCCTCCGCCAATTTTGGGTCTAAACACTTGAAATTTTAGATATAGGTTATTTGGATATGGATCTAACTTTATAATTTGATTTGAATTCAGAAGAATAAATGCTAAGGTGTTATAATTGGGGTCAAAGTTTTAAAAAATTGAACTGTGCAGTTTCTACCAAATTATTCAGCCAATTTTTGATCTTGGTTTGAAATTTTACACAAAGTGTATTCATATATAGGACAAGCTTTTTAATCGTTTTTTTTTCTCTGAAAATTTGGCTTCCAAGAGGTCAAATTCAAAAGATTTGACTTTTGCTGTCTCTAGCAAATTATTCAGCCAATTTTCGGTCTAAACATTTGAAAGTTTACATAAAGGGTAATCATACTGCATCAAGCTTTTTAATCAGTTTTAGGACGAAAATTTGGCTTCCAAAAGGTCAAAGTTGACAGCATTGACCTTTGCAAACTCTACCAAATTCCTCCGCCAATTTTTGGTCTGAACACTTGAAATTTTAGATGTAGGTTACTTAGACATGGGTCAAAAATTTTAATTTTATTTGAGCCCAAAACAATAAATGTTATGGGGTCAAAATTGGGGTCAAATAAAAAATAAATTGACCTTTGCGGTCTCTACCAACTTTTCTCTATTGTTGTTAAGAAAGCCTATTATATAGAAACGCATTACCGTACGTATGCATACGTTGTAATATATACATATGCACATAAAGTTATAAACAGTACATAGGGCCCAAGCAAAGCCGGGCTGAACTGCTAGTACGCAATATTTTCATGTTAATATCAGTCTAATACCCAGAATTACCTCTACTCCACCAGTTCATTATCATAATGAAGGTAGCAGATCTCAAAAGGACGTATATACCGTTCAACGTTCAAAACCTGAGAGAACAGCTCCGTCTAACTCATCTATAATATAAATCTCACCTCTCTGCTTAAATGTATGTATATATGTATGTATGTCTAAAACTTTCGACAAAGGCAGCGGATTTTCACGAGATCAGTATCACTTTGAAGCTTGACGTCTTGGACAACAAATATCGAAAACTTTGCCAAAAACATTAATTCCTTCACCCTTAACTGGACAATTTCCTACAAGGAGAGGTCAATTTTTGCGAACCTTTTTTGCAAGTCATTATGGTTGTAGACGTAATGCGGAATGTAAGACTAATACTAATATTTCATAAAAATATTGTGTATTTATAGTAAGATGTAAATAAATCTGTAAATGAAGTTATATTTGGAAATTACAATACGTAGAGGAATTACCCACTAGAAATTAAAGATACGATTGACTTTGCCTACTTTTAAAGTTCTGAACTTCCAGTCGCGTTATGGAGTAATGGTAAGACGTCAGGTTTTCTTTCACTTTCTTTTTCGCCTTCGCGTCTCGTGTTCGAGCCTGCCTTCCTACTACCACTTCTTCTTTTTTTTTTTTTGCTCAACACACACCTGTAAACACGCGGGCAACGTCGGGTACCCAGGCTAGTCATGTATAATTGCTTCTACTTACGGTTCATGGCCTCATTTATCTGAACACTTTATCCTAATTCGTACCTTTAATTTCTAGTGGGTAATTCATCTACATATAGTAATTTCCAAATATAACTTCTTATGTCATTTACACATTTATTTGCATCTTACTATAAACACACAATATTTTTTTAATTAAATATTAGTATTAGTCTTACATTCAGCATTACGTCTACAATCGTAATGACTTGCATTCCGTCTACAATCGTAATTCAATCCATAGAGGAGGGACTCCCGAAAGACATCTGTTCTGTCTGCAGTTCAACATCAAGACGCTAGAGTAGACTAGCTTATTTGTCACGTCTCCTTCCCGACTTCCTGTTGCCTTACGTCATTTTATTTTAACACGTTAAGTTATGATTTCGTGAATATCTACTGTTTCAAAGAAAATTCCCTATGTTTACATAACTAACGCATCTCACATACCACATTACTATAATAGAGCTTATGCTTATTTATAAGCTTTCAAGGTTTGCGATTCTCTTCTCTTTACGAATATGCCCAAGACTCTGCCCGTGCATCACCATCATTAAGAAAAAACAAGTTAAGAAAATTAAGTAAGAAATAATTGGTCTCACGTGGTCTCTCCCCAAAAAGAGTGAACTCTCTGAATAAAATGTTGGAAAAGCTCAGCAAGTCTCCATTGTGTTTCAACGTATCAGTAGATTTATATTAAATTAAACAGAAGATTAACAACCAAAGGGGATCACAGCAAACACATGAAAAAATGATAATCAAAACAATGGAAGACGAGCAACCGAGCACGTATGTATAAAAGAGACATTTTATTTATCTACTTATTTGATCGCACACTGACGAAAACGCACACGTGCAAAAGTACGCAATTATGTAAAAGATAGATTAAATACAGCACTTTCCCTCGACACTAGCGCACAAGTGCAGTTTTTGGTGACTTCAATGTCCACCACAGCTACTGGCTTAGATTTTCTACTTACACAGACGCAGCTGGTATGACTACATATAACTTCTCTATATCTCATTCCCTATCACAGATGGTTACGTTTCCAACCCGTTTCCCAGACCAGCAAGAACAACGCGTATCACTTCTAGATCTGATTCTGACCACAGTTCCCGATGACTGTGTAACTAATGCCCACAGCCCACTTGGGAACGCCGATCATGCAGTGGTAATAGTTGAAATAGCCCTAAACTTTAGAGCCAAAACTGAAAGCCACTGCTCAAAACAACGGCTGATAGGGAAGCCATCAGGGATCTCATCAGGGACGCCCCATGGTAAAATATCTTTTCACTTCCTGCTGAACAGTGCGCAAATGAGACCACTGAATGGCTCAAAACAGCAATTGAAGCACATGTTCCCACACAGAAATTTTATAGCAAGCCCCACTCTCCCCAATGTTTTTCTTCTACTTGTGCAGCCGCCATCGCACAAAGGCAGCATGCGTACCACAAATTTAACCGACATAAGTCCAGTTCAAACAGGCAGAAGTATATAGAAGCCAGAAGTAACTGTAAGAAAGAAATAGCGACAGCTAAGTGAGAATTTACTGAAACCACCAAAAAACGCATCGAAGCACAGAAATTAGGAACCCGCGACTTCTGAAAAATCTACAACAGAGTAGTAAATAATGGGCAATCAACAATCATGAGGTTGTTTGCTCTGCAACGGAGAAGGCTAACATGCTTGCCAGCCGGTTTTTCTCCAACTCCACACTAGACCCTGCCAATCACCCCCTCCCTGACTTTCCTTTACGGACAGACGCCACACTAGAAGATCTAAAAAGCACCCCTTCTCAGATGCATGCTATCATAAGAAATTTTGACACTTCAAAAGCATGTGGACCTGATCTCATCCTGGTTGTGCTATTAAAAAAGTGCTCCGCCAAGGTAGCTCAAGTTCTCTCCAAACTTTACAACAAATGCCTTAATGAATCTGTCTTTCCTGTCTGCTGGAAAACTGCTTCTGTAACCAGATTTCAAGAATTCTGGCGAAAGAACTGACCCAGTAAATTATCGTCCCATTAGCCTCTTCCCACTTTTCGCCAAAATATTTGAAACAATAATTAACCAAGCTCTAGTCCATTTAGCTTCGAATTTGTGGGGTATCAAAACCAAAGCAAAATATGATGAAAGTAAAAATGAAATAGATAAACCCCATAATTTATTATACCATACCTGTTCACACTTAAACACTTATCACAATGTTCTGTGGATCTATATTAAAAAACCTTGTTCAACTTTGTGACATATTTCCATTCTATGGAGGTCAGGCGCGAACGAACACCCCATAATTGTATTATACCATATATCTTCAAACTGAAACATAATTATCAAAGTATACTTACGCAGATAAATATGAAAAGTCTTTATTAAGCTTTGTGCCTATTTTCATTCTATGGAGGTCAGGCGCGAATGCAGACATCACAATTTTATTATACCATCCCTATTTAAGTTAAAACATACTTATGAAAATATTATTATGTACATCTATATCAAAAACACTTGTAAACGTTTTTTTTTTTTTTTAATTTTTAAATTTTTTATTTCCATACTTTGTGGACCAGGCGCGTACATAGACCCCACAATTTTAATTAATCGACATTATGCCAGATCAAACAAATCCATTGCTGTGTCTCAATACATCTTCTATCATTATATGTGATCAGTTTTCTATAATTGTAAACCATATAGGAGCCTATTCGTGACCAGACACACACACAGACGTTCAGCTTTATATTATAGATATATATAATTATTTACAATAATGATTATTAAATACCTACAGACACTAGTGTTTCATCCTTTCAGGAATCATCAGTGCAGTGTGTCACGATTAACACCAGTCGAAAGATTCGAACCCGGTAACGAAGCCATCTCTGACTGCATTAGCAAGGACTAAATCCATTCAGCCACCATTACATGCGAGAAATATTGTTGAAAGTTTAACATTTATATTTTTAAATGTTTTTAACGTCTGTCAGAGTGATCTAATCATTATACGATGATCTGCGCATAAGATTTAAATTGACCGACTTTTTATTTCAACTGAAAGTGTTCAAGGATAAGAAACTTAAAGGGACTAATATGATTATTTACTATAATAATTATTAAATACCTACAGACACTAGTGTTTCATGCTTTTGGGAATCATCAGGGCAGAGTGTCACAATTAATATATATATGTGTGTGTGTGTGTGTGTGTGTGTGTGTGTGTGTGTGTGTGTGTGTGTGTGTGTGAGAGAGAGAGAGAGAGAGAGAGAGAGAGAGAATGAGAGTAAGGAACAGGTGAGAAAGAGATAAAGAGATTTCGACCATCCTAAACGAATTCCAAATCAAATTCCAAATAAGAGAACACACCAAGTCTTTCAGTATATTTTTTTCTTTTCTTTTCTTTTTTTTTTTTTTGTACAAGAATTTAAAATTGTCGTAGACTCTGGAAAATATGGAAAATTCAGTATGTTATTGCTATATATTTTGTAGAATGACTGGCCAGTTTTTATGATTTCAGGTTTAAATGAACAGCTACAGCAGGAATCTGAATACACCTTATTAAAGCCTGATTGTCACAGCTTGTGAATTTCAAAAAGGCAATCTGGATGTGAGGGCACTTTAGAAGAACGATATGCAATAAAATTCTGTTTTAAATTTGGAAAAATGCCACAGAAACGTATGAAATGCTTCAGACTGATTTTGAACCATTTTGCATGAATCAAGCATCAGTTTTTGATTGGCATAAGAGGGTCAAGGAAAGCAAGAAATCTGTAAATGGTGACGAGTAAGGAAATCTGTAAAAATCTGTAAATGGTGACGAGTAAGGAAATTAGAACACCAGAGTTGATTGGTCCAATAAAGAATTACATACAATTATTCGCGAGGAACTGAAAATGCGGAAGATTTGTGTGAAGTTTGTGCAAAGGTTGCTCAGAGAAAATCAGAAAAAAAAGACGTTGGTCAAGCTAAACAACTCAGATCCCGCAGTTCTTGATGCTCTGGTGACCTGCGACGAAAGTTGGATCTACTGCTATGACCTAAAGACCAAGAGACAGAATTTCCAGTGCATGCATGCTGGTCAAGAAGGCTAGGACAGAGCAAATCCACCTAGAAACTTTTGATGATCCTTTTTTAACAGTACAGGCATGATCTACATGCGTTGGGTTCCCACATGACAGATAGTCAACAAGGAATACTATGTTAAGGTTTTAAGGGAGTTCCGGAAATCAGGCCAGTGGCATTTCCACCACTCCACAACTTCATTCTTGTCACAGACTATTTAACCAAAATGGGTATCAATACAGTTCCTCACCCTCCCTGTAGTCCATACATTGCTGCTGTGACTTTTAGTTATTCTTTAGGCCCAAGGAAAACATTAGGGGTTGTCGAGAAGATGAAAGAGACCAGGGTCATTGACACGCTCACACAAGAGGACTTCCATAAGTTGTTGAAATGGTAAAATAAGTGCATTGCAATCAGAGGAGATTACTTCGAAGGGAACTAGAGTTTCGTGTGTATACTATCAATCATAGTGTCCATACGAAAACTGTCTGGAAATTTACTGAAGGCACCTCATGCTTTGCAAATATTTATAATCAGCTTTTATTTTTAGTAATAAAAGGAATCATAAAATTATAAATGCGGATTCTTTGAACATATATATATATATATTGTGTATTGTGTATGTTTCTAGTCAGACAAACACTGCCGAACAGCACAGAGTCTTTTTTGTAATCTCTCCATTTTTCGTGTGATCGTTCTAATATCTTGGTCGAATTTATGCAAGAAAGTTCCATAGTCGTTTTCGTCCATCTGTTTTTTTTTGTTTGCTTTTTTCTTACAAGTACTTTCAACTGATTTTCCTCAGTCATCTTCAGGCACTCTCTGATTACTGTTTCATTTAAAATCCGGATGCTTGTATATGCTTCAGTTCAAATTACATTCAAACCACCCCAAACATCCAATATATATATATATATATATATATATATATATATATATATATATATATATATATATATATATACATATATATATATATATATATATATATAATTAAATACCTACAGGCACAAGTGTTTCATCCTTTCGGGAATCTTCAGTGCAGTGTATCACGATTAACATCAGTCGACAGATTCAAACCCGGCAATACGAGCCATCTTTGGCTCGATTAGCAAAGATCGTATCCAATCGGCTACAATTAACTGTGAGAAATGATGTTGAATTAAAAAAATTAATTTTAAATGTTCTTTACGTCAGTCACAGTGATCTAATCGTTATACGATGATCTATGCATAAGAGCTAAATTGACCGGCTTTATTCAACTGAAAGTGCTCAATATATATGTGTGTGTGTGTGTGTGTGTGTGTGTGTGTGTGTGTGTGTGTGTGTGTGTGTGTGTGTGTGTGTGCGCGTGTGTGCGTGTGTGTGTGTGTGTATGCCCATATAGTTACATATGTACGTCTCTATATATGTTGTAATGTGAATTTATAAATTAATTTTAAAATACTAACTTCCATAACATTTTGTAAATAACCCTCTTAAACCATTGTATATCTTTTTAGCCACGTTTTTAACATGTTAGAAACATTTTTTTTACACACGGAACACTTCACTGTTTTAGGTGGTTCGAATGTAATTTGAACTGAAGCATATAAAAGCATTCAGATTTTAAACAAAACAGTAATCAGGGTCTGCCTGAAGACGACTGAAGAAAATCAGTTAAAAGTACTTGCAAAAAAAAACAGATAGACGAAAATGAGTATGAAGCTTTCTTGCAAAAATTCCATCGAGACATTAGAACGACCATATGAAAAATGGAGAAATTACAAAAAAGACGATTAAACAGAGGCACTCTGTGCTGTTCGGCAGTGTCTGTCTGAATATATATATATATATATATATATATATATATATATATATATATATATATATATATACGTAAGCAGAGAGACCTGAAGTTTCTCGACATTAAATGAGTATCAACAAACGAATGTGCCATACTTCTAATACTTTTATTGTTATCGAAATAAGTGAAATCGAACATTCGTCTATCAAATCGAATAATTGCCTGCTCTAGTCAGAAATTCACTGCAGTGTACCGGGGGGGGCTTCATATGTCTCCCCGCAGTGATTTAATGTGTAATTCATAGTAGTCTACATTGCAATCTAGTGAAACTACTTGTGGATTATAAGGCATTATTTTTATATTATGACTTGAATTAAAACTTAATGCAAAAATCAAGTGCAATTATAATCTAAACAGAAACATAAATTTGGAACGCAATATTGTCTTACCAAAAAACTTACCGTTGATTTCATACGACAGACCTTTTTACTAGTACGCTGATAAAACGTCTCAGATGCTCTTTTAAATTTAGGCTGTATAAAAGCATTACCTTTGGTGAAAATTGGACGGTTCCTTCTTTAATGGGATTTCTTCGATTATTTATTTTCGATACTTATCGGGGGTATTCCAATACAAAACCTATCTATGAACACTCCCAGGCGCATAAGTTATATCAGTGTGAAATTTTAAAAAAACTCAACCCAGCAGATTTTTAGTCCATAGGGAACTAAGTAACACACATTATATTAACAAAATAACATTTTTCTACCAGTTTTAGAAACTTATCCGTAGTTTCGTATCAAAAGTTTCAGAAATGTTGTCAATACTGAGCTGCGTGTAATGTGAAATTTTTGTACTGTTCCACGCAATATAAACAACTTGCCATCGTAATTGCTGAATCCACAGTATTTGAGGTATGTCAAATTATTAACAAGGCAGTTTGTTTCGTCAATAAAATGGGACGTAAAAGTGGTTTCAGTAGTTCTGAAGAGAGTACTATTACAGGTAAAATTACTCTCGAAATATGGAAAATGATGGGAAGGTACCATCAAACTGTGAAGCATGTTGTAAATGACCCAACAAAGGTATGTAAGAGAGCTGATAAAGGTAAATCTAGAGTGGTTTCACGCCGTTCTCTACTCCAAATTAATCATAAAGTTGTTAAGAACTTTGGCAGACAAATTGACCAAGCCGGATTAAAAAATGTCTCAAAAAGTACTCGATGTCGCCTTCTGAAAGAAGTGGCAAAGTCTGTTAAGCCTGGAACAAAGCCTCCATTAAAGAAAACTCACATACAAAACCGATTGAAATGGGCAAAGGACAACATAAAAACAGATTTTTCCAAAGTTTTGTTCACGGATGAAGTGCGTATCACTCTTGATGGCCCAGATGGCTGGAGCAAGGGATGGGTCCTAGATGGACGACATCGTCATCAGCGTTTAAAGCACCAAAAAGGTGGTGGTGGGATAATGATTTGGGCTGGGGTTATCGGAGGTACTTTACTTGGCCCAGGAAGAGTTCCAGAAGGCATAAAAATGGCGTCAAATGCTAACATAGCTTTTCTGAAGGAGCACTTTGAACCATGGCTGAAGAAGCAAAGGTTGACGTTCAGAAGAACCATTATTTTTATACAGGATAATGCTCCTTAGCATGCAGCAAACAAAAGCAAAGAGTATTTGTTACAAGTGGGATTCTCTGGGCTTTGGAGGATGGAGTGGCCTGCGAATTCACCAGATTGGAACCCAATTGAGAACATTTACCATATCATGAAGCGGCACCTCTATGCAAGTGGACGCCAATTGAAGAGCAAAGATGGGTTGTGGGATGCTCCCCTAGAGATATCGGAAGGAATAAATGTTAACGAAATCACAAATTTGACTAATTCTGTGGACCAACGTCTTTTACAAGTCATTCATAAAAAGTAACGCATATCTCCTACTAATTATGTCAACGTAGAAATTGCTATGTGGTTATTGTGTTCTACGCATTTTTCCTAGTTCATTTCATGTTTAAAAATTATTTCAATAAACAAGTTATGGGTATATTGTGTTTTTCTTAAACTCGTTAATAACTTGACACACTGAAATCAACAGATATTCCTATCTTCTGCCATAGTTTCACTAATACTGCTTTAAATACTTTTATTTTCTGACTGGAGTAGCTGAATAGTATTGGCAGCACTTTCTCAAAGTTTCATGGATTTTTATTTACTCCTTTCTTAAATATTTAAACAAAAAAGTAAACTTGTTAATAATTTGATAGGCAGTGTGTATATATCTAGAGACAATAAATTACAAAAAGTTATATCCCAAATTTCATGATGTTGACCATCTTATAATTTATTCCTTTAATTCATTTGACTTATACGATTCTTGATAGTATCTAAAAATAAAATGCATATGATGCAACACGTGATTATTAATTGATTGATAAGTGGTTCCAAATGTATAATCTAAATAGATTAATTGTTAGAAAGAAGGTAAAAATCAATGTTATGGTTATAATAATATCTATTGTAAATCTATTAAGATAAACTATATATTTTAAATATATATACTTAAATATATATTAAATTAACGTCTATGAATTCATTTCTGAATTATTAGTTAAATTATAATAAATAAATAAATAAACAACAAAAAAATAAAAAATAATTAAAGTACAAACGAGAGGGGTTTAAAGTATAAGGATAACCTGACTTGGATATGGTGTAGAATGTTTAGGTCTAAACAATATTTATACATCTTATGAACTAGAATTAAAATTAGAATTAGTTTTAACTTAAATATACATTTATTTAATTATAATTAAAATAGCATGTTATCAAAGTACGAAACTCTGAAACATATTTATCAGAGAATTAGGATATATACAATGATAAACAATAATTATACTTAAATAAAGAACAAGTTCGAAAATATTTATGAATACTAGTTTGTCGTATGTAGAATTGAGTAAAGCTTGTGAAATATAGAATTAAAAATATTACTTTCAATATAAACAATAATGATACGGCTGATATTGATAATAATATGACTGAATATGTAAATAAATAAATAAAATTTAAAATAAATGTAAGTAACTAATTAATTTACAATGCAATATTAGAAGATATGAAGTATAACTTAATAACTCATGACTATAGATTGAAATTATTTTTAATACTGATATTTTATATTGTAAATGTGAGTAAAGTAATTTATAATATAAATCGTTTTAATCTTTTTTAAATAAAAATAAGTGAAAGACATTCAAATTATATCAAAAATACTTATTAGCTGAATATGGATGTCTACGAGTTGGTGAAATAAATAAATAAATAAATAAATAAATATAAGTTAATATTTCCTTAGATTTTATTAATCAAGCTTGATTATAATAGCTAACAGAATTGAATTATGTATGGTTTTCAATTTAAATTAATTGGTTAGTTATGATAACCAACCGTAATGATCAATCGTTTTTTTTTATTTTGAGCTTAGTTTAGTTTCGTATATACTAACATGTATAATAGTTTATAATTTGTTGATATTATTTTCATAAGTATGCATACACAAATTAGAATTAATAAATTTACTAATTATTAAATAGAACATTTTGGTAGAAGATTCATAAATTAATTTAAATTGTTGGTACGAATAGGTAGGTTTAATGACTTTGTTTGATAAAAATTCAATATGGCGTAATGAAAAAATAAAAAGGTATTTGTAGTCTCTCTTCCAATTTTCAAATTTTAATCATGTCAAATCACACTTCAATTCCCTTTGACGGATTTATTGTTGGTATTTCTTCTGATGAGTTAAGCGCATACTAGATTCACTGATTGATATAATAATTAAGTGTTTGACTTTGCGCTACGAAGCAGATACTGTCAAGAATTGTATAAGTCAACTGAATTAAAGGAATAAATCATAAGATGGTCAACATCATGAATTTTTAAATATAATTTTTTGTCATTTATTCTCTATATTGCTCTGTAATTACATTGAGCTTCTTAAATAAGGATTAATATCTATTATGAGAATATATATATATATACATATATATATATATATATATATATATATATATATATATATATATATATATATATATATATATATATATAAAAGTTATCCACGGATGTGGATAAAAACCACATAAACGGATTAATTACTATGCAAGTTATGCCAAGGGGAATTCGTCAGTGTTGCTTGACGTTTGCAAAGATCGAACCCGCAACTATACAGTCTGTAGTCCGGCATTTTAGCATTGAGTTAGGAAACCTTGCCTAAAAATACAGAGGTTTTTATCGCTTGAATATTAAATTAATCGTTTTTAATTATCGATAGTAATAGCGTGAAAACGCTACTGTTATATTGAAATTTAATCGTCCTAGTTATAGAGAGAATTTTGCTCTCTTGTGCGAATGTCAACATTAGGTTGCCTCTTTGAACAGGACGCATTTATATATTTATACTTGTTAGTTTCGTTCATAAAAGTTATTTGTGCGTCTCTTCCTAAATAGCATATTATCAGCATAGCTTGGCTTTGACAAGGATTGAACCCATAAAATACATTGTTTGAAGTTTGGCGTTTTACCACTGGGCTATGAAGCCTTGCTTGAAAACATGTATGGCTTAAATCGCTTAAATATTAAGTTAGTTTTCGTTGTAGTTTTTTCTTACATTATTATAATTGACGATAGTAGCATCATCGCAGTTGTATTAACTTACCTAAGCATAAAACAAATAACTTGGACAGAATAATATGTAAGAATTATAGTCCATTTTTATAATTTAACATTTTGATTCGTTACTGTATATGTGAACAGCATACACGGTTTTTATGCACTTGTGTGCCGATGTAAAAATTCCGAGACGCCTTGACCTATATTGTTCGTTCACCAAACGTTTTGCTGTTGAATGTCATCGCATTATATAAGTGAATTCGATTATTACATAAACGGCCGCCAGATAAAAGACAAGCAACAATGAATAAAAGAATAACATTATCTGTTTTGACGTCGAAGAAAGGATATATACGTGTGTGTGGGGGGGGGTCACTGTTTTGGAGAAAGAATTACATCAAAGTGCTTGATTACAAAGAAAAATAAATAAATATAAGAGCTTAATATTTATTTATTTAAAATTGTACAGAAGGTCAGAAAAACATTGGTACCGTCGGTTTCAAGCTAAACATAAGGGGGACCAGTTAATGGTAAATAATGTTAGGCTCTCGTCAGCCATATTGTTTTCTTTTTGGTGGTAAGACCTGTGCTAAAAACACCAGAAAACAACATGGCTGACGAGACTAATATTATTTACCATTAACTGGTCCCCCTTATGTTATGCTTGAAACCGACGGTACCAATGTTTTTCTGGTCTTCTGTACAGTTTTAAATAAATATATATATATATATATATATATATATATATATATATATATATATATATAGAGAGAGAGAGAGAGAGAGAGAGAGAGACAGACAGACAGACAGACAGACAAATCAGTAAAGAAAGAAAATGACGATATAAAACTATATAGTAATATATAGATTTATTCATTTATTCAATAAGGATATATATCAATTGGGGTGTAGGGTACGTGAAAACTCTTTATACCATGGTATTTCGAAGCCTGATGCTTCTCATCGGAAAAGGAGAAAGATGCTAGGTAACATAATCGGGATGCGACGTCGAGCGATAGTTACATTAAGAGCAAAATAAAATATTGAGGCTTTATTGGGGAGCTAAATTGATCTTTGTGAAGTAGGAGGAGTATAGTTTTATGATATAATGCAGGTAGTTATATGACATATCTGTCATAGTGGATTTAATATATGTGAACAAAATGTGTGATTTGACTCTCTGGGAGAAAATAGGGTACGTTAATTGAAGGAGGATACGTGTTTAATCATATGTATTAAAGGGTTAAAGCTATGGTACGAGGGGCCCGCAATAAGTAATGCCCCTGACCCACTTCCAGTTATCTGATCTAGCTGAAATTCTGCATGTGCAATGATTTATATCTCTACGGGTTATGTGGCAAATTACAGCTCTGAACTAATTGTGGTTTCTGTTGAAGGGTTTACATAAAATATGGAGTTTATGCTATGTCCGTATATTTTAGATGCGGTATTTAAAATTATAACAATACTTAAAAGGAAATATAAAATATTAGGAATAATATAAAGATAATAAATGAGAGAGGATAAATTATAAAGGATACAATATAGGAAGATTTTAGTTAAAAAAGATAGAAGATAGAGGATAAAAAAATGGTAGAATAAGGAGATAAAGATACAAAGGAGTATGGAATGAAAAGATATAAAAATATAAGGATTATATAGTAATAATAGATAATAAAATTTATAAGATACAAAATTATTAAATATAGGCGAATAAAAATAAGGGAATAAAATAGATATACAAAATGGATATAAAAAATGGATATAAAAATTAAAGGCACAAATATAAAGATTTAAATAGCCAAGTGACACCAAGAGAAGAAAACAAAATAAAATGAAAATACCACAACTGAAAAGACAATGAGGGGGAGGCAGGGGGGGATGTAATGCTATTTTTTGTTTGCTTGTTTGTTTGTTTGTTTGTTTGTTTGTTTGTTTTGGGAGTATCAAAATATCGAAATGTTTTGGCAATATCGAAATGTTTTAATAACAAAAAAGAACAAATAAATCGTTCCTTTGTGAGAAATACAGTTTTGGTCCAGATTAAGATGGTGATTCAAGGAAACATATTGCTGTTAGTAGTGGAGAATTTGCAAGTTTTTAGGATATTTGAGCTGGAATTAAAACATTGTTAATGGACATTACCTCACTTTTTCGTGAGAAGAGAGTTTGAAACTGCAATTAATTTCAGGATGTCGTTTTTTGTTCCAAGATTCTCATGTCCGGGGTGATAATATGTTGGTCCTCTATTGATGACGTAGGTAATTCTGATGTAAGATTGCAAATTCCAAAAAGATACAATTAATTCATCGATAAATTCCGGGAGTAGTTCTTGGTTATATAGAAGCCGATGTCAGAAAAGATTTTTGGAATAAAATGTGACACAGTTCGAGGCCGTTAGAGATGTTAATGCCAGGGAGGATTGTATCATGATTAACGAACATTCACATTTCCTCCCAAAGGAGGAGGTAATGACTGATAAAGTGGTATCATGACAACAGAACAAATAGTACATTACCCTTCCAAAATAAAGCAGAGGATACCTGGAAAGAAGCCCCAAGAAGGAGGAGACAATGCCTATGAATACGGTATAATGGCAACATAAAACATACTACACTATTCTTCCACCCACAAAAAGAAGATAGTCGAATGACACTAAAATGAAATTATATTAATCTCTCCTCAAACGGGAGATGTAATACTCTGGAGGATTGTCCCCATCTCTTTAAAAAGGAATAAATAATTACTACGAGGACTAAAACCGATACTACACATCCCACCCCCATTGTAAAGTAATGCAATAATAAATTAAACCAGAGATGGTGTTGGGGGGGGGGTATATATTCATTTAAAAAATACTACTAAAAAAACAGTATAATTTCATGATTTCTTGGCCTTTAACTAAAGATTGAAGTTAATGAGCTACGATGATGGAAGTGGTATCACTGAAACGAGCGACTTTTCTTGTCCCAGAATTTATTTTTCTTTATATACACCACCATTCTCAATATACTTTTACCAGTAATGAACGGCGGCTATGCATGGGCGTCTGGGGCGCGCTTTGTCATATAAGGGTCGTTTCAAAAGTAAAGCCTTTTATTTTTTTAAAATTCAAAACGTTGAAGAGCTTCCACACACACAAAAAGATAGTCACATGATACCAAAAGAGACATTACCGCCAAAGGAAGATGTAATACTCTGGATGATCGTCCTGATCTCTTTAAAAGGGAATAAGTTATTACTAGGAGGACAACATTATGACTAAAGAACCGATGCTACACTATCCTCACATTGAAAATTAAGGAGATAAAGATACAAGGGATGGTTTTTTTGGTAAGGGTTTGTTTTTTGGTAAGGGTTTGTTTTTTGGTTCTTTTATATATATATCTATTTTTGCTTCCTGCTTTTTCTACAGATTTATTAAAACAGTTTATTAGTTATTATTAAAATTATAACATTACAATAAAAATTAGCATCTTCTTATAAATTTGTTAATTTTCTTACAGTACATATTTTTAGTCTTGCATTTTTCTCCAAATATATTTTTACTTTTTGTGTTATGGAAATCAATACCATTTTCTTACTCACGTGCATATAGCGTACAAGCCATCTGTTTACTAAAAAACACTTGGCCTTACATAAAGATACAGCCGTTGACTGGCCAAACAATTGATTATATTGAGATATCTATCAAGCATATGATTTTTTTTCAGTCTCCTCTTTTTTCAGATTGCTTAATTAAAAATTTGCAGCAACAAAGAAGCAAACCTATTTGGACACAAACAAAATTACAGAACTACAACGAAAAAAATTGGCATTACTTGGCCATACAGGCAAATGAATTGAGAAATCACTCAAGCAAATATTTTTTAGACTTCTGTTTCTTCAGATTCCTCAATTAAAAACAGGCATTAAAACAAAAAAACAATTTGAAAACTAAATTTATTTCTCTAAGTCTATTTGGACAAAGAAAACTACAATACCACATAGAAAGCTAAATTGGCCTTAATTGACATTACAGCTGTCGATAGGCCAATAAATTGAGAAATAAACCAAACAAATATCTTTTTCATATTTCTTTATTTTTTCAGATTCCTCATTAAAAAATGAGCAAAAGGAATATTTTAAGAAAAAATTATTTCCAAATCTATTTCGACAAACGAAGTACAGACCTACATAAAAAATTGGCCTTAATTCACTATACAGCTCAATTAAAAATAAGCACAAAAAATTATTTCCACACATTGTGCTTATTTGACTATACAGCTGTCGATAGGCTAATTATTTCAGAAAACAATCAAGCAAATATTTTCCCGACTTCTTTTGTCAGATTCCTCAATTGGAAATAAGCAAAAAAAAAAAAAAAAAAAAAACATTTACAAGAAATTATTTCTCCAAATCCATTTTAACGCGAGGAAAATTACAGGACTTCATACAAAAAAGGAATTGCTTTTCATTGACCATACAACTCAATTAAAAATAAGCACAAAAAACATTAAAAAAATATTGCTCCAAATCTATTTCGACGCAAAGAAAGGATAAGAAAAAATCATTTCCAAATCTAATTGGACAAACGAAGTACAGACCTTCATAAAAAATTGGCCTTAATTCACAGCACAGCTAAATTAAAAATAAGTACAACAAAATTTATTTCTCAACATTGTGCTTATTTGACCATACAGCTGTCGATAGTCTAATTATTTCACTAAACAATCATACAAATATTTTTTTCAGACTTCATTTTTCAGATTCCTCAATTGAAATTAAGCCAAAAAAAAACATTACAAAAATCATTATTTCTACAAATCTATTTTGACGCGAGGAAAACTACAGGACTATAAACTAAGAAAAAGAAATTGCTCGTATTGACCATACAGCTCAATTAAAAATAAGCAAAAAAATATTGCTCCCAATCTATTTTGAAGCAAAGAAAGGATTTTCAGATTCCTCAAATGATAATAAGCAAAATAAAATATATTTCTACAAATCTATTTGGATACAAGGAAAAGTACTGAACTATATGTAAAAAAAATGGCCTTAATTGACCATACAGCTGTCGATAGGTAAATAAATTGAGAGATCAATCAAGCCAATACTTTTTTCAGACTTCTCTTTTTTCAGATTTTTCAATTAAAAATAAACAACAAAACACATTTTTAATATATTTCTCCAAATCTATTTGGCCGCAAATACAAGTACAAAACTACATAAAAAATTGGCCTTATTTGACCATACAGCTGTCGACAGGACAATACATTGAGAAATAAATCAAACAAATATCTTTTTCCGATTTCTCTTTTTTCAGATTCCTCAATTAAAAATAAGCAAAAAGAAAATCTAAGAAAAAATTATTTCCAAATCTATTTAGACACAAGAAGTACTGAACTACATATATAGAAATTGGGCTCAATTGATGATACAGCTCAATTAAAAATAAGCACAAAAAGAAATTTAAAAAAATTATTTCTACACATTGTGCTTATTCGACCATACAGCTGTCGATAGGCTAATTATTTCAGAAAACAATGAAACAAATATTTTTTCAGACTTCACATGTTTTTTCGGATTCCTCAATTGAAAATATGCAAAATAAAAAAATTACAAAAAATCATTATTTCTTCAAATCTATTTTGACGCAAGGAAAATTACAGGACTACATACAAAAAAAACGAATTGCTCTAAATTGACCATACAGCTCAATTAAAAATAAGCACAAAAAACATTTAAAAAAATATTGCTCCAAATCTATTTGGAAGCAAAGAAAGGTTTTTCAGATTCCTCAATTGAAAATAAGCAAAAAAAAAAAATTATTATTATTTCTTCAAATCTATTTGGACGAAAGGAAAAGTATTGAACTATAACAAAAAAATTGGCCTTAATTGACCATACAGCCGTCGATAGGCCCATTAAATTTAAGCAACAATCAAATCTTTTTTACAGATTCCTCTTTTCCAAAATCATTTATCCTGTTCCTATTTTTAAAAAGTCCACTTTTACTAAACGTTATTGTTAATTCCACTGCAGTTCTTTTCCTTAAAATGCTACTCAGAAGATCAAACATAGGTCATCGTACTTGCAATGCAGAAGGACTGCGGCGATTACTTGCCACTCAAAGTCCTGAACAACAGGCATCTGCGAACCAAAATAGTAGACTAAGGATGATTCAAGTACATGCCGATGAAACAGCAGATCGACGTGCAGCCAGATTTTATGAGGCACGGTTGCGGGTACAGCAATCCCTTAATGCATCTACAGATCTGCTTCGTTCACAACGTAATGAATGCGAGAGGCTGAGACATGCCGAAAGACGTCAATGAGAAAATGCAGATCAGCGTCAAACACGACTCCATGCTCAACAATCCTGAGATTGGGATCGCCTAGCATTTCACTACAACCCTAATGAGGATTATAGTTTGAGCCACCATGTTCACATAGGCACTATGACTGAAGTGTGTCCCTATTGCAAGGCTCATAAATTTAAGTGAAAAACTAAAGGAATGTGTTGTGCAGCCGGTAAAATTAAACTACCTCAAATTGAAGATCCACCAGAACCATTAACAACTTTGTTTGCTGGATATACTGCTGAATCAAAGCATTTTTTATCAAACATCAGGAAATACAACTAATGCTTCCAAATGACGTCGTTCGCAGCAGAAAACATTGCAGCTCAATTTATGCCAACTTTTAAAGTAAAAGGATAAATTTACCATAAAATTGGATCTCTGCTTCCATACCCAGATAGTCAACATAAATTCCTACAAATGTATTTCATCGGTGATAACAATGATGAACTGAATGCTCGCTGTGGAATTTCAACCAGTATAAGACGGCCCATTGTTTCCCAACTGCAAGACATGCTCTATAATAAGAACAATTTAGTGCTTTTATTCAAAACTGCAATTGAAATGATGCCATCTGATACACACAAGATTGTTATTCATGCTGACAAAACGCCTGCTGGAGAACACTTGCGAAGATTCAATTCTCCAACTATAGATGAAGTGGCAATTGTTATAGTTGTAGATTGATTTCAACAGAGGGATATTGTTCTTCATAGGAGAAATGATCAACTGACAAACATTGCTGAAACTCATAAGTGCTACGATGCCCTGTAATATCCAATCATTTTTTGGGATGGTGCTGATGGATATCATTTCCATATTCACATGATAAATCCAGTTAGTGGTGAAGAAACAAATAAGAAATGCAGCGCAATGAACTATTACTCATACCAATTAATGATTCGAGAGAACGAAAACAATCACATTCTGAAATGCCGCCAATTATTCCACCAATACATTGTAGACATGTATGCAAAAATTGAAACTGAACGTTTGCTATTCATCCGTTTGAATCAGTCAAAACTTCGTTCTGAAGAATATGTTCATTTGTGTGATGCAATTGTTAATGATGGTAATATCACCAACGTTGGAAGACTAACAATTTTGCCATCTTCATATTTCGGCAGTCCACGTCATATGCATGAGTACACTGAAGACGCATTTACATATGTTCGTCAGTATGGGCGCCCTGATCTATTCATTACATTTACATGCAACCCAGCTTGGAATGATATACAGCAACTCTTACTTCGTGTGCAATCATCAGTAGATAGGTATAATATTACAGCGCGTGTTTTCAGACAAAAGCTTAAATTACTAATAGATTTCATTGTAAAACATAAAGTATTTGGACCTGTGGGCTGCTTGATGTATTCAGTGGAATGGCAAACACCCACATACTAATCTGGCTCTACAACAAACTCAATCCAAATGAAATCGACAATCTAATATCTGCTGAAATACCTGATGCTGACATTGATAAAGATTTGCATGAAGTTGTCATAAAAAATATGATACATGGACCTTGCGGTATATTTAATCCAAATTCACCATGCATGATAGATGGTAAATGCTCTAAGCGATATCTCCGAGCAAACCAACACAGTTACAGGAAATGATGGATATCCTTTATACAAAAGAAGGTCAGTAGAAGATGGCAGTAAATTAGCAACCATACAAATATGAAATGGCAATATACAAGTTGATAACCGATGGTTTGTTCCATATTCACCTTTGCTATCAAAAACCTATAAATCGCACATCAATGTGGAATACTGTAACTCTGTTAAGTCCATCAAATACATTTGTAAGTATGTGAATAAAGGCAGCGATATGGCAGTTTTTGCCTTGAAAACACGGAGCAATGATCTGAATGCAAGCCTACATATTGATGAAATCGCACAGTATAAAGCTGGAAGATACATAAACATCAATGAAACTGTATGGCGAATTCTTTCATTTCCAATACATGAACGAAGTCCGGCTATTGGTCACTTAGCTGTACATCTAGAAAATGGACAGTGCGTTTACTCTACAGCTTCAAATGTGCAACAGATAGCTTTGAATCCACCTGCTACAACATTAACGGCTTTCTTCATGTTATGTCAAACTGACGCGTTTGCAAAAACACTCCTCTATTCGGAAGTGCGTCAGTATTACACATGGAATAAGAGTAGAAAATCATTTGAACAGCGCAAACGAGGAGAGCAAGTCGAAGGATAACCTGGAATATTCAAAGAAAACACAATAGGCAGACTGTATACTATCCATCCCAAACAAGACGAATGCTTCTTTCTTCGCATGTTGTTGGTAAATGTGCCTGGTCCAACATCATTCCAGCAATTAAAAATTATCAATGGCATTACACATGCTACTTTTCGAAATCTTGTAATAGCTTTTGTATCAAGATTGGAATAAGGATTCTAGACTTTAGTATCATTATATGTTGATTTTGTAAAAATGGTACAAAACTCTTCTGTTTGGGGACTTATTTTGCCCGTCCTAGGACGGGTATTCTGGTGTAGATATTATCGACAGAAGTATGTGTTTCTGTATGTTTCTGTCTGTCTATCTGTCTGTAGACTTGAAAGAGTTATATTGTTCTGTATCTAGGTCGATGTTTACATACGACTTGATGTTTACATACGACTTGAAAAAGATTTAATGGGTGAATCAAAAATCTCTGCAACTCTCGACCCACAACTCAACCCGCGTGCAAAACAAGGTAATAATATTTTTATTTAACAACCGAGTAATAAAAAAAAATTTTTAAATGAAATTTATGCAATAAATTATGCACGTATTATTATTCTCATTTTGCTGTCCCATAATCTATTCAAGTAACCGATTGTAATATGTCCTTCTGTCTTTCTAACGGATTCATGACGTAGACATAACCGAGAGCACATATAAAAACACACTGCCTATCATTCTCTCGCAATTACACGCTTGTGAAAGAGAAAAAAAACAAGCATACTGAACGTCTCGGGGATAATTATTTCAGAAAACTCTGGAAACTTCTTCGGTTAACATTTCTCTATCTTCATTTAAAATTTGTAAAATATGGGCCTTGAATTTTTGGTTAAAAGCAAAGTAGTATTTGTAACGTCGCTCTTGGTGACAGGTATCGTATTTTGGTGATAGTAATGTCTGAAAACTATTAAGAACAGCGCTAGCAATTAATATATATGTAGTTAAATTGGCGAATGAAATATGGATAAAAAACATTAATGTTACGTATGAAGGGGTCGCCAGTTAGCAAGAGCTAACTCAATAACAGGATTTGGAGAATGAAATGCGAAAACATAAGTTACCAAACAAAATATATTTATATAGGTACGGCCAAAAATGGACGAATAAAGATAGGCGGACATGGTTTTGAAAGTTGATTTATCTTTGTGGGTTTCCAACTACTTTTGGATTGTATTTGAAAGATTAGAGACTAAAGTTAATTTCGAAGAAGAAAAGAATATTTGTACTCGTGAAAAAAAAAGTTATGAAAAATGTTTTCACGGCGAGCTAACCAGTTCAGCTAAATTTTGAAGTTAAATAAATTCATTGTAAAAATTCTTTAAAAGATAAATATTAGTTTTCTGGGTCTATTTCAAAGATAATTAGTAAAGTCCTAAGATATTGAATTAAATAAAAAAAATGCCTTGTTTGTACAAAAAAATAGCTTAATTAGCCCCAAAACCGAGTGATTCTGCCGTTCGCAATAGCGCAACAAACGAAAGTTTTGTAAACACGGAATATACGGAGGCCCAAAATTTCAGCCAGTCGAAAGACTGTGAAAATGTCGTCATATAATTAAAAGGGAGGAAGGGGGTGCAAGTTTTCTTTTTTCTCAGACGTGCATTCGTATATTCCTATCCTGAACGTTTGTATAATTTTTACCATTTTTTAATTTAATTATTTTTCTATGTTCCTGTTTTTAAATTGATTTTTTTTTAATTATTGTTCAATATTATATAAAAATTATGTTACGCCGAAATTTTTACATTCATTCAAGCAAGGAAAATATTAAAATCTTACATATAAAAATTATGCGAATTCTGTAATTAAAAAAAATAGATAAATATTTTTTGCTATTATAATTTTTTGTGTAAAAATATTAAATAAACAATGCTTAATTCAATGATAATATCGGTAGTTCGAGAAATTCATTTTTCTTCGACTTATATCGAATTCATTAATACAGACTTTAGGGGCTTTTATCGTAATGTTCCTGTGAAAATTAAATGATTTTTTAATTGTTATATTTTACGATGCGTTATTTTCATAAAAAAGTACAAATAAAATCAATCATTTTTATTACTGAAAACCATAACTTTAGCCAAGGTATTTTTTAAACACAATAATGCATTTTTACTAATATTTAAATAAAAAAAATAATGGGTTCGCTATATTCTGTGATCATTATTTGATAAATATTGAAAATTTCATTAAAATTGGTCAATTTCCTGATTTTTGGTGAATTTTTATGTTAAGGGAGGGGTCAAAATTTTTATACATTTTGAGCATCAGCATTCATTTTGCACGTACCTATATTTATATCAACAATTTTACAAAGATGTAAAATATGTTTTGAAACACTAAAGTTTGTTGAGACGTTTTAAAGTTCTTGAATAAGAAGTAGACAAAATCGTCAGAAATTTCGTTTCAAAATACTATTGTGTGTGTGAGAAAGAGAGTATATTCTGGGTGGCTGAGCTCATTGGACTCAGCCACCCAGATTTCACCCAGATATATATAAGAAGGTGGTTGTAAGAAATTTCAGCGTGGGGCATGCCACTCTTCTAAGATGGGTGCTGTTGACGTTGAGAACCGAGGCGCGTCGCAAATGTCACCTAAATAACTCTAAATTTATTTTCACCAAGAAAATATTTTATAGAAGCTTCTAAGTTCGCGTCGGCTGTTAATTTGACACACGATTGTTACTTTTGAAGTTTGAAATGATTTTTATTTGTTGAAAATATTTTTAGTTCACGCGTTCCTGGGAAAACTGACTTTTTTTATAGCATTTTCACTCTAAACAAAACCACTTTTTATAGTGTGGGACTACTTTCTTTTGAACCTTGTCTAATTTCTTTCTTTTTAAAGTCCCTGGGCAAAAAGTGGATTAACATTTAAATTATCATATAACTTTTGCACTAACAAAAAGACTTTCTGGTGTATTTCTGCGGGTGTGTGTATGCATATGTAGGATACCAGCTTCTTAAGTACAATAAATGCAGATAGACGGAAAGTGGGTGTGTGAGAGAGAGAGAGTGTGTGAAAAAGAGAGAGAATGTGAAATTGATTTGAATAAGATGTTATACACAGGTTTCATCTTCTTATTTTATCCAATACTTTATGAGTATTGGTTTTTATTTGTGTATATTGATATAAAATATACAAATATTTGTTTGATGTTTCTGAATTTTGGAGATGAGGATTGGTTATTCGTATTATTTGGATTCATCGGCTACTGTTCTCATCTTGAGTGTGATTTTCACAACGTTTCGGTCGATATAACCTCCGACCTTCTTCAGGTGTACTTCGTCGAACTTGGCAATGTTTCTGTTGAAACTTCAACCTTCAGGAGGATATCAATTTTTAAAATTAATTTTTCCAAGTATTCTAATCAATGCGCCACAGGTTCACGTGGTCTAGAGTACTTGGTTAGATTACTTGGAAAAATCAATTGTAAAAAGTGATATTCTCCTGAAGGTTGGTTCAGTCTTTAATATGGGTGATCGAAAAATACAATTGCAAAATTACTTAGGACCTCTATCCAGTCATGGCTGACGGAACAAGAGCACGCTACATCCCGTGAAGTAAATAAAGGGTTCCACTTGAAATTCCTTCCAACTTCCCGAGTTCGACAGCAACATTCCCGAGTTCGACAAGATACACCTGAAGAAGGTCGGAGGTTATATTGACCGAAACGTTGTGAAAATCACACTCAAGATGAGAAAAGTTAAGAGTTAGAAAATTTGAGAAAGGGAGAGAGAAAAATATAAGGGTTTCCATTTACATTTACAGAAGTTCGCTCTGTGTTGATTTCATCATTTATTATTTGAAACAGATTTACTTCTTTTGTTGGGCCAGTCTTATCTGAGTCTTACTTCTGTACTTTTCTATTCTTGAAGTTATGCAATAGAAACACTTAAAAGTCAAAAACTTTTTATCAGATCAGGCGGAAATTTTGCAACATGGCTACTGCTATACACTGAGTATTAGATTTATACATCAGTTTTTTTTTAAATCGGAAGTTAAAATTCTGTTAAAATTTCAACCTCTAAGGAACTTTTCAAAGTTAGGATCAATGATCTAGGCTAAAACGACGCGGTGTGTCAATGATTACAATATGGGTCAAGTAACGAGTCTCTACAATGAAGAGAACCGAAGTTATCGTTAAAATTGTAAATTTCAGTGACCTTAACTTTTACCTTTGACTTCGATGTTCCGAAAGTAAATAAGCTATCAGTTATATAATACCCGATATTGTGACCAAATTTTGCGACGATTGGTTAAGCGATGACGACGTTAAGCGGTATGTTGTGTTTCCCCTAAGAAAAGGTTATAAAGGAAAACTCGAACAACAGGTTTAGATAGAAAAGAATATATTGTATAAGAAAGTGATACAAAGAAAGGTTGTCGATATTTACTGAGTGTGGGCTTAGACTGTTGTCTCGCGTTAGATCGCGATATTTCCTACACGAGTATTAACTCTCAGGTTTTATAATAGTTAGAAAAGTCCATTATGAGTGAATGGATAAGCCCCCCTAACATCTTCTCCCTCTATGCAAGAGGCAATCGTACATTTCCTTTTTGGGTCGATAATTAAAAGATCCGTGAACATTCTTTTCCTTTTCGATCGGTCGCGTTCAGAAGCTGCTTATAAATGTCAATACTAAGCAACTTCAAACTATTTTTCTTGACTGGAATTTGAAGTATTTGTCATTATATCGACTTTAGAGAAGATTTTTTCCTCCGTTTAGCTTAGTGAAAACATATTCAGTGAATAAGGAAGTGAGTAATGGTAGTCTTTTAGTACTGAGTTCAGACCAGTTGAGAAGTCAGTGCAAACGCGGATTTCTTCTGACTTCTTTTTGACGTAACCGGTAGGAACTGTCCATTAACTGAATTCAACTTTCGATACGATGCCAGTTTTTACAAGTTTTTCAAGCTCTTCGTTAATTTTCTCCAATGACGGTACATTACTTTTTTCTTGCGTACTTGTTGCGTTAAAAATGTGTGTATTCTCCCAGAGCGACTGAGAAAACTTCCGGCAAACTTTCTTTTAATCCTGACTTTGGATTTTCCTTCTCAGTCATTAGTTTCCACTTTTTGACGAAACGTATTTATAGCCCCCCTCCCGAATTGTTGCATCCAATCTATTCCCAAAGGATTTCCTGTATTTTTAACACAAACACTTTTAATTTATTTGTCATACGGTTAAATGTAACATTAGTGATTAATTCGCCTCCAAAATTTGTTTTCGGTCTAGTCACCTTTCTGGCTGTTTTTTATGGTAGATTTATTTAATCTCCTTTATGTATGCAAATTTATGATTGATAAGTCTGATCTCAACTCTAACTGAAACTTCACGTTTTTATTTACTATTTTCGCCAGTATGGTTTTATCGTCTTTTTCGTTTGTTCTAGTGTGTCGTACCAGATTTTAACTTTGTCCTTTGCTCTACAAAGAGAGCTTTTATGTCCATTCTGTCACAAGTACGCAAAGATAAAAAATGGGGAAAACTATTGATAGTATTTTCAGCCAGACGATTGTTTTTTGTGAATGTTTGGCGAGGGGGGGTCATAGATTGAAGCTCAGACGAGCACTTGCCATGAAAATAACGATAAAACATAGACAGGCTCGAAACGTATCTTCTGTGAGAAAGAGGTTGTAGGGAAGAAAAAAGGACATCTTCTATGAGACTACAAGGTCTATTTTGAACTCTATGAAGGTAGAATTTTCTTGCAGCTCCTGCCCAGATTAGAAGGGCATCTCCCACTAGGCTACAAAGTCTATTCTGAACTCTGCCAATACCAGAGAAGTTTTCCTAGCAGCTCCTGCCCAGATGTAACAACAATACTCTATCCTTGGACATATCTGGCTCTTGTATAGGTAGAGAAGAGCATCAACAGTGAGATATCTACTGGATCGATAGAAGGATTCCACCATTTTTCCAACGATCTTGACAACGGATTTGATGTACATGTTCCACATTAGATCAGGATCAGGTCAAACCCAGAAGCTTGTCAAAACATGAAACCTCCCAAAGACGAAAGCCATTCATTTACAATTAATGACAGATGGGTATCAGAACGTTAATGATGTAAAGATAGAAGCTTGGTTTTAGATGCATAAAAAGTAACCAGCCACTTTTTCCCCGTTGTACCACATGCCCAAGATCAGAAGAGAGAGAATCAGAGAGAACTTGGTCGTTTACAGACTTTGATGTGTTGCCATAGAATGTAGTGTCGTCAGCAAAAATGTCTACGAATTATCTAAGGATGTAATTTGGAAGATCATTAATGTAGATCAGGAAGAGAGAGGGACTCCAGTATTAATACTATGAACTTCTCATTTCTGTCCATCAACCACTACTATTATAAACCTATCATAGAGAACTGATTTAATAATTGAAAAGACATTTCCAGCTGGGAATCTTGTGAAGTAGACCTTTATGCCATACTCTATCAAAGGCCTTTGATATGTCAAGAGCAATTGCCATAGAAAGGAAGCCTCCGTTGAGAGTTTCGCTAATCCTATGAGAAATAACCGTAAGCACATCCGCTGTAGATCTAGCAAAACAGAAACCAAATTGCATGTCACTAAGAAGGTTATTTTTGCTGAAGTGGTTAACTACTTCTCTATTTAACAGAGATTCAAATAACTTACTCATGACGCACAGGAGACTTTTTGGTCTGTACTGAGAGGCAGATGACCGATCACCTGAATTCTAAAATACAGGGCATACCGATGAGATTTTCCAGGGTGTTGGGAAGCAATTCTCCTTAGGACAACGTTTAAACAGCTTTGTAAGTATGGGCGCTAGTTCTGGTTGAAGTTTTTTGAGCACTATAATTTGGAATGCCGTCAGGGCCAGTAGCTTTACTGGAATCGAGGTTTTGTATTGGCTTGGCAACATCGCGCACAGATATCTGTATGTCACAAAGCGTTTTTTTCTGATACAGGAGGAAAAACGGGGGGTTGGCAGCCTTGATCGCATAGGGTAGTATTAGCTGCTAAGTTCTTGACAAAGGGTTTGGCTTTGTCTGATGGTGACGAGATTACCTCAGATCAATTGATGATAGTTGGGATAGAGCACACGCTTCTGTTCAGAATCCTGTTTGCTATTTGCCAAAACTGGTGGGAACTAAGCCGCTGCTCAGCAAGTTTGAACTTGTCGGACTGAGCATACAACTCTCTTGTGTTCTTCATTACTCTTTTACAGTGGTTGTTGGCAGTCCTGAAAGCGGCTTTAGTGTCAGTACAACTGTTACATTGGAAGCAATGGAAAACATGATTTCTGTGCGCAGTGGCAGCAGCACATTCTGGAGAGATCCACGGCTTGCTGTTAGGTTTTTACTGGAATATTTTGGAGTGTATAAAACGGTCTATAGCTAAAATTCACCATTCCGTCAGATCTGATACTATAGAGGACACCTTCTTTTTAAACATGGAACGCAGAGGTAGATCTGATATACATGAACGGAAGCTATCTCAGTCAGCCATAGTGTATCGAATACTGTACGATGGAGAGTTATGTCTGAGGACTTATTACATTTCGTTTTTATTTTAACTGATACAACAGAGTGGTCGGGAGATTCCAGTGGAGACAGAACACAAGTTGAACATAGCTCAGGGCCAGTTGTGAGGAATAGATCTAGTATTGGATACACGAGTGGGTCCGCAAACAATCTGGATGAGGTCGTAAGCAATGGAGAAATTGTGGCAGAACCTCTCCTCATCATCTGTTTTGTTTGAGTGGGTCAACCATTCCACATTGTGAACATTGAAGTTTCCACAGACGTGAATGTTAGTCGAAGATAGGATGTGGTACATTTTCTTACATATGCTTTTAAAGATAGTAACTTCTCTGTTGGGGGGGGCAATAGAAGGCAATTATAAGCGCAGTCGTGTGAGCAAGTGCAACCCGGAAGCACATATAAGGTACTTTAGTATCTTCTCTGGAGAAATCCTTACCACATGGAAAGCCATCTTTAATGTATGCACATATACAATGCCCATGGCGATCTTGGGGGTTAGATTTGGATGCCAACTTAGAGTATACTGTAATTCCAACTCTTCTAGAGAAATAGTCGGTCCAATGCCAGTTTCGCTTTGGTATAATAGGTCTGGTTTAGTCTCTTGTAATTGGGTTTCAACCTCTGGACGGTTAGAACGTAGACCTCTGATGTTGAAGAAGGAGACATGATAGCGGGGGGTCTACGTTGAAAGTTAAAGATTTGGATTTAATTGTGTTTTTTTTCTGGAAACATTTCATGGTGTTTTGGGGGGGGAAATAGGTCGACAGACTTGCTTAGAGCAGGGCAGAGTGGGAGAGTAAGAGAGAAAAAGAAACGAAGAAATATATTTTTGTAGCACATGATAAGGTAAAGCCGTAACAATTACCCGCTAATATGGCATCGAGAAGCCCCACCAGAAGCCACTGCATGGTTCAGAATCCATTCACCAAATGGCAATACAGCAGCCCCAGTACTTTGCACCTTCTGATAGGACAGTCTTCTCAGCGGTTAAACCATCAGGCGGATAACGTCAGCCCAGATAAAACGTTTACCTCGAGCACCCTTACTAATGGCCGCAAGGATAGGCATAGAAACGCACCCACAATGCATTGTCTACTCTCAATTTTGTTTTTTGTTCTAAGTCGACAAACTTTATACTACTTTTGGTGAATATTTTCCATGCCATTTTTTTATTTTGTTGCCTATTCTGGAAAATTTCTTTTGTTTTTTTGTTTTGGCTTAACCTTTGATCGTTTCGGCCATCGCATATTACCACTGAAATGTAAAATAAAAAACTATTGTTGTCGCAAGTTTAACACTAATGTAAGGGTTTTTTAACAGTAGAATTTTTTTCTGCAGGTGTTAAAACTTGTTGAGAAATAGCTGAGAACGTGTTTAGTTCCATCAGCACCGTTTTGGAAGAACATGTGTCTAATGGCATTGTTTATGGAGTCAATGACCAACTGAAAGTGTTCATTAAAGTCGGGCATTTTTAGAATCAGGTTCAAACATAACAGGTCATATAGCCACCGAAGCGTAATGGGCTGTTATGGTTAGGCGCAGGTTTGTAGGGAGTGAAAAACATTGGTGGCTGTTGGGCAGCAAATGTTTGTTCACATTACATTGATATTTGTGCATGTGTGTGCAGTCGACAAAAACAAGGAGCCATAAATAAATGTCACTGAAAACTGAAAACCAGGCATAGGGATTCAACACGGCGATGATGCGATAGGCACAGGAGTTTGCTAGACAGTGCAAGACATATAATGTTATAAATTCTTTTTCCTACCCTGCACGTCTCCTCTCTCTCTCTCTCTCTCTCTCTCTCTCTCTCTCTCTCTCTCTCTCTCTCTCTCTCTGACTTCTTGACGATTACGATTCTTGTAAATTTGTGAAAATAAAAAAAGCGATGGAAAGAATTGGAGTAACAAGCACCCGCTCTGGCAATTTTATGATTGGTTGTTGGCAATATGATTTACAAAGCAAAAAAAAAATCTGTTTTCAAACAGGCCTCAAGGATCTCAATTTCATCAGTTTTTTTTCTGTGTAGCACGCAGTGCACAAGTCACACAAATATTTGCATATTACTTGTTGATGACTATAAATGTAAAGTTCATTTTAAAAGTATTTTTGAATGATATATCACTATAAAACAGTGATAAAAAAATAACAGGCGAAAATTGGATAAATCACACACATACACGCACGCGCGAACGCGCGGCAGGAGTGCCAGGGTTAAGACACACAGACCCTGACCAAAACGGGTTGATACATCGTAAAAATGAAGACCAAATCTCAGCTCCTCATAAGCATGTAATATGTGTGTACGTGACCCGATTCTTTACTAAGTAATGAGTCGTGCCATTAATTTTTCTTTTTCTCAGCGTGAAAATTATTTTCGATTGGCATATCGACGAGGTTATCAACAAACAACTTGCAATAAAGAAATGAGAAGCTTTTATGTTTTACCAGGTGGTATCTGATATCTGATAACTAATAGGTTCCAAGCCATTGATTGTTTCTGTCTACATGTTTGCTTTCAAACGTTTTCCGCTTAACGCTGTTTATGTTCCATTTGCTAATTTGTCCCATTAGATCTTCATTTACTTCTCCACTTTAAAAAAAAAATAGTATGAATATCATATCGTTTATATTTTCTACTTATCGTACACCAAAGTTTTACTTCTACTACCTTTTTTAGACTCAGTACCCCACCACTGAGCCACGAAAACTCGCAATGAAAGAGATATATCGCATATAAATGTTGTTATATATATCTATTATGGGTGATGCGACAATTCCAATATTTTTCCCGATTCCGATACAATTACCGATTCCGTGCTAAATTCCCGATTCCGATACAATTACCGATTCCGATTCTTTATAAATCTCTAATTATTTAACTATAAGATTGTTTTATTTTTGTTTGTTTTTTTTTCCTGATTTTCATAAAAAGACATGTTAAATATGCAGATATTTTCCTAAACGTCAAAATACACCTATGGTGGGGGGGATCTATTGATTGTAGCTTTGTTATATCATGAACCTTTTTTTTTTTTTTAGAATTCAAATACACAACACATTTGGTATAAGCAACAGTCCGTTTTTATTCCTCGTTGTTCCTCTGTTATGGTGAATAGAGAGAGGAGGGGGAGAGCGACAGAGAGAAGTATATCGTTGCGTCCGCTTGGTTGACAACCAAAAATCCGCCTCCAATCTTTTTTGTGTCACTTTTTCCTGTCAACTTTTAAAAACATCAACATAGCCAGATTCCTTTAACTGCTACATTCTTTCTCAAACAATGACATATTTTGTTTACATTCGTGAGAAATATTGAAACAATTCTGATTTACCTGTCATGTTCCGCATATTCCATCCGCAGACGCATGCCACATTTTTATTCATATAAATACATATATGTATATACACCTATACACACATATATATATACTAGCATGTCAACCCGGCTTAGACCGGACCATTTGTGTAACAGCTTTACTGGTAATTTAAAATCGATAAATATTCATTATTTTATCATTATTATTAGCAGTGGAAGATTTTGGTCTAAACAAAATCAAATAAAAAAGACAACTAAAAGAATCGTTTTGGCATCGGAAAATAGGCACCAATTTTTCCGATTCCGATATCCTCAAATCTTCCGAATTTTCCGATTCCCGATTCCGATTAATCGCCCGAACACTAATATCTAGATAAAAAATGATATCGTTTTTCCCTAAGCGTTCAGACATTATACCAAAATAACCGACCACTTCATATGCTAATCTTGTAGCACTTCCCAATGCGCGTTTTCAAAAAATATGAGTATATTTCGCTTCACTTTACAATTTATTACCTTGAACTGTTTTTCTCAAATACGTAATCTCACACAGAAGGTTGCAAACTATTAACTCTCCTAAATTTATTACCTTCCACGTCACTCAGATTCACCGGGTTACTTCTCTATTAAGTATACTTACTATTAAACAACAATTTATTATTTTATTTTTTAAATGCATACTATTTCCTACATGATACTCTAAGTCATGGAAATAAACAAATCATAAAAATAGCAAAAAGCTCCATCAAATTCAATTACATTCTACCTGATACCCTGAGTGTGTTCGAGGAATAACGAATCATTGGAATGGGTGTATTACAAAATGCCGTCCGGCTACGTATAATAATTTAATCAATCTTCAGAATGCAGGAATTCATTAACGAATATCTCATATAGTCTCATATGACGTCTAGAGTATTCGTAAGTAACTGTTTTTAAACAATCTTTTATTAAGTTTGTTTATTTTCAACAACCAAATTAATGAACTTCTATGTTTTATCGAGTGTTTCATTTTTACTCTACTAAAAATCGTTTATTGCGTTTTACCGACTGTTTTCTTTTTTCAAACTAATAAATAACTCGATATCTTACTTTAATGCTTTGACCGGCATTTCAGCCTGTGCTTTTGTTTTCTTTGTTAACTTATAAACATCTCGATATCGAATTTTGAGGCGCTTCTACAGAATTGGGACGAGATTTTGTAGTCGATAAATGGCGTTTTCAAATAAAAAAAAAAAAACAATGATTTCAACTGCTTTTTTTTTGTCAATTCTAATAAGTTACAATGGTTGCTTCCAAATTATGCAGTCGAAATTGCCTGAATATTACTGAATTATTTAATCGTGTTAGTAGGTGAAAATTGCCGCCATCTTCTTTAATTCGAAACAGAAAATTGCCTCCCTTTTGAACTCTCCTGTCTCTTACGATCATTAAATTCTATTCTGCAGTTTCTTTAATAAATAACTTTCTACCTTATTGATTTTCATCATTTTTTTTATAAACTCATCTTTAAAATGCGAGGAATACGTAGATACCATTGTTTTCATGTGAAATTCAGTATCACGATTTCCTAAGTTTCGTCCCAATAGTGTAGAAGCGCCAATTTTTATGCATACATTGACATATTATTATTGTTTCTTTGAATAATAAACAAGTTGATATCATGTTTTGATGTTTCATCACCATTTCAGGACAATTTTTCCTTTTTTTTAACTAATAAACAACTCGATATATTTTTTATGTTTTGATCGGAATTTCATGAAAGTTTTTTAAAACAATAAGCAACTCTATCATGTTTTAATCTTTTACCGGCATTAATTACTTCAACACTATTGAGTGTTTTACCAATATCATTTATATATATATATATCATGTGTATGTTGTGGTTGGCTAACCAAATAATCGTTCATTATGTTTTAACGCTTGTTTTTTTTTGTTTTGTTTTTTTGTTTTTTTATCTTAATAACCATTCCGATATAGGATTTACACGTTTTGATCCGTTACTAATTGTTATCGATGCTTTCTTTTTTTTAAATCTTCATATCGTATTTAAATGTTTTAACTTCTTGTGACGTGACCGTCCCAGGGAGCGGTTGAGCTCCCTACTTGGAGGAGGCTGAGACTCCCGAAGAACTGGAAAAGGCCGGGCAGATATATATATATATATATATATATATATATATATATATATATATTACTCTTTAATTATCGGTGTGTCCGGGTGACAGCGAAAAACCCTGCTGAGAGAAAGATTAGGATTGTGATTTCATTTTTATGAACATCGACAATGTCAATTTTTATAGTTTTTACTCCAAAAGAGGTAAGGATTCAAGGTTCTGGAGAGATAATGTTTATAATTCAAATGCAGTGCGTCTACCTAGGGATCACGGGGGTGACCCGCAGGTGCACTCGTCATGGGGGGGGTAAACTTCTCCTGGGGTGACGTTGTTGGATATGACTGGTCCAGCGAACAACACCAATTCACCCCTTCCGTGAATATATTAACGGAGCGCACAGTCGAAAAACGGCAGTTGAACTTGAAAGTTTGAGACCGAACAACACACACCCTCTCCTCCCGCGCCAACCTCACTGCTATATCGAAGAGAGAAGTAAAATCTACTTATAGACTCAGTGGAGTCGGGCATTATTGAACATTGAACTGTAAAGACAATTGTATACAATTATATATTTGTATATCATTTTTTCTGGAAATTAATTAGTAGAGTAGAAGAACTGAGTTGTTTTGTTTTTGTGCATGGAATTGCTTTTCTTCTAACATACGACAGACCAGCGAAGCGACGGCATATTAACCTTGACGCAAGAAGCACCGACGAACACCTGGCCGTGAATTGAAAACCAACCCGCGCGATAAACGGGGTACTGCTGCACGAAGAAGTCACATCTAGTCGCTGTTTACAAAGATAGTGAATTGGACGATCATATGGTCATATTCTAATTATTCTTTTTATTTTAATCTAATCAACACGTTTGACGAATTCTTACTTTCACTCCTACCTGAGTTGGGGAGTGGACAACTTAAGAGGCAGAAATTATTTTGAAGAGATAGTTTTTTTTTTCGTATTGATTTTAGTTTATTGTCTGTGTTGAAAATAGTTCAAGATATGGTGGAAATGGGGGGCATTTCGAAGGAAAAGAGGAAAATGTTATCGTATAATACTAATGACAACCAAGTGTTTTTATGCAAGTGTTGAACACATGTATAATGATGAGTTCATTTTGATGTTGTTTTCAAAAATATTATCACATTGTCCAAGAATATAATGGGTTTATGAAAATTGATAAATTTCTTTATGCAACGGAACACCACTGAATCTCTTCAATGAAAAAAAACGTTTTTCAAAACAAAAGATGATTCGAAGTTCCAAATGTAACATAACAACATAAAATACTTGGAAAGTTTAATATTTATAGCTACCACTGCTATAACAGGATACACACAGAACATCCCATAAAATAATAATTAAGCGAACTATAGAATAGCATAAAAATGTTATAAACACAGCGTATAAGGACAATCTTTCCTATCATTTTTTTTTTTTTTTTTTTTACACAGTGATCACCACTTATCAAGGCCCGGAAGCCACTCGGCACTCGGGGATAAGGGTTATTGCAAGTACATTAATTTAGTGAGGAGATTTGCTGAAGTGTTTACTTAAGGGGGGCGGTTCATTAGGAATTTGTTAACATTGGACTTGAAGACATCCAAGTTGTAGTCCGGAGGGAAGCAGGCAGACGGAACAGAGTTCCACAGACGTGCAGTTCTAGGAAAGAAGCTTTGTTCATGGAATCCGCGTTTTGATTTAGGCACAGATAAAGAGTGGGGGAAAATTTTCACAGTGGATTCAGCTGCACGGGTGTTTTTCGTGAAATATTGGCGAGGGGGAACCAGAGACTGGAGTTCAGATGAGCATCTGCCATGGAAATAACGATAAAACAAGGACAGGCTCGCAAAGTCTCTTCTGTGGGAGAGAGGTTGCAGGGTAGAGAAAAGGGCATCCCCCACTAAGCCACGAAGTCTATTTTGTACTCTGTCAAGGCAGGATAGGCTGTTTTTAGCAGCTCCTGCCCAGATATGGCAACAGTATTCCACATATGCTGAATGTAGCACACAAATACCATAAGCACAAGCTCATTAGTATAAATCTATACAAATTACTGACTATCTTTTCCAATACAGTGTCAAATGAGTACATTTCACAATAAAAATCTAAGATAATCCATTACGACACACATTAGAAAGTAATTGATATTTTTTTAACTATGTCCGTAATGTTTCAATCTAAATTTATGTTGATGTTTCCAAAATTAATTCATACATAGGATATGAGACAACATTGTGATAAAAAAACACAGCAAGTCCAGCAGTAGCACCTTATGAAGCTGGAAACTCCAGGAAAGAGAGCAAAAGAAGACTTTTGAGTTGTCCCATTATGCCCGCTCTCATCCTACAAATTATATATTTTTTTATATTTTTTTCATATGCAGTGAAAACATATCACAGTAAAACTCTGGGATACAGTATCAAAAATTAGTAACAAAATACAGTACAGTATATAATATACATGTATATAATAAAATAACATTATAAATAACACCGTACGGCAAGGCAAATATCGTAACTAGGGACCGGGAAAACATCGTATTCCACGTCATAACATGAAAAAATCGTATCCTAGGGTCACCATATCTACTGTACATCGTTTTAAAGATTTTTAGGGTTGATAACATAGATATACTGTGACCAGATCTGAGTGAACCTCTTGTACAAATCCAATAAAGTAAAGTGATTTTTTAAGGATTTCACATACACAATAACAAAAAGATACTATAAAAAGATTACTACGAGTAGGAATTTGTTGTGTATGTGTGTGTGTGCGCGTGTGTGTGTGTGTGTGTTTTGTACATGCATAGGAATCATGCCTTTTCTGTTCTTTATTATTCTCTCCTTTTACACTGTGTGTAAAATTATTAACGAGATAACATTTTTTTACCAGTTTCAGAAACTTACAGGTAATTTCGTATCAAAAGCTTCGGAAACATTGGCAATGCTTAGCTGCGCGTACTGTGAAATTTTCGTACTGTTCCGCGCAATGTAAACAACTTGCCATCGTAATTACTGAATCCACGGTGTGAGGTGTGTCAAATTATTAACAAAGCAGTTTGTTTCGTCAATAAAATGAGTCGTAAAAGTGGATTGAGTAGTTCTGAAAAGAGTACTATTACAAAACAGCTAGCAAAAGGTAAAATTACCCTCGAAATATCTAAAATGATAGGAAGGTACCATCAAACTGTGAAGAACCCTACAAAGGTACGTAAGAGAGCTGATAAAGGTATATCATGAATTGTTTCACGTCATTCTCTACTCGAAATTAAACGTGAAGTTATTAAAACCCCTGAGCAGACAAGTTGCGAAGTTTTTGACCAGGTCAGATTGAAGAATGTCTCAAAAAGTACTCGATGTCGCCTTCTGAAAGAAGTGGCAAAGTCTGTTAAGTCTGTGACAAAGCCTCCATTAAAGCAACATTGCATATAAAACCGATTGAAATGGGCAGAGGACAACATGAAAACGGATTTTTCCAAAGTTTTGTTCACGGATGAAGTGCGTGTCACTCTTGATGGCCCAGATGGCTGGAGCAAGGGGATGGGTCCTAAATAGACGATATCGTCGTTAGCGTTTAAGACGCCAACAAGGTGGTGGTGGGATAATGATTTGGGCTGTGATTATCGGAGGTATTTTAGTTTACCCAGGGAGAATCCCAGAAGGTGTAAGAAATACGTCAAATGCTTACACAGATTTTATGAAGGAGCACGTTGGACCATGGCTGAAGAAGCAAAGGTTGACGTTCAGAAGAACCATTATTTTTATGCAGGATAATGCTCCCTCGCATGCAGCAAACAAACGCAAAGAGTATTTGTAGCAACTGGGTCCTCTGGGCTACGGAAAATGGAGTGGCCTGCGAATTCACCAGATTTGAACACAACTGAGAACCTTTAGCGTATCATGAAGTGACGCCTCTATGCAAGTGGACGCTAATTGAAAAGCAAAGATGAGTTGTGGGATGCTCTCCAAGGGGTATTGCGAAGAATAACTGTTAACGAAATCACAAATTTATACTAATTCTGTGGACCAACGTCTTTTACAAGTCATTCATAAAAAAGGATCGCATACCCCCTACTAATTATGTCAACGTAGAAATTGCTATGTAATTAGAATTTTTCCTAGTTTAATGTTTAATGTTTGAAAATTATTCTAATAAACAAGTTACGGAGATATTGTGTGTGTGTTTTTTTTTCTCTCAACCTCGTTAATAACTTGATACAGTGAATTCAACAGATATTCCTATCTTCTGCCATAGTTTCATTAATACTGCTTTAAATACTTTTTCTGACTGGAGTAGCTGAATAGTATTGTAAGCACTTTCTCAAAGTTTCATGGATTTCCATTCATCCGTTCCTTAAATATTAAAAAAAAAAATGTAAACTCGTTAATAATTTGATACGCAGTTTATAAAGTTTTCTTTCATTATTTTTCATCGGATATAATCATCCAAATAATGACACAAGTTTAGTAGTTTTGTAAAAAGCAATCTCACCTTTGCATATTCACTTTTTAGGCATTTATTTTTCTATTTTAAACTAACGAAAAAATTGCACAGAAATTCTTTCAGCTGATTGTTTGAGTCTTTCCAAAGATAATACACATGAAGTATGTCTTTGAAACAGAATTAGGGCAATTTGCTCTAAAAATGATACAGAAAGAGAGAGAGAGAGAGAGAGAGAGAGAGAGAGAGAGAGAGAAAGAGAGAAGTCGACAAGCAAAGTAATGAGCACTCGCAATAAAAAACGTTTTAATGCTTGTTCCAGCGAAACTGAAATAGGGCCACTGCTCTCAGCAGCTTAACAACAATGATATTTGCGAAAATACACTGTGGCATCTGTGTTCGCGCCGGATTGTTCAAAGTTGGGCAATGAAATTTCTTGGGTTCATCTACTTTACCGGGCAACGTCGATGCACAGGTCAGCTACTTTATTTGTTTGTTTTTGCGATATCAATAATGGCACCTATTCAGACATTTTTTTACGATGTAGCAATAATCTAAATGCTAGGGGAGGCATTGTTCATTTTATCTGTCTAATGTCTACTATGTAGAAAGCGTATGTATTTATCATAAACATTAGAAGGCAAGGTTTTTACCTCCGTATTTTGAGATGCGTAAGGTATTTTGCTTATTTTACGATATTTATAATGGAATGGATTCAAATATCTTTTTTACGAGAAAGCATTTACCTAAATGCTAAAAGGGGAAACATTGTTTATGCTACCAGTATGATGCTCACATGTCATAAACATTAGCAGGCAAGGTTTTAGCCTCTGTATTTTTAAATGCACAAGATATTTTCCTAATCGTCAAGAAACGATCACAAATGAAGAAGAAAGGTGTTCTTTTATCAAGACAATGTACCGTGTCGCAAGCCGAGGGTTGGTAGAGTGAACCTTTTAGAACTACCCAGGACCAATACGATAACTCGACAGGTAAAAGGACACCGAAAAGGTTCAGTTTTTGCCAGAATGATTGTCAAGAACGGTTCCTCGACCATTTTTAGCGGTCTGGGGTCATTAAGCAACTGAATCTGCGGAGGATGGTTGTCTGGCATATTTAATAGAATGTTTAAAATAAGATCGAAGTGTTTTCACTGACCTGTATGTATAATTCGGCCTTCATCTCTGTTCATTATTATTCTCGTTTTTTCCGATAGTTACTTGCATTTTAGCTGTCTTCAAACCCGCCTTCGAAACCTAGTAGGTGATTCTTTCTTTCTTTCCTACAAACTCTTTCCCACAGGAGAGACGTTGCGAGCTTGTCTCTGCTCTATTATTATTTTCATGGCAAGTGTTGGGCTGAGCTTCAATCTGTATTCCCCTCCTACAAAACTTTCGCAACAAGCATTTTTTTTTCTAGCGACAACCACTGTTAACAATTCCACTCCACTCTCTATCTATGTCTAAATCTGCTCGCGCGTGAAACTCTGTGTCGCGGGATTGTTTTCCAGCTGACTACAATATGATCGTTTTCAAGTAGAATGAAAACAAGTTCTTGTTTAGCCATTAAATGATCAAATTCTACCTAATTTCTACCACTTTCAATCACTACGTTGTTGTCGCACTGGCCGTTTTACACTTATTAACCCTTATCCTCAAGTGGTTTTCAGGCCTTGATAAGTGGTGAACCCCTTGTAAAAAATATATCTAACGCTTATTCTTTATATTCAATTATCGCTTGGCGCCATTTAGTTTCTTTTTGTGGCTGTTTGTTTGTTTGCTTGTTTGTTTGTTTGTTTGTTTGTTGGTGGGTGGGTTTGTTTCGCTTTTAAAAAGTTTTGTTTTCCGTTATACAGAATCGCCAACGTGTTTTGTATCCGTAAGCACTTATCTGATTTTGCCACGGGATTTTTATAATGGACCACTTAAAAAGGAGTGGTACACGCATATTTACGTGCACATAACAAACAGTTTCAACATTTATACAATTTTTTAAGCAAAGAAAGGAGTATATATATATATATATATATATATATATATATATAATTTATTTTTGCTTTTTTATATAAATAAAGCATCGTAATTTGTAACAATAAAAAATAATAATTTTTGCAGGAACATTACGAAAAAAAGCCCCTAACGTCCGTATTAATGAATTCGATATAACTCGAAGAAAAATGAATTTCTCGCACTAACGATATTACCATTGAATTAAGCATTAATATTTTCACAAAAAAAAATTATAATAACAAAAATATTTCTACTTTTTGTTTAACTTACAGATTTCTTATAATTTTTATATGCAAGATATTAATAATTTCCTTGCTCGCAAGAATGTGAAACTTTCGGCGTAAAATAATTTTTTATATGATAATTTTTTAAACAATTAATTTAAAAACAGGAACATAGAAAAATAATTTTAAAAAAATGGTGAAATTTATACAAACATTTACAATAAAAATGTACAGATGCCCGTCTGGATAAAAAAAAAGAAAGAAACCCAGCACCCCTCCTTCCTTTTAATTACATGACGTCATTCTCAGACAGCTTTCCAAATGTACGGTTTGTTGTGCTTATGCGAACGGCAAAAACACTCGGTTTGGGGGCTAAGTAAGCTATTTTTAGCACAAACAAGGTGTTTTTTTTTAAATTTAATTCAATATCTTAGGACTTTACTTTATTAAGTATCTTTGAAATACACCCAGAGAACTAATATTTATCTTTAAAAGGATTTTTACAATGAATTTATTTAACGTCAAAATTTAGCTAAATTGGTAAGCTCGCCGTGAAAACATTTTTCATAACTTTTTTCCACTTGTACAAATATTTTTTTCCTTTGAGAAATTAAGTCCTTAATCTTTCAAATACAATCAAAAAGTTGTCGGAAGCCTACAAAAAAAAATATGATAAATCGGCTTTCAAAACTAGGTCCCCCTATTTTTATTCGTTTATTTTTGCCCGTACCTAAAAAATCGATATTAGCAGCAAATCGACCAGTGTAAATCATCTTTTTACTATTCAGGAAATTAAAGATTCAACTAGATTCCTATTTCAGTCGCGTAAATTATTTAGGGTGAAATGAGTTTAGGAATTTATATTCAAACCTAAATATTTTTTACTTAAAAAAAATAACATTAATACACTAAATTAGGTAAAATTTGCATAGAATGCTCTGATTTACGGTTGTTGTAAAAATGAAACGGAAAATTGAATTTCGTTCCCTTTTAAATTCGGTACATTTTTACATTACGTCCAACTCATCGTTCACATTCGACATGTCAACTTTTATAGGTTTTCGGGTATGCTGACAATGTTAGGAGTGTCTATACCGAAAGCCATTTTTAACATTGGGAGGTTGGAGGTGTCTATTCCAAGAGCCGTTCTTAACATGGGTAGATTGGAGTGTTTATTCGTTGCAAATGTACCCGACAACATATAAATGTCGACATTTCCAATGTGAACGGTAAGTTGGACTTATGTAAAAAATAACAAAAAGATATACCAAACTGACTTTTTTCGTTTAAAAATGGAATTATTTTCCTTTTGTTAATAACTTTTTTTTTTAATATTTTGTGTTTTCTATATATATATAAGCCAAACGTCTGTGTGTATGTATGTATGTTTGTTTGTAACGCTAAAACTTTTGAAAGACGGAACCAAACTTGACAAATTTGGTATCATATCGAAGCCCCATCACCCGGATGACAAATATCGAAATTTCACGTCAAACGGACCACTAGAAGTTGGTCAACTGATCAGTTATCTTCGAGGGGGACCCCCAAAAAACCTGTCATTATCTATATATATAAAAGACAAATGTTTGTTTGTAACGCTAAAACTTGAGATGAAAGATTCCTCTCCCCTAAGAATAAAACATATGTTCAATATCTGCTTTTGTTTTTTCATTGTTTATATGGTCCCGAGCAACGCCGGGTAGCCCTGCTAGTATATATATAAAGTACAATTGTTGAATGTTATTCTTTTGATTATATTCGTTTGGGGAGGGGCACAATTAAAAAAAAAGATTAAAACGGAGCGAAATTTAAGTTTCCGTGGCATTTTTACAACAACCGTAAAACAGCACTTACTCAGCAAGTTTTATCATAAGTTATAAATATCTAGATCTACTTACATTATATTAGAAACCGAGCGACCCATAAAAATCTGGTAGCTGAGTGTCAAATCTGCTTAAAATATTTAAAAAAAAAAATAGAATCTCTCCCAAAGATACTGGCAATAATTTGGTTTCGTCCTTCCCTTGAATGTTTCCAATAAGGGGGATTGGTTTACTAGGATTTGTATTAGAAGCTGAGCAATTATTAACATTATTCAATTGTTAATTTTTTTGCATTTTGGTTAAATTTGTTAGTTTGCAATCGCTGATAGCCCACTCAAAAAAATTGGACAAAAGACGAAATTAAAAAGAATCGTACTCATGCAGAATTTGTACGAACATTTATAAGCTACAATCAACATCCAAATGAATGCTTTGACGATAATTACGGTTTTCAAAAGGCGAACAATGAAAAGATATATCTGCCTTACTTAAAAAATTTCTAGGTTTATTTATGGTGTCTTTTACATATAAAAAAAACACCCAATACTTTTACTGATGAGGAGACTTTGTTTAAAAAAAACTATATGTCAAAATTATTGTCCGTGGCTTAATGTCTATCACAATAATAACATCGTTTCCGAAACGATCGTACAAATTATTGACTTTGTTGTTGTTCCTTCTTATGAAACAGATTTTTAATTTTTAATTCTAATTTGAATTTTAAATTATCAATCACATTACTAAATATATATATGTGTGGGGGGGTGTTAAATCGTTTTGATCAACATTTTATCTCGGCCTTTGAGAAAGGGTTGGTTTAATGCTAATCGCCTGGGACGCCCCTGCCGGGAAATGTCGATAGGATGGTCCAGACATTTTTTTTGTTGGAAGGGTCCCGGTTGTTTCAAATTCCACTTTCCATGACTTGTGTCTAATCTTCCTGATTAATAAAGAGATAAATAAACTTTTTATTCACATAAAGTTAGGTATGTGTGTATATTTATATTTATATATTTATATATTTATATGCACACAGGATTCACTCTTAAACTAATTAACAGATTATTATCACTTTTAGAACACAACGGTTATGCGTAAGTAAATGTAGGTTGTATTTTCATTAATTTTGTATTATGCAAATAATAGAAATAAGAATAGGGAAAAGACGGGGATAAAAGCTCTTCATGAAAATTCAGTTATCTCGGATATTTTTTTTTTGTGTGTGAATTTTTAACAAAAAGTATTATTCATGATAAATACATGTTTATAATTATATATAAATTATTAATAAATATTCCTCAGTTTCGGTCAATCCATTTTACTGTGTCTGTGACGGGTAATATTTTGGATTTATATGCAGTTAAAAATGTGTAGATGTTTATGTATATTTTTGTATCTACTAGATTAACCTCAAAACTAATTAACCGATCATTGTGAATCTTGCAACACAGATAATTGGTGTAAGGGTTTGTAATATGGTATTTATTTAATTTGATGCAATTTAATTCAATGAGGGTCAATAGGGGTGGAAGCCGTTCGTGAAAATTAATATACTTTCGACTTTTGTGAAATTTTAAGACATTTCTAATATCAACCTCACCTGTCTGTTTAAATGCATGTATGTATGCCTACAACTTTCGACAGAGGCGATGGATTTTCACAAGATCGGTACTGTTTTAAGGTCGGCCCTCCGAGTGACAAATATCGAAAAAATTGGCTACAAAGATTAATTCCTTCACCCTCAACTGATCACTTTTCTACAGGGAGGGGTCGCTTTTTTCGCTGATATTTTCGAAAGTCATCCCTCTTTTCGATTGACTATCCTTAATTTAAACCTTCTCCACTTTCGGTTTTGCGATAGACGCAACGGCAAATACGTCACGTTTTCCCCCACGTTCTTTTCATCCTTCGCGGTACGGGTTCGAGCCTGCCTGTCTACTACCACGTTTTTTTTGTTTTTTTTGCTCAACACACACCTCTTAACACCCGGGAAACGCCGAGCATCCAGGCTAGTCTATTAATAAATATTATCAAAATTTCAGTTTATTTTGGGTATTTAAGAGGGGGCATAATTTGGGCACAATCTCTCATTTGAAAAATTAAAAATTAAGATTTGTATAGAATTTGATCCATAGTTATTAGACATCAATTAAGCAAGATGCACTGAATTTCAATTTCTTCGTAAGATTAATTCCAGCACCGGATCAATGAATTAATTTGCACTCCCAAGACAGATATAGGATTATCTTACTTTGTTGGAGACTCTGCTTGCACAAAAAATTCTAATAGTTTTTTTTGGGGGGGGGGGGTTGTAAAGATTTTATTCGGAATTATTTATACAACATAGCACGGCGCTTTGAGACTTTGATTTCTCCACTTGATTTTTCATTTGGTCGGGCTCATATTTCTGCTTAGAAGTCTCTCGGGAAACCAACTGCTACTTGAAACCTTTCAAAATAAAACATCGTTACTTGGTTTAAAACTTATTTATGATTTCAATTAGAAGAAAAATCCATTACGATATATATATATATATATATATATATATATATATATATATATATATATATATATATCGTAACCAACAACAGCATTTCGCAGGCAAATAATTTGTTAGAAAAAAAGAATGTAGTTTACAAATTTAACTGCCCATTAAGAGAATCTATCTATAATACTACTAACTACATAGGCTTTACTACAAACTACATTGTCGCGAAGATTAACTCTCCACCTCTCTGACTCTAGTGCGATATCGCAACATTTGGGAAAACATGACTACCATCGTTTTGAATTCAGAAGAATCATGGTAGAAAACACGAAAGTTTTGCAAGGCGAGAAAAATGTTAATAGACTAAAAATACTTGAAGCATTGTATATTAAAACAAAAAATTACGAATATAGTCGAAATATTTTAAACTGCTTAGGATAGCAAATATGTATGTATGCGTATATATATATATATATATATATATATATATATATATATATATATATATATATATATATATATATATATATATATATATATATAAAATATACAAATGATCTTCAGTGTCATGTCTGCTTGAGGGTGTGAATTCGCCGACAGGACTAAAAAAAAAGTAATTTTCGGACTCATGGACTTTCAATATCTGAGGGAGTGACACTCTCTCACAAAACGTTGCAATCATGCACACACACACACACACACACACACACACACAGATATATATATATATATATATATATATATATATATATATATATATAATATTATATTTAAAAATCCGCCCATCTAATTAATAATAAGCCACCACGTGACCGTGATAAAAATATGTATATATATATAATTAGGAAAAGGAAAAAAACATAAGTTCTACAACACAGCATGCATGAGGATGATAGAGGTATCTCTGTCGAAAGCGCTCGCTATGGATCCAACTTATTAAATTTTGGGGGGAAAAAACACAAAGAAAACTATTCGGAGATTGGAGAAGATGAAAAGGAAAATAATAAAACAGAACAATTCCGTGCTCTTCAATAACATTCGTTTGAACGAGAAGATGCTGCCTAAATATACACAATATATATATGAAGGCATACGAAGAAAAATATGTTCTTTGTTGTTTGCGTGAACTTCATTGGTAAAGGATTGAGTAATGTATCCATTGCAGCTTGAGCTTGGTATCCTTCGAGATGTAGTGTTATGTCTTTTAGACGGAGTCAGACACATGTGATAATCATGCGCAGCAGCAAAGTAACTTATGGAAACGTTGTCTGGAACTGATTTGTTTTTCGTCATTCCTATTATATTGATTTTCTAGAATGTTCCGGCCTGTTAATTGTCTATATGCGCGAATAGACAAAAATATAGTCTCATGGATTTGTGTATAAAAAGGTCGCGTTATACCCACGATACGTGTTGATAGAATTGCGTGGACGAATTGTAACAAAACCAAATTGTTCCTGAAATGAATAAATTCCGGTTGAATGCATTCTTCTGATTACGCGATGAGTGATTTGATTTAGTTGGTCATTACAGTAGGAATCAAGTACTGAATTTGAACGGAGACAAGTAGTGGTCGATCACGACCTGTAAAATAAACATAAGCAAACAAATTTTTCCCATATCATTTTTGAGTAGGGTCGAAAAGGGATTGTCGCGTTTATGTTTGTTTCGTACGTTGCTTGTTGTTTCTGTCGTTGCTAGTCAAAGTTTCTCAGATGCTTTTAACGTATCGTCACTAACTGTGTAATTGTTTCATCAATTACTATTGTCGTTGTTGATGATGATGATGATGTTGTTGTTGTTGTTGTTGTTGTTGTTGTTGTTGTTGTTGTTACAACCAAGACACAAAGAGAAAACACGTACACTTATGTATTTTTTAAAATAGGTTTTCTTTTGTTTTATTAATGTGCGTAATACGATAACGAAATTCTGTTGTCAGTTGATTGAAACTTTAATGATAGACTGATACTGTGTGATATGTGTGTATGTGTGCATGTTGACATACGTGTGTGCCTGCGTTTGCTCTCACCGATGAACTTCAAGAGTCGCTGTCTTTCTATCATCTCGCTTCTCCTCTTATCTTTTCCTCTGCTCTGTCGATTTATCTATACCGTTCACGAATGATATTATTTGCATTAACCTATGTTTACAAACCACAATATAATTTCGGTTATAATTCGAATATTTTGGGTCGATCATCTTTTGGAATTCCATTTGTTTAGCAAATCCAAATCAACATTGTCCGTTAACTGGTGTTATGTAACAATTTTCATAATACCAGTTAACCACACTTTTCGAGGGCTTAGGTACTCAGTTGGACTGCCCAGGTATCAATAGATGGGAGATAAGCCTCAACTAGAATTTCCTTTACAACAAATGTCTAGCCGAGTCTTGCTTCTCTGATAGCTGGAAAAGTGTCTTCGTTGTGCCAGTATTCAAGAATTCTGGCAAAAGAACTGACCCGCTCAATTATCGCCCCATCAGTCCAATCCCCTTCTTCGCTAAAATCTTAGGATCTTTGACATGAAGGTTTTTCCATGAATATCAAACTCTGTGGTATTTCTACACAAATACTCAATCTAATCATATCATTCCTAGACAAGAGAAAAAAGTCCAGGTTGTCCTCGATGACTGTATGTCTAATAAATATGATATTAATGTGGGTGTGTCCCATGGGTCGATCATTGAACCTTTATTATTCTTGATATTCATGAATGACCTCACAGATAAAATTTTATCTGAGATGAGTATATTTGCTGATGATACTGCGCTCTATTATAGACATGAGGGAAAAAATGTACAAATATCCGTGTTAATGGCAGAAACTCTAGAAGGTAAGCTTCAGTTTGTACTGGAGTTGGACCGTAAATGGATGGTAATATTTCATGCTACGGGCTTCTAAGCTTCTTCCCTTTAACAACTACAAAAGTCATCAACCAACGATTGCAATGACATGTTTCAAATTCATCGACCTAACGTTCAGGCAACATGAACTGGAACAAATATATTGAGGACATTGTCAAGACTGCTGCAAAGAAGGTCAGATCTCTCTATCGTGCTAGAACATTACTCACACCAGAGAGCATCCTATAATTTCACAAAGCCATAATTCGCCCATGCATGGAGTAGATTTGCCACATCTAGGCTGTTGCATTTGCTACCAGTCTCTCACTCTTAGACGGAATCCAAATGATCCCGCACTGTCGACCAAGATCCAACCTCTGTTCCATCACCGCAATGTTGCATTTCTGTTCCTGTTTTACAAGTACTTTAATGGAATGTGCTCTGATGAACTGATAGCACTTGTGTCCCCCTCGACGTACAAACCCCGACAAGTAGCAAAATCCTCCCTTCACTGTTGAGGTCTTTAAATGTCGGACAATCTTGTACGCTAATAGTTCTAGAATTTTGAATTCCATCCTTGTTTCCTGCTTCCTTGATTGCACTAACTTTCTGAAGTTTAAATGTAGTGTGAACAAACATCTCGCTACTCAACGTCCCACAGTTCTTTGCAAAACATGATTCAAAATAGTATGCCCCTTGCGTTCCAAGTGGCAGTTTGCTTTGTTTGGTATGAAAAGGAATATAAAAATATTAAAATACTGACCATTCGTTTAAGATTCGTTAATTACTGGATCCCGATCCCATCGTTCACGATAGAGACTAGAATTCTCTTAAACGGTGATTGTGTGACGAAGGGTTTATAGCGAAGCAAGACTTGCATAATCTCAAACCGCAGTTCTCCTTATGTTGTGTACGTTCGGCTGCAAGGAGAACTACAAAACGCTTGGTAATTCTGGTATAAGCGTAGAAACGAACAAGTGTTATTTTGTAGTTTTCCTTCTCTTACGTTTCCATGCACTGAGAAGGCTTGAGAGTCTAGTCTACCCAACTATTTCATCCATAAGATTTATTTTGAACAAATAAAACTAAAAACAGCTTATCTTGTCTTGACAGACTACTAAATAGACTTCGTGGCTTAGTGAGGGATGCTCTTTTCTCTTCCCTGCAACCTCTCTCCCACAGAAGAGACGTTGCGAGCTTGTCTTTGTTTTATCGTTATTTCCATGGCAAGTGCTCGTCTGAGCTCCAACCTCTGGTCCCCCCTCGCCAATCTTTCACGATAAGCACCCATCTAGCTGAAACCACTGTCATTAATTTTCCCCACTCTTTATCTGTGGCTAAATCAAAGCGTAGATTCCATGAGCAAAGCTTCTTTATTAGAAGTGCACGACTATGGAACTCTCTTACGTTTGCTTGTTTCCCACCTGACCACAATTTGAATGTCTTCAAGTCCAACATAAACAAATTCCTCATGAACCGCCCCCTTAAGTAAGATATTATATAAAATATTCAATACTAACGATTACTACGATACTATCCCATTGATTACTGTACACACAATAACCCTTATCCCAGAGTGGTTTCCGGGCCTTGATAAGTGGTGACCTCCATGTAAAAAAAACATTATATCCTATCCAAAGACATTAGAGAAAGTTCAATTTTTACAACCATTTTTAATGTTAAACTGATATTCACAGATAGTCACCCATTTAAGTACTGGCCACGTTTAAGGTTGTTTAATCTTAGTTATCCGACGAGAACCGGTATTTCAGCATAATAGAAACCTAAGATCCTAATGCTAATTTAATACTAATTTGAATTGATCTTGAAAGCTAATCTTACGATGCACTCGTCCATAACTTTTGGAACTGATAGCAATGATGCCAGGAAAAGGACAATTAGGCTAATTATTGGGTTCCAAACAATCACACGGACCGGCACGCCCGTCAACATTTAACTGAATGCTGCTTACACTCATCGAGTCTGTGTTGCTTTTTATCTTCGAAGGTCAACCATTGATAAACGGGTTTTCTATCCACGTCTGTCATCTTAACAATATACACACATGTAGCATAAGGTCTCATTAAATCAGTAGAGACTTATATATGCCCTCATTACGCCGACCATCTAAACAATCATGCCTTTGTCATCAGTTTAGAAAACTCATTCAACATATGCGAAAAACAACAAATACCCTGCACATACGCACACATCCTCTCTCTCTCTCTCTCTCTCTCTCTCTCTCTCTCTCTCTCTCTCTCTCTTAATACGCGCACACATACCTCCACCCAATATATATATGTGTGTGTGTGTGTGTGTGTGTGTGTAGAAAAGGATAAGAAAGCTACAGAAACGGATGTTAAAATGATGTGGCGTATGGACAAAAATGGACAAACGAATGAGGGTCTTGTAGAGAATATATGCAGATATGAAGATATATACTCTTTCACATTTATTTACCAGCAATGCTTCAAGCAAACTACCTTCCCCTCTTTATATATATATTTTTTATTTCTTTACTAGCCTGGGTGCCCGGCGTTGCCCGGCGTTGCCCGGCGTTGCCCGGCGTTGCCCATGTGTTTGGAGTTGTGTGTTTAGAAAATAAAAAAAAACGCTGCTTCTTTAAAAGAAGTTAAAACAGAAACAATGTATGCACATATGTAGCCAATAATGTTTGCGTAAATAAAGATACTATATATATATGTGTGTGTGTGTGTGTGTGTGTGTGTGTGTGTGTGTGTGTGTGTGTGTGTGTGTGTGTTCTCATCCTTTTCAAACTTTCGTCTTTTTATATCATTCAAAAAAATGTCAGAAAATCAGTTAAGAGTGTTCTCTTGCCTGGCAACGGGGAGAGATTTATGTGTAATGCTCCAGGCCCTGAATGTTAACGCTATATTTTATGGCCGTTACTGAATGTCCAGCGCTATTTTTTTGTTGTTTTGTTTTGTTTTTGTATTATCTATATAATAATACTATAGCGTGTGTGTTATTTTGTATGTCACGCTTACATCTTTTTTCTCCTGAGTTATTGTCTTTTAATTGTTACTAGCCTGGGTGCCCGGCGTTGCCCAGGTGTATTGAGGTGTGTGTTGAGCAATAATAAAAAAAATAAGTGGTAGTAGGCAGGCAGGCTCGAACCCGAGGAGGAAAAGAATGTAAAAAAAAACCTGACGGCTTTGCCGTTGCGTCCATCGCCAGACCAGAAGTGACGAAGGTTTCAATTAAGGCTATTCAATCAAAAAGAGAGGATTACTTTCGAAAATATCGGCGAAAAAAGTGATCTCTCCCTGTAGGAAAGAAGAGTGAAGGAATTAAAGTTTTTAGTCAATTTTCGATATTTGTTGTCCGAAGGGTCAGCTTCAAAATGATACCGATCTCCTGAAAATCGGTCGCCCCTGCCGAAAGTTTTAGGCATACATACATACATACATACATACATACATACATACATACATACATACATACATACATGCATAGACAGGTTGGATTTATATTGTAGATTATATTTTACCTCTAATTAAACGAATTTCCTTTTTTCCAGCGTAAAAAAACTTTTATTTGCCATATAAGTTTTGTATGTTTATTTACCTACCTCTACAGGAGGTCAGATATGGTTTTGAATGGTCAACACAATAGGAAAAGCGCACTCTTGCATACAAAATATGCCTAAGCAACCCCGTCGGCATTCCCTAGTAGGGGTGCTGTACTTTCCGAATAAATGTTTATGTCCTAATTCTATCAGTGTTTCTAGAATGTCTTTTACGTTTTGTATAGTGCTGACATATTTTCATGTGAAGCCTTTAACTGTTTTGCAATGATTGCAAACAAAACATTAAACGACTCTGAAAATGCTTACATTGCTTAATAGATGGATTCAGTGTTTACAGTTCTTGCTGCGTTGTGTAATTATAGTGGCCACCATTAATAATTCGGAGGTATAGAAAACATAAAGTCAAATAATATTTGCGTTATAGTAAGAGTAACATGTCCTTAAATACATTACGTATGTTTTTTATTTGTTTGTATTTTTTGTTTTATTTATTTATTTATTTATTTATTTTTTGCATATTTAACTATGCAAAAATATGTCTGTAGAAATCAGCTCGAAAAGTAATTTTATAGGTTACAAGTTACCTTTTTATTATTCATGAAGGACGGCCATCATCGCAATCTATTATACAAAAGCTTATAAGTACAGATATATTGTTTTGTTTTATTAATTTCATATGCAGAATAAAGACTGTGCTATCATTACAATTTACCAGGCAATTTCCGTAAAACGCCGAAAGGTGCCGAAACGCGAAGCCGATGAAACTGAAGCAGCCAATGTCATTTGAAAAAAAAACATATATTTGCTATAATTCATTACAAAGAAAAATGGTTCTACTTCGGAACAAAAATGAAAATCGAAAGTAACAAAAGTAAATTTTCATTTTATTTTAATTTCAACTAAAAACAATGTTATTTACTTAACTGTTACGTCGAAATTAGTAACATATTACTGCATTGTTACATAAAACACGTACTTTCATGATTTTACGATTTATTCATATGCGATCATTTTTTCGGTGAAGATGTAACAAGACAGTCGAACTCTTCAAAAATGAAAATAAGAAAGACTACATTGTAGAAGTACCACAGAATCATTTCTTGTACAGATTTAAAATTTTCCATAGTATAGTAACATTTTTTACAGATATTATGGCGCTTGTCCAAAATTCCTCCGTATGAAAAAATAAAAGTAAAGAAAAGATGTTATGGTGTATATATCCGTGACAGAAAAAAAATATCGTATAATAAGAATTATGTGAATTGTTCAAATAGTTTTATTTTTATATAAAAAATAATTTTTAAAGGAATTTGAGTTTTTCTACTGCCCCTACTCCCTATGTTACGAATATCTATTTGAAGTTCTCTCTCCTTGTTTCTTCAGACTGTTTTCAAGATGGCGTCACGAGCCTGTCGCTTGTAGTGTAGACATAAAATTTGATTTTCTAATTGTTGAAACTCGGCTGCACAAATGGAAGTAAATAACTACAACACAAAAGTAAAATAGAACAGATATATTGAGAGCAAGAAAGGATATACAATATTTACATAGAGTCCATTGGTATAGTCATGGGGAGACCTCCCTGGAGAAGGTGTTGGCTGGGTAGTCGTCGACTCCCGATCTCGTTGTCTCTTTGGGTCTCTCGTTGGGTCTTTCGTTGTGTCTCTCCTGTTTTTACGGTATCAACCATATTTATATGGTTGACACTCCACGTAAGCTAATTAGGTGGATCCTACCACAACAATAAATTAAAGTCGATTAAAACCGTTTCAAAAGCATGTAACTGACCTTTTTAATAAATTCACCAATTTTAAATTTTATAACTCATCACGTGCCTGACGAAGATTCATGAGAGTCGAAAACATTTGCGGTTATGGCGAGTTCCTGTTCACACACGAGCAGAACGTTTAGACCAATGGCCCACCGATTCGAAAGGATGGATCAGAAAATTACACAGAGATTGTCTCTGTTGTTTAATCAAACATGCATGTATATGTGTGCTTTATAGTAGTAGTAGTAGTAGTAGTAGTAGTAGTAGTAGTAGTAGTAGTAGTAGTAGTAGTGGCCATAATATAAGGAAACGAAACAACAAAGTCATAACAATTTGTATCACTTAAAAAGTAATGCATGATTAGCAATGAAATTTTTAGCGAATCAGGATTGAATGCATAAATACTAGACAAAGTTATAAAATTTTACATGATTGTTTGATAAAAAAATAAATAATGATTAAATGAAACAATGGAAAAAAGTGAAAGAACGATATTTTTAATATTATATTGTGACCAGAATATAAACAAAAGTTAATATTTGCTAAACATCCCTTATTTTTAATAACTTCTCTACATTGTCGAATACATCATGTAATTTATTTTTAAAAAAATAGCAGTAATTCCTTCACATTCGTCTTTCAATAACTCCCATATGTGATCCTGATTTTAAGTGTTTCTTCTTCTTTTCTTTAGCACTTTCACCAATTATTTTCGCAATAGTTTTTTTTATTGAATTTAGGTCGGGTATTTGAGCTAGCCACTTTATAAGATCGATTGTTTCGCCTTAACCGTCTGAGCCTCGTGGCGAAGTGCATTGTTCTGCATGAAAATAGGATATTCATAAAGATTATGGTGTAATTTTCATGCTGCTGAAGAAGTTATTTGCAAAAACTCAGCATTGATATTGCCATGTATGCAAATGATAGGACCAATTCCTGCAGATAAATTAATTCTGTACACCATCAGGCTGCCGCCCAAAATTAAAAAGAGAGTCTTTCGCCTGTTCTATGGAGTAAGTTTTGCCGTATATTAAACTTGGACTCGTCATTGAAATGAACTGTATCCCATTGTGTCATAGTCCAAACAATATGTTCTCTTGTATAATCTAGACGTGCCCTTTAGCTTCACTTTGAAATGAGAGGTATCGAAACTGGAATCCGGGCATGCAATCTTGCATATTTTAACCTGCGAGCAAACGTTTTCCTTGATATCTAATTATTTATCTCTTCATTAAATTCACGGGCAAATGATGTATAATTTTCAAAGCAGCTTTTGTAGACATTTTAATAATTCTTCGATCTTCTCTTTGCAGTGTATTTGGAAGTCTATTGAGTTATCGTTTTACATCTGACACCCGTTTTGTACATGCTAATTACATGTTGAACGACAATTTGAAACCTATGAACAATATTAGCAATTTCTGAAATTAACCTTTTTCTTGATAGTAAGTGAATATGAGAGTTTTATCGTTAAAGAAAAACGTTTCGCGTGTAGAATTTGCCATATTTCTTAGAAAACAAAGTCCTAATGATAAATGAACGTTTACATAATTATTCAATGAAATATATTCATAATAACAGAAATATATTTTTCATTGAAAGAATTTTTAGTTTTCAAGTAATTATCCAATGAAATATCTTTATAATAGCATTAATAATATATTTTTCATTAAAACAATTTTTAGTTTTCAATCAATTATTTAATGAAAATAATATGTAATAACAGAAATAAAATAGTTTTAATTGGAAAAGTTCAGTTGTAAATTAAGTATTTAATGAAATATTTTTATAATAAAAGAAATAATATATAGCGAATTTTTTGTTCTAACAATGTAAAGTTTTTGCAAATCATTAATATCGTTCCTTAAAGTTGCTCCATATAATCTTCATTTTTTTTTTAATTACGTAAAATTTCATAATTATGTATAATATTTATGCATTACAGTAAAATCTTTATTCGGTGAAAATTTCATTGCTAATCAAGCGTTACTTTTTTAATACACATAGTTATGTCTTTGTTTTTTCGATCCTTATATTATGGCCATTACTGTATATATTTACGAGTAGGGAAACTCGACGTTGTCCGTGATTGAATAATGATCGACGAATTTTCCACACTTTCAATACTTTTATTGTTATCGAAAAAGATGAAATCACCTGGAAGAAACTTCGCATGCCTCCTCATGAGATGGACTTGAAGTTTCAAATGCAAAAAGCGAAGTATAATGATTTAATTGTGCTCTAAACGAAAATATTCATTTCGAACACGATCCTGTTTCATGTTTAGGAACCTATTGTTGATTTTATACGCTGAGCCATTCTGCTTGTGCAGTTATAAAACTTCTCAAATGCACTTCCGATGTTAGGCTGTTCCTTTCTTAATTGGATTTTTTTTCGATTATCAATTTACGATAATATATATATATATATATATATATATATATATATATATATATATATATATATATATATATATAATGATTGTATTGCTGTATTTTCCGAGATATTGATCTAATGAAACTATCGTATAATTTTCTTTATAAAAATTATATATGTGAATACAAGTTTCAGCTGTCATCTCTTACGAAATCCAGCGTCATCAAGCTATTAGTCTCTGAAATGAAACTAGTGGCCTGGTGACGTTGGATTTCGACAGAAATCACAGCTGAGACATGTATGCACATGTAAAGTCAATAATTTTTGTATAAATAAATGCAAATATATATATATATATATATATATATATATATATATATATATATATATATATATATATATATATATATATATATTTTGTGTACAGAAAGTTGTTAGTTGAGACAGGTCATTGGTACCGTCGGTTTCAAGCCCGATAATAAGGCCCTTTTAAGGTATCCTTATCGAGCTCTCTTCAGCCAATATTCGTCTCTTATTATCGGGCTTGAAACCGACGGTACCAATGACCTGTCTCAACTAACAACTTTCTGTACACAAAATATAAGTACGCTCTTAAAATTTGGATTTTCCTTTTAATTGAGCACTCTGCTGGAATTCTTTTTCCAAAAAAACTAATCATATATATATATATATATATATATATATAATTTGCGCTTGTTAGGAGAATTAGGAATTTTTTTTCTTTTTTGCACGGCGTTAAATGCAGAAATTCTATTGGGCCGACCAGCAGAAATGCAAGTGATCATATTAAAAGGTTATAAATTCCTAAAATTTCATAACCTTCTTTTCAGGCCTCCGTCCTTTCCAAACACCATTAGCCCCGAAACGATTTTGGTCAGTATCGTACACATCAACTATGTTTAAGTTCCCAAAGCGCCGTATACAATAATACACGAGAAGGATTAGATGTTGATCCTCTTCGGAATTTGTAAACAAAAAGAGACAAAGGTTTTAATCTCCTTGAAATCGGCATGAAGCAATAGAAAATCTCAGTCAAGATGGTCTTTAAATGTCAACAACATGTTAGAGCAGTTATTTACATATTCATTTTCTTACACCAGTGAATATAATCAACATAAATTCTTCATCTCTCTCTCTCTCTCTCTCTCTCTCTCTCTCTCTCTCTCTCCACACACACATGCACACACACATATATATATGCATATATGTATATATATGTGTATATATATATATACATACATAGACATATATATATATACACTAGCATTCAGCCCGGTGTTGCCCGGGTGTATTTGTATGTGTATGTTGAGCAAAAAAACAAAAAAAAAAGTGGTAGTAGGAACGCAGGCTCGAACCCGTACCGCAAAGGAGGAAAAGAATGGGGGGAAAAAACCTGACGTATTTGCGGTTACGGCCACCGCCAAACCTGAAGTGACTTATGTTTAAATTAAGACTAGACAATCGAAAGGAGAGGATATCTTTCAAAAATATCGGCGGAAAAAGCGACCCCCCCCTGTAGAAAAGTGTCTAGTTGAAGGTGAAGATATTAATGTTTTTAGCCAATTTTTCGATATTTGTCGTATGAAATATCGAACTTTAAAACGATAATTATCTTGGTAAAATCCGTCGCCGCTGTCGAAAATTTAAGGCAGACATGCTAACATACATACAGGCATACATTTATATATTGGTAACTGAAAATTTTCGATCCAAACTGATGAAAAAGCTTGCCCTATCTCTGAATACCCTTTATGTAAAATTTCAAATATTTAGACCAGAAATTGTCTGAGTAATTTGGAAGAGACCGCAGAGGTCAATTTTTTTTAAATTTTGACCCCTATTACAATCCCTTAAAATTTATTGTTTTAGGCTCAAATCAAGTTATTAAGTTAGATCCATGTCCAAGGAACCTATATCTAAAATTTCAAGTGTTTAAACCCAAAATTGTCGCATGAGCTTGGTAGAGTTCTCAAAGGTCAAATTGTTGAACTTTGACCCTGTTAACAGCCAAATTTTTGGCCAAAACCCGATCCCATCGATTTTCCCAAATCTCTGTACACTGTATATCAAATTTCGAGTCTGTAGACTAAAAATTGACAGAGTTATTGCGTAAGGAAATGTGCACACACACACACACACACGTTCACTTTTATATATATATATATATATATATATATATATATATATATATATATATATATATATATATATATATATATATATATATATATATATATATATACAGTCCTGGTCAAAATCATATGACCACTTAAAAAAAATAAGCGTTTACGCATAATATCGAATTTTTAATCAAACAAATGGTTGCAACCATTGCCAAAAAGGAAAATATGATGGAAAAAAATGAAATCTGCTTCATTCGAAACCTTAACCCTGAGTTAATGATAATTTTTTAAAAAACAAACATCTTCACCTGGTCAAAATGATAAGACCACTTTAATAAAATCGGCTAGTTTTGAAAAAATGAATACGAAAAGCTTTCTATATTACTAAAAGCAACTTGTTAGTGGATAAAAAAAACACCTTACTAAATTATAAATGGCAAAAGGGAAACCATTATCAGAGTTTGAGAGAGGAAGGATCTTTGAGCTTTATAGGGGTGGACTCTTCCATAGATCCATTGCAAAGGAAGTGAATCGTAGCAAAACGGTCATCACACATTTTTTAAGAAATCCAGATCAATATGGGCACAAAAAGAGTCCAGGTCAACCAAAAAAAAAATAACCCCATCACTGGATCACCGTATCAGAAGAAGTTTAAAAAAAAACTCCAGTATGAGCTCAAGTCGATTGAAAAGCCAAACAGCAGCAGAATGTAGTCCTAAAACCATCAGAAAGGTTTCAATCATTTAAAGCGACTGCAGAAACCACGTCTCCTTGAACAGCACAAAACTGACTTAAATATGCTGCCAAATACCAGATTTGGAAGAGAAGTAGGAAAATGTAATTTTCTCCGATGAGAAAAAGTTTAATCTAGATGGTCCAGATGGATTTCAACACTATTGGCATGATAAAAATTTGCCCAAAGAGACTTTTTCAACTCAGCATAGTGGAGGAGGGTTTTTTTAAACTTTGACCCCTATTATCACCCCTTAAAATTTATTGTTTTGGGCTCAAATCAAATTATTAAGTCAGATCGATATCCAAGTAACCTATATCTAAAATTTCAAGTGTAAAAGCCCAAAATTATCGGAGGAGTTTGGTAGAGTTCTCAAAAGTCAAATCATTGAACTTTAACCCTTTAACAGCCAAATTTCTGGCCGAAAATAGATTACAAAGATTTTTCCAAATCTCAGAACGCTGTATATCAAATTTCGAGTCTGTAGACTTAAAACTGAGTGTACAGTGTGTACATTTCCCTATGCAATAACTCTCTCAACTTATGTATGTATGTAGTATCGGTTCTGGCAGATATTGCAAGCAAAGACCCTATATGGGAGCAACCCCACATATAAGACCTTGGTAAATGTAAGGGCAACCCTTCATACCAATTGTCAATATCACACCTCACATTAAAAATCGGTCTTGTGCCTAATTTGCTCGGTGAGGGAGCAAATAAATACCGCTTTTCTTGCCCTTTCAGCCAAGATCAAAGTCTGGTATGTTTCCGGCAGATACTGCAAGCAAGACCATATGTGGGGGCAAACTCACATATAAGACCTTGGTCAATGTAGGGGCAACACGTAATACAAATGGTAACTATCCAACTTGACTACTCCTCATGGTGTTGGTCCCCATTTTCCCTTCACTCCTCACATTAAAAATCGGCCTTGTGCCTAATTTGCTCGGTGGGGGAACAAATAAAAACCAACTCTACATATAAGACCTTGGTCAACGTAGGGGCAACCCTTCATACCAATTGTCACTACACAGCTCCCCTACTCCTCGGAGAGTTGGTCCCCAATTAGCCTTCACTCCTCACATTAAAAATCGGCCTTCTGCCTAATTTGCTCGGAGGGTGAGCAAATAAATACACTTTTCTTGACCTTTTGGTCAAGATCAAAGTGTAGTATCTTTTCCAGCAGATACTGCAAGCAAAGACCATATGTGGGGGCAACACCACAAATAAGACCTTGGTCAATGTAGGGGCAACCCTTCATACCAATTGTCACTATCCGGCTCCTCTACTCCCTGGGGAGCTGGTCCCCATTTCCCCTTCACTCCTCACATTAAAAATCGGCCTGGTGCATAATTTGCTCGGTCAGTGAGCAAATAAATACCGCTTTTCTTGAACTTTTGGCCAAGATCAAAGTCTAGTATCTTTCCGATAGATACTGCAAGCAAAGACCATATGGGGGGGGGATCTCACATATAAGACCTTTGTCAATGTAGGGGCATCCTATCATACCAATTATCACTATCCAGCTACCCTACTCCCCAGGGATTTGGTCCCTATTTCCCCTTCACTCCTCACATTAAAAATCGGTCTTCTGCCTGATTTGCTCGGTGGGGATAATAAATACCCCCTTATTGGCCTTTTGGCCAAGATCAAAGTGTAGTATCTCTTCCGGCAGACACTGCAAGTAAGACCATATGTGGGGGCAATCCCAAATATAAGACCTTGGTCAATGTAGGAGCAACCCTTCATACCAATTGTCTATATCCAGCTCCCCTACTCCCCAGGTAGTTAGTTCCCATTTCTCATTCACTCCTCACATTAAAAATCGGTCTAATGCGTAATTTGCTCGGTGGGGGAGCAAATAAATACCAACTCAACATCATATAAGACCTTGGTCAATGTAGGGCAACCCTTCATACCAATTGTCACTATCCAGCTCCCCTACTCCCGGGGAGCTGGTCCCCATTTTCCCTTCACTCCTCACATTAAAATTCGGCGTTGTGCCTAATTTGCTCGGTGAGGGAGCAAATAAATACCAACTCCACATATAAGACCTTGGTCAATGTAGGGGCAACCCTTCATACCAATTGTCACTATACGGCTCCCCTACTCACCCGGGAGTTGGTCCCCATTTCCCCTACACTCCTCACATTAAAAAGCGGCCTTGTACGTAATTTGCTTGGTGGGGGAACAAATAAATACCGCTTTTCTTGGGCTTTTGGCCAAGATCAATGTGTAGTATACTTCCGGCAGATACTGCAAGCAAAGACCAGATGTGGGGACAACCTCACATACAAGACCTTGGTCAATGTAGGGGCAACCCTTCATATTAATTGTCACTATCCAGCTCCCCTACTCCTTGGGGAGGTGGTTCCCATTTCCCCATCACTCCTCACATTAAAAATCGGCCTTGTGCCTCATGTGCTCAGTGGGGGAGCAAATAAATCTCAACTCCACATATAAGACCTTGGTCAATGTAGGGGCAACCCTTCATACCAATTGTCACTATCCAGCTCCCCTACTCACCCGGGAGTTGGTCCCCATTTCCCCTACACTCCTCACATTAAAAAGCGGCCTTGTACGTAATTTGCTTGGTGGGGGAACAAATAAATACCGCTTTTCTTGGGCTTTTGGCCAAGATCAATGTGTAGTATACTTCCGGCAGATACTGCAAGCAAAGACCAGATGTGGGGACAACCTCACATACAAGACCTTGGTCAATGTAGGGGCAACCCTTCATATTAATTGTCACTATCCAGCTCCCCTACTCCTTGAGGAGGTGGTTCCTATTTCCCCATCACTCCTCACATTAAAAATCGGCCTTGTACCTCATGTGCTCAGTGGGGGAGCAAATAAATCTCAACTCCACATATAAGATGTCAATGTAGGGGCAACCCTTCATACCAATTGTCACTATCCAGCTCCCCTACTCCCGGGCAGTTGGCCCCAATTTCCCCTTCACTTGTCACATTAAAAATCGGCCTTGTGCCTAATTTTCTCGGTGAGGGAGCAAATAAATACCACCCCTTTGGCCTTTTGGCCAAGATCAAAGTGTAGTATCTCTTCCGGTAGATACTGCAAGCAAGGAACATATGTGTGGGCAACCCCACATATAAGACCTTCGTCAATGTAGGGGCATCCCTTCATACCAATTGTCAGTATCCAGCTCCCCTACTCCCGGGGAGGTTGTCCCCATTTCCCCTTCACTCCTCACATTTAAAATCGGACTTATGCCTAATTTACTAGGTGAGGGAGCAAATAAATATCAACTCCACATATAAGACCTTAGTCAATGTAGGGACAACCCTTCATACCAATCTTCACTATCCAGCTCCTCTGCTCCCTTGGGAGCTGCTCCCATTTTCCCTTCACTCCTCACATTAAAAATCGGCCTTATGCCTTATTTGCTTAGTGGAGGAGCAAATAAATACCCTTTTCTTGGCCTTTTGGTCAAGATCAAAGTGTAGTGTCTGTTCTTCAGATGCTGCACTTCCATTTCTTGTTCTCTTTCGGTGGAGGAGAAATCCTTCACGACTGAGACAATTTTTATTTTTGTACCTTTTCTCCACGTTAAAAAACGACCCTGGTGTCTAACTCTATCCTGTGGGGAGGCATAGTAAATAGGATCAAAGTGTAGTATCTGTCCGACAGATACTGCAAAGCTATGACTAGCACAGACCAGCTATGACTAGCAAAGACTATATGTTGGGGTAACCCCACATATCTGACCTTGGTCACTGAAGGGGCAACCCTTCATACCAACAATTTCTAATCCAGCTCCCACTCCCCACCACTCAGGAGCTGGATCCCCTCTCTCCCTCCCCCTTCCCCCTATCTCCACATTAAAAAACGGCCTCCTGCCTAATTTGCTCAGTGGGGAAGCAAATAAATAAAAAAAGATCAAAGTGTAGTATCTGTTCCGGCAGATGCTGCAAGCAAAGACCATATGTGGGTGCAACCCCACATATAAGACCTTGGTCAATGTAGGGGTAACCCTTCATACCAATTGTCACTATCCAGCTCCTCTACTCCCTGGGGAGCTGGTCCCCATGTCCTCTTCACTTCTCACGTTAAAAGTCGGCCTTGTGCCTAATTTGCTCGGTGGGAGAGCAAATAAATACCAACCCTTCATACCAATTGTCACTATCTAGCTCCCCTACTCCCCGGGAAGTTGGTACCAATTTCCCCTCCACTCCTCACATTAAAAATCGGTCCAGTGCTTAATTTTCTTGGTGGGGGAGCAAATAAATACCCTTTTCTTCGATTTTTGGCCAAGATCAATGTGTAGTATCTCTTCTTACTACATGCTGTACTTATGTTTGTAACTTTGTGATATAAAGTGGGGGATCACTTTTCTTTATTAATTTAATGTAAAATGATCACCCAGTCAGTCTCAAAGACATTCAAGTTATTCTCCAGATCATTCAAGTTGTTTTTGAAGGATTCCAGTGATTTTTTAATCATTCAAGTCATTCTTAATATCATTCATTTCATCCTTAAGTTCATTAAAGTCATTCTAAGTAATTTACTTTTTATTTATTTAAGTCATTTCAGCTCATTTTTCGGTCATTTTAGTTTATCTTTAAGAATTTCATGTCAATCCTACATTCACGCATTCATTCATTACACGAGAGCATGCGACTAATGGCTATCGGTTTTATTGTACAGGGAGGGGTAGCAAAAATCCGTCCCCTTATGACAAGAGAGCTTCTACGCATGCGCAAATGACGTCGGAACTTAAATTAGTTTAAATATTTAAAAAAAAAAACGAGTCAATCTTGTCGACGTACCCTTTGCTCAGTTGATTAGACCGTGGCGTCATTATCAAAAGGTTGTAAGTTCAAATCGTGATGTGAGGTGTCTTTTTGTTTCGATTTTTAAAGTTTTAATATTGAAACAGCGTAATTCATGTTGTTTTTCACGTACGCTGTGTGTTTCTTTTTAATTTTTCAGATTTTTTAAAGAAGTTTTAACGTTCCTTTTTCTGTTTTTCTTTTTTTTTTCTATCACATTCGCGTTTTCTTTTTTGGGGGGGTTTGTTTTTCCGATTTTAAGAAATTTTAACATCGTTCGTTTGCCTTATGTTCGTTTCTTTTTTTTTTCGATTTTTTAAAGTTTTAGCATTGTTTTTTTTTATAATATTTAAACATGCTTATTCTTTTGTTTTTATTTACCCCCCCCCTTCCAGCCCGAGCACACACGTCTCTAAACACCCGGGCAACGCCGGGTACCCTCGCTAGTAGGATAATAAATACGAAATCTGCATTTATCAAAATATCATATTTAAGCGTATTTTACGACTGAGCAGATTTAGAACAAAATCTTCCACTGTTGATAGTACTTATTTACAATGCCTCCCTACGGGACGGAGTTAGACACCAGGGTCGTTTATTTTAAACAACCAGGAAAGTTAAAATCTATAGATCACTCCCTCCCCCACAAGTGTATTTTTACGTTTGAGAAAATATGTTCACATTTTACACGTGGTTTTTATGGTAATTGGGAAAAATAGCAATTTTATAGTTAAATATTTAGAGATTTATAAAGAATCGGAATCGGTAATGGTGTGGGAATTGGGAATTTTGTATGGAATCAGTAATTGCATCGGAATCGGGAAAAATATTAAAATTGTTCCATCACGAATATATATATATATATATATATATATATATATATATATATATATATATATATATATTTAAAGTGATGGTTGTGTAGTTCCAACGAGAGAAAAAAATGTATATTTAAAAGAGTGTAGCCATCAACAATTGTGGGTTTTTTTTTAAAGGTTTTCATCATATTTTTATTTTAAAATATTTTTATAACGCGTTTCGAGCTTAGGGTGTGCTCTCTTCAGATGTTTTCGTAAAAAGTTTTTCTTTAAAATGGGAGTTTGTAGAGTTATTTTTACCTCCGCTGATACTAAATGTGTTTTTCAGAGTGATGTGTGGTCTCAGACATTCTGACTTCAACTGTAAGTGTCAAAGTTAGATACAAAGAGGGGCTTTTGGTCCATTTGGTGAAGGTTTTTATGATTTTTTAGGGTTCTTTTTAAAGACTTTCTTTCCCCATGTATAGCACACACTCACACACAATCACACACGCATACATATACATTCATGTACATGTACACATGCACACGCACACGCACGCAGGCACACACACATACACATACGCACATACATAGAAATATATGTAGGAGCATACATATATACATATATATATACATATATATACGTATATATATACACACACATATATATACGTGTATATATACATATACATATATATACATATATATATACATTTATACATACATATATATCAATATATATACATATATATATACATATATATAAAAATATACATATATATATACATATATATGTACATATATATATATATATATATATATATATATATATATATATATATATATGGTGATCCACATACAGAATGATCCGCTGTATCACAGCTCATAGGTTCGGCTACACTAGCATTCATCTCTAGCCAGGGATTTAACCTACAACCATCTCGTTGATAGACGGCCCATGAGATCGATGTCCATGAACGACCTCATCAACTGCCCATTTATATAGACTATTGCACACCGCTTTTACAGTGCTCGAACTACTTGTTTATTTATAAATAAGCAAACAAATAGACAAAGAGGGGGCTTCATATAAGTCAAATTAAGCAGCGGGTGAACTCATTTCATGACACTGCTCTACCTAAGGAGGGGGGAGGCTTAATATATATATATATATATATATATATAGTAATTTATGAAATATATATGGCGATTAAGCTACACTGAATATTCGACGTTTCATCCACTCTAGGATTCCTCAGGCTTATGCGCGAATTTATATTTTTAACATGCTGGACATCGTATTTGGGTAAAAGGATTTCCACAGCCATGCTTCCTCACTTCCTCCATCTTTTGGTGTTATGTAATGATAGTTTTCTGTTTTAACCCGTACTTTCCTATTTTTATTTTTTATTTATTAATTATTTCTTTTTGTTTTAATTTTCCCTGTTTTTCCTATTTGTTTTTTTCTAATTATCATATAATTTTATATAATTCTATTCCTATATTTATGTGTGTTTATTTTAATATTGTTGTTTTGCTTAGTGTTTGAATTCGTATTATATTACCCGATGCCGGGGAGGTCACTCTCGTGGTATCATTTTTATCTAATCTGATCTAGTGAGTGAAATTATATATATATATATATATATATATATATATATATATATATATATATATATATATATATAATATTAGAACAGCTATATATTCAGCACTTTATTTTTTAAATATTGGTTCTATGTTCAACTTATGAATTTAATTAGCATATGTGTATGCATGAAAAATTAAGAAGAAAAACAAATTAAACACATGAGTAATTCATCAAAAACGAAAGCTGTGCCGGTTTTGTTTGAATCAACGAATCTTAAAAAAATAATAAAGATTTTAAATTTATTGAAATAATAGTAAAAATTATTAGGAAAAAAAACGCACGACATGATGTTTTGGGCACTTGCGTAATTATTTAAAAAAAAATTATGCAACGCCTTCAATAAAGATGTTAGTTAACATGAGAAAACGAGAGAGAAAAAAAACATTCGACTAGATACAACCGCTATCAATAATTTCCCCCGCTCTCTGTGCACAAATTTAAATACAGATTCCATGGACAAAGATTCTTTCCTAGGACTGCCCGTCTGTGGAACACTGTTTCACTGGTCTGCTTCTCGGCCGATTAAAATATGGTAGCCTTCAAGTCATACGTAAACAAGTTCTTGTTGAGCCGTCCCCTTAAATTTACAAATTCTACCCAATTTACACCATTAACGATTACTACAACTTTACATTCATTAACCCTTATCCTCGAGTTGCCTTCTAACCTTGATAAATGGTGGCGCCCTTCTAAAAATATGATAAAAGAATAAAAGAAAAAATAGAATATGGGGAAATGCAGCAAAAAATGCAGTACTTTAAGGGGAATCGGAGTTTGTTATGCAGTATATCGCTTTGTTTGAGTGCAGTTTTTGCCAAATGTTTGCTTAAGGAATAAGATCCTTGTCTAAAGTTTACATCAGATGGTGATGAGAGAACGATTTCTGCACTTTCGATGCATTTGCTGCGTAGAAGATAAAATCTAGTAACGAGGAGGGTGCAGTTTATGAGGTCGAAATCATGGTTAAAAGTGTTTCTTTATATGTTCAGTGATTATTATGTTTGAGGTCGTGTTTATGTTCGTAAATGCGAGATTTTATATCTCTAACCGTTTTGCCGACACAAAACAATGACAATGAGGCACATTTTATTTTGTAAATGTTGGTCAGGGAAGAGGTGTCCTTTAATGAGGACCAGGTTTGGTGCTGAGTAAAATTGTTTTAGACGTTGAAGTTAACTATTTTTACGTCAAGATTTGAATTGTTTCGTAATAAAATAAATATGGAATTATTGGAGAAACCTACGTAAGATACTAAGATACTATATAAGTCAGTGTTATCTATGCTGGTTGCGCTGTTATGAGGGGAAATTTTCATGAAAACAAAATGGAGAAATTTTAAAGCCCTGTAAATGTTCTCGATATACGTTTCTTCCCTGTGAGCTATGCGGGGCTGTAAATTCTGAAAGCCCTGAGAAGCGAGCCTTTGATCATTCCGAATTTTATTCTGTTGTGATCAGAGTAGAAATAATATTCTTAGCACGTCATGCTAACGCCTCCGCACCGACAGCTCCACCACAAGCGCATGTTTCATGGTTTTTCTCCTCCTCCTCCTCCTCCTCCTCCTCCTTCTTCTTCTTCTTGGCTGTGTCGATATTTCAGTGTTGACGGTGGCGGAGTGCATAGTTATTGTTCACAATTCACATACTTAATAAAATAAAGAACATTAATACAGACATTGTATACAAGCAATTGTTGGAAAGGTGTGTATATATGCATACGCGCGCGCGCGCGTGTGTGTGTGTGTGTGTGTGTGTGTGTGTGTGTGTTTAGTTAGGCTTTTGTAGCTAGTGTCCCTACGTCCAAGCTAATTCTTCATCTCTCGCTTTCTAAATTCCAGCTAAGACTCACTCTCAAGAGCCAGTGTTTCTCAAATATATTTGCTCTCACGCAGACATTTGATACATACGCGTTTCCTACAGCCTACCGACGGAAACTCGCGTAGCATCCTTTTTTCCTTGGCTCACTTTCGCCATCGTTATCTAACCAACCAGAAAGTTAACAAATAATTACCATGGCGTCATTGGTCTGTAGAGTTCAGTGGATCAGAGTATCTTAGGAATAGGAGGGAAGAGAAAAGGATAGAGAGAAGTAGAGAGATAGAAATGTTAACGGCGATATGTTTAATTTTCCCTCCGGACAACACTGGGTATCCCTGCTTGTACAAGATAACAAGGCAACAAGACGATTATGTTTTAGATGCGCCCATTCATTTTTTAAACAGCAATAAAAAATATTATTTTGAACGTAAACGTGATAAACCAAGGTAAGGGTGCAGCAATATTTAGACGCTAATATGTTAAAAAAAATTGTATATAAAAAATCTAGTTTTGAGGAGGGTGCAATTTATAAAGTCGAAATCGTGGTTAAAAGTGTTTCTTTTATATGATTAGTGATTATTATGTTTATATTCGTAAATGCGAGATTTTATATCTCTAGCCGTTTCGCCGATACAAAACAATGACAGTGAGGCACATTTTATTTTGTAAATGTTGATCAGGGAAGAGATGTGTCCTTAGGTGGGGAAGAGGTGTGTTTTTTTGTGAGGACGAGGTTTGGTGCTGAGTAAAATTGTTTTAGACGTTGAAGTTAACTATTTTTATGTCAAGATTTGAATTACACAACAAACTCGTGTGGTGAGTTCAATCTCGGCTACGGCCGCGCTGGATGGATGGATGTAACAAAAAATAAAAAGAGTTAAAAACGCTATTCCTCGCGTGTCTGGCAAGTTGTACTATTAAACATAGTTTATTTGTTTGATAACAGCCTAGAACTGTCCGAGATTCACGATCATAGAAATCTTTGTCCCGCTCCTTCCTTTGTTAATTTATAGACAGGCTCAATTAGATGAACACAGGTTGCTTATTATTCATTAAATTTGCTTTGTCATTTAAGCTGGATAACTCGCTCAGTCACTCCTCAATAAATAACCAATGAGAACTCGAGAATTACAATACAACTTTTTTACCATCCAGTCCGCTATTTTTTCTCAGATTTTATATACAGAATGACACCACCTCATCCTCAAAAATGCCACCATGAAATCTTGAATAAAATTCACAATCCTTTTTGCAATCTAATCGTATTTGCCAGAAGTTTCAGTTATAAATATCTAACAGCCTTTGTTTCATCGTCGTGTAATCATATGCGGGGAGACTTTGATAATCGAATTATTGATAGATGGTGTAATGCTGAACGAGCTTCACACTCACCGGACCATAACCCGCCAACCAGGTTTTTTATCTGTTGAGTTATTTTAAAGATAATGTCTATCGGAATTTTCTTGAATTTAACGGGCAATCACTCACAGAATCATTGTTGTCTCAAGAGAAGAGTGTATCAGTATTATTGCAAGTTTGAACATCGTAGTGCGATTATCATTGCACAACAATAAAATAAAGACTGTTGACTGAAACTTGGTGGATAAGTTAAACATGTACTGAAGTTTATTTATACCTACTAATGTCGGATTGCAGTGCAGTAATATGTCCACGACCTATTTTCTTTTGAACAGGTTTATTCTTAAATGTAATCTGATTAATACATTATCCGGTTCTCATATTGCTCTTATGTCCCTGAGTCTACTTCCACTTTTTCCGCACACATCCCTTTATTTTGAATTCGTAGTAGTGCACCGACATCATTAGAATTTTTACTTGATTAAATAATTCGAAATAAGAAAAATGATTTTTGTTTGAATTTAATTATTTTTGCTGTGCGATCATTTATATCAGTTTGAAATAAGTTAAACTTTTTTTTTTTAAATCATTGTTGCCCACTGCTACGAATTCGGAATAGGGTCACGTGGGCGAGAAAAGACAGAAGTAGAATCAAGGAGACAATAGCTACATGAGAACCCATTATCCAATCAGAACACTTTGTGTGAGAGGCACTTCTGCTGAATTCTATGTACACTTTTTGGCACTTCCACACTATTGGGACGAGATTTTGTAGTGGATAAATGGTGTTTTCAGATTTAAAAAAAAAGAAAAAAACAATGGTTTCAACTGACTTTTTTTTTTTTTAGTTCCAATGTTAGCTTCCAAATTATGCAGTCGGTATTACCTCAATGGTACTGAATTATAAAAAAAACGAAAAACTTTAATCGTGGTAGCAGGTAAAAAATTGTCGCCATCTTGTTTAAATCTATACGGAAAATTACCTCCTTTTTGAACTTTTCTGTCTTACGATCGTTTTCATCAAATTCTATTTTTTTTATTTTCTGTAATAAATAATTTTCTACCTGACAGATTTTCGTAATTTTGGGATACAATCATCTTAAAAATACGAGGAATACGTAGATACCATTGTTTTCACGTGAAATTCAGTATTACGATTTCCGAAATTTCGTCCCAGTGGTGTAGAAGCGCCCATTTTTTCCTCACTTTTCATAAATGGGATGTTCCGATGTCAGGCCGGATACACGTAAGGCTTAACACGCGTATATGCGAGATCCAATTGATCGGACAGAAAAAGACTCAGCAACGGTATTTCTTGTTACATAATTCATTCAAAGTCCCTTGCTCTTTGTCAGGGAAGCGATGCTTAAATCCTTTGCTTTTTTATTGGTGAAGCATAGCATAAAAACTCATTTAAAATATTGCGGGCAAATTTGCCTTATACTCGAATTAACCATAATTCCTACTAACGGAAAGACAACCTTTTTTTTTCTACCTACTAAACGGAGCTTAAAGAATGGTCATCTCATCAGTTATTCTTAATAATGACGAACTCCCTCTTTTTACTATAACAGAAACAATTTTGAATTTGATTTACGATTCACTGGGTGGCATTTTGAAGGGTTCGCCCTCTAGCACAAGGTATAAGAAATAATTAAAATACTTGATCATATTTCTTTATTTAACGTTCATATATGTCGAGGTTAAAATCTTATTCTTTTAAAGAAAATGCTAGTCGAAAATGTTGACCATGCCAATCGTGATGTACCACCACATCCACCCGTTTAGTTACGCTACTGAATGTAACTAATAATTTCAAATACGAATTAATGTACCTATTCAAATAATTGGTTCTCAATAATTTAATCATCCGAATCAAACACATATTAATACTGACTTAATAGACTTGTTTTCAGTTTCTTTTTACATAGCTTTGTCAGAGCAATCTGACACGAGGATACATCACTTTACAAGTAAAACAAGAGCACATATTCAAGATAACAAAATATTCGTAACGCAAATTAGGTCCATTCGGTTATGGTTACCAACTATATCATACGAGTAATGGTGCATCTTCTCTTAGTGATGTTACCTCATGTAACACCGCTTAGCTTGATACTACACCAGACAAGATGAATTATTGAAAACTACAATAAAGATAAATTTTAACATAGTTATTTTATGTTTTCTCCTTTTCATTAGTGTAATCGGTGAAGTGGAAGATTGGATTTAACAGATGGGATTAACACGAGAGCAGAGCACTTCCATTATTTTTTTAATAAGGTGCTTCTAAATAATACATATTAGTACTACAGAAACAAGTGGATTGAGTTGACATATTCTAATTTATATATCAAGTTTGAATACGTACGAGACACCATCGTCGAGTATCTCTACAAGTGTGTTTGTCAGGACGACCTGACACAAAAGTACTTCATCCTACAAGTAAAATCTGAACAACTATTCAAAACTAGCAGAACCCGTGTACCGGCGTTGCCCAGTGGAAGTATTCCCCCATACCTTCTGTATATTAAAAAAACAATTAAACTATGGTTGTTAGTGGGAGCCACTGCCGGCCCAGTAAAATAGCAGGAACTGGTGCTTGTGGGCAAAATGATTGCACTATGCCGAGGTAACAACGTTAGTATCTATAAACCCATTCTTAACATGGGGATTTGATTATGTGCTGTGATTATTCGGTTCTTTCATCTGACGTGTCAACATTGTGTGACGAAGAAAAGAAAAATACCAAAAAACATTGCTGCGGATCTGTACAATGATTCTCATAGCCTTTAAATATTTCCTTTTAATGTTGTCGTAATTTTTTTCCGGCGATTATCATCGAATATATGCTTAATTGTCAGATAAAAAAATGAATTTAAGGTAGTATTTTTACTGACTGTAATAGTCGTGGATCAATTTTTAATGATAACGTTCTAATAAATGGAATGCATACTTTGTTTTCCACGTCAGTTGTTAATGCTGCACCTAGTCTTTAAATGTTTTCCTTTTCTGTTGGTAAGGGGTATTCAATTTTTTCCAAGGTATTTTGGTAATGTGAACGCTAAGCGTATAATCTGCGAAAAATTAAAAAGGGAAAATCTAAATTCTACTGACCCTACTACATATTTGAAGCTAAATCTTTCAGAAAAAAGGTCAAAAAGGTCAAAAAAGGACAACTTGATAACTATAGCCAGATTTTCAAAAACATAAAAAACAACTTGGAAAAAAAAAATAGTATGTGCGCAAATATATAACCATTTGTGTATTTTACACGTCATTATGGTTATATTTTGTGTGCTTGTGTAAATTGGTGATGTTTTAAACCGACGCATTTACTATAAATGTATATACTGAAGATAGCATGTGTTCATTACGATTTGTTATGAAAAAATTATGAAATTTTATTAAAAGAAATATGTTGCGGAAGTAAAATTGTTGACAAAAAATAAGTTCGTTTTATTTCGATTAAGAAACTTCCGTATTTTTCTGCTTAGGCATAATAATAAAAAAACATAAATTTTTATATATTTCTTTAATATATTTCGGAAAATTATAATAAAGAAATATGTTGCGGAAGTAAAATTGTTGACATAAAATAAGTTAGTTTTATTTTGTTCAATAAACTTCCGTATTTGGGGGAAAAAACACTCAGCATATTATGCATGTATACTCCATAATATAAAAGCAAAATAAAACGCTCAGAAAGCATTATGAAACTCACAAATATAAATATATATGAAATGCGTCGGTTTGAAACATCACCAATGTACATGTAATGGGTTTAAAGTCGATCGTAAGGGCTGGTCAATTTATTTCTTGTTTTGACGAAATCGTCTTTATATGTCTCTTAGTGGCGTCATATTTTAATGTTAGTAAGCGTTCGTTTATAACACGGAGAATTGCAATATATTGCGGAATATAAGAATTGTTGGAGCTCAGCCAATCAGAATGGTCGGACTTTGAAGAGGGAGCCTTTATTATTTATTAATAGGAAATAGAAAAGATTATGTTAGGTCTATGTATGTAATTGCCAGTTAAGGTCAGTGTAGTAACAGAATCTGTGGAACGTGTAAAATTCGTTGCGGTGACATCTGGTAGCGGTGGTAAGACTAAATATTAAGAGAGAAAAATAGGAGCTCCTTTAATGATGTTGCGATTGTGGTGGTGTTCCTCGTAGAATGAAATGTAGCATTTTTTTATCAAAACTGAATGTATCTTAAATGGTGTTCAAAAACCACATAAGATAGTGGCTATTAGCCTAGATGTATTGGATTTGTGTGTGGCATCTGTTGTTGCAACCCTACAATACTTTGGTCCAGAGGGGAAATTCTGCAGTCATTTGATTATATATATGGTGATAACATAGAATTTAAAGCCCAAAATCCTCTCAACGCGGTTATAAACTCGTTCATAAGAGGAATAGTGTACCTTCACCTAGTAACAGCACCTATCTGTATAGTCCACCAGATGATCCGAAAAACAAGATCTGTGATCTGCATTTCAAAAAGTGTTGATGCGAAAAGTGGGATCTTACTTCTTCGTTATCATTTTATTTATTTTTTCTCTTTTTTTCTTTCGGAATGTTTGTCAATTATCGGACTCACCTATCGTGCTTTTTTTCGTTTTGTAAATCAAATTTTATTGAAGATGTTTGCGGATTTTTAAATACTATTAAAGCCATGAAGTAAATGTGGTGTTTTGGTGAGAGTATCTAGTATAGAGCGAGCCGAAATTCTTGTATCAAAATGTGTATCTATCGATCCACCTTTCCCCCAAAAAAGGAAACTGGGCTTAACTCCTAAGTTGAAACAAATTTGATACTGGCTGACAAATTTGATACTGGCTGACAAATTTGATACTTGCTGACAAATTTGATACTTGCTGACAAAGTGAACTGGTAAGTTTTATTTTAGCTAAATAAAATCTGAGTTAAAACGGAGTTTTGAAATCAGTTGTTCAAAACTGTTTTGTTCGTAAAATTAATCTTTAGTTATATATAACAAAATATTTATTAATAATCTATCCATATTTTTTCTAGATCAGCCATTTTGGGAGATCTAATCTTAAATGGCTATAGTTTTATGTGATTATTTACACAGCGTCGATTTCTGTGGGTTAATCTGAGATTATTAATATGATTTTGAAGAAATTGACGAACACTGAGATTTAAGGTTTATTGTTAAGATTTATTAAATTTTTTAATTTCTAGTGATCTCTCTCTCTCTTTCTCTCTCTCTCTCTCTCTCACACACACACACACACACACACACAGTGTGTATATATACATGGGTGTGTGTGTGTGCGTCTTCTTGCATATATATATATATATATATATGCGTGTATGTTATATATATATATGGGAGGGTGTACGTCTTCTTACATAAATTTAGCAAGTAAAAAACTGCCAGACGAATCAATTTCAAGGGAAATTGAGAAAGTAAATTCATTAATATTTTTTATTTCTGATTTCTATACCGATCTATACGTTTTTGGCTTTTTATTTTTTAAAACTTCGCATTTTCCTTCTCTCTTCATTAGTCTTTCTTTAACTTCATCGATTTAAACATCATTTTATATGAGTGCAAATATTTGTGCAAATATTGTTTTTGTGTTTGTTTTTTTTTTATCATTTTTCAACAGAAGATGCACACGCGTCATTTCTGATGATTTAAGAAAACACTGTTCACTTTTAATTTAGAATTCCTTTTAAGACGGTTTGCTATTTGACTTCTCGTTTTCCTTCGCCACCTAAAATAGTTCCATCTGTATGCTAGAAAAAAGCACGTTTTTTTACTAGATAATTTTTGTTTGACGTATTATCTCTACTTGTATATAAAAGGCACTTTATCACTATATGTGTGTGTGAGAGGGAGGAGTTCTCTATGTATTCCGAAATGGCAGGACCGTTTTTTTTCCAACTTTAACACAAATATACTTTATGTGTCTGGGAATTTTCTTAGATGGGTTTTGTATCGGAATGCCTCTGATAAGTATCGAAAATCGATAATCGAAAAAATCCGATCAAAGAAGTAACAGTCTGATTTGAACCTTATACAGCTACCATCACAAGTGTATTTGAAAAGTTTTATAACTGCGAAAACAGAAGAATCCAGCATATAAAATCAACAGTAGGTTCTTTGATAAGACAGGAGCGCGTTTGAAATGAATGTTTCTGTTTAGAGCACCATTGAACCATGATACTTGACTTTTGCATTTGAAATTTAAATCCAAGCCATTATATAAAAATAATTTTATAAAATCAATGGTAGGTTCTCTACAGTGCAATGTAAACTAAAATATATTGTGGATATATTTTTTTTTGCTACGTTTAACTCGTACTTTTTTATATTCTCTCTAAGTCTACAAAAAGGAAACATGTTTATTTTTACAAATATTATTAGCGAAAAGAAAAGGAAACGATGTGAGATATTTGTTGTGCCTTAATTTGTCGTGTCTAAATTTGTCGTGCCCTAATTTATCATGCATAAATAGTAAAACCAGACCATGCGCGTGTCTATTTTTAATGACGCAAAAAGATTATATTAAGCTTTTGTATTTATATCAAGGAAAGAGTTTACTATTTTCTCATTAGACTAGCTAGACCGAATTTCGGCATTTCCCAGGAAAGAAGAATAATTCAAAAATTTCATGACTTGATCTTGAACAACTGAATTATGAACTGGAGTATCCATCAGCGCTAGATTTCTAAAAGCCTGTCTCTTTTGAACATTTTAATTATTATTATTATTATTTATTTATTTATTTATTTATTTAAAATCGCAATAAAACAAACAAATAAATGAGTGCATTATTCAGTTTTATGATAATGATTGATATCGGCTAGAAAATAACTGAAATGTTATGGCAAAAAAAAATTCGATTGTCAAATTCGATCTCTGAAAGATGGCGTAAAATATAGGAGCTCAAGGCGAACGCTTTATCCACATAGCCACTGATCGAACGAAAATCGTTTGTTTTGTAACCTACTCGATCTGCATATGAATACAGACTAAAATACAATCTATATCGTTTGGAACATTTATTTCTAATATCATTTTTCCTTAGATTTAATTGCAAGTTAATTTAATTATAAAAGAGTTCACAAAGTTCTGACATCCATAAAGACATCGGATCAAAATTTGCGTTTAGTTTAGTTCTGAGATCAACCGTTTAACTTTGATGCCGCGACACACATACATGTATACACACATACAGACAACTTTGCTTTGTAATCACACACACACACACACACACACACACACACACACACACATATATATACATATATATATATATATATATATATATATATATATATACATACATACATACAGAGAGAGAGAGAGAGAGAGAGAGAGGAGGGGGAATGTTTTGCTACTTATGATTGACGGCTCAATCGCAGATCTCATGCTATTAATATAATATAAAACAAAGGAAAACTCTTACTCCCTCTCCCGTTCCGTCTCCTCTCTAGCACACCCTCTTTCTACTTCGGTCAGCCAATTCCTTTCTCTGAACATACACAAACATAACACTAGTCAACATAAGGGAAGTAACCCTGTGGAAAAAATCGGAACTACTTCCCTACATGATAACATTTAAAGATGCGTGTTTATTTTGAGAATAGTGAATGGCACACACACACACTCAAAAAATATATTTGTGTGTTTGTTCGTTTTTTAGATGTTATACATCCAAGGTTATGTTGATTAAAAAATACCAACTCTGTAGGTGTTTGTTGTGTATTTTTTAAGTTTCAGACAATTGACCTTTAGACGACAAAGTTTTCGATGCCCCGATTCAGTCTTGGAAATTAGTCGTGAAAACATAAGTATAGTAGACCAACGGGAATGTGTATGATTATTTGGATGCTGGTATCTACAAACAGAATTCTCCACATAAGTTTGGACTAAAGATAAAGTTGAAAATTCCACTCAAAGATTAGAATTAGGGTTACGTTTCAGGAGATTCTGTCATAAACAGGAAGTCTTCAGAGCAAGTGAGCTAGGAAAATTATTTTACTGAGTTATGCGCATGCGAGAGAGAGGAAAAGAGAAATCAGGGTTTTAACAACTGCTCCTTTCCCCATTATAATGAGTTGGGGGAAAAGACACTCAGCATATTATGCATGTATACTCCATAATATAAAAGCAAAATAAAAAGCTCGGAAAGCATTGTGAAACTCACAAATGATCGTATGTTGTCTGTATTAATAACCTTTATCAGTTATTAAACAGAAGGCGACTGCAGCAAGAAGTAAGGTAAAGAGAGCAACTGCGACGTCTATAACTGCTACAAGTCCCTATTTACCTGTCTTTCGCGAGGACAAAGTTAGACATAAGATTTTTGTATGTGAAGAAAATCCAGCTCCATAAAAAGGTGTGTTCTGTATTAAACGAAAAAAAAATTAATTGTCTCAGTCGATCCCAGCTCGAATGCCGAAATTATGAATGCTACTGCTACGCGTAATCTATGCAGCAAGATTCTAGTTGATTATGTGAATAGCGGTTATACGTATAATCTACTGGGATCGAAGACTTTTTTTTTTTTTTATTACATTTTCACCCCAAACAAGGCACATTACCACTTTAATGTAGGGGGCTACTATCAGGGGAAACATCTACTGGGGTACTATGTAGGGATTAGGGCAGCGAGATGTTGGTTCACGTTGCACTTGAACTTATGCATGTCAGTACAGTTGGGGAAGCAGTGACCTGGAATGGAATTCCAAAGTCTAGCAGTTCTGGGGAAGAAACTACTGGAGTAGAAAGATCTTTTACATCTAGGGATCTCTACAGTGTGGGGGTGGGATTTTGTAGCTTGTCGGGTCTGTCGAGGGTGTTCACGTCGTGGGGGCACAAGTGCTTGCAGTTCTTCAGAGCATTCACCATTATAATACTTGTAGAACAGGCAGAGGGATGCAACGTTTCGACGATGGGACAGAGGCTGAAGTTTTGATGCCAGTTTAGGGCCTATCAGATTTGCGACTCTCTTTTGAACCCTGTCAAGGAGCGAGAGACTAGTAGCCGATGCACCGGCCCAAATATGACAGCAATACTCCATACATGGGCGAATAGTGGCCTTATAGAGGTACAGGATACTTTCGGGTGTTAGAAGTTTTCTAGCACGGTAGAGAGAGCCCACCTTCCTCGCAGCGGCCCTGTCAATGCCCTCGATGTAATTGTTCCAGCTCATGTTTCCTGTGAACGTTAGGCCAAGGAGCTTGAAAGACATACTCTCAGCTAAAGAGTTGTTGGCCATTGCTATAGGTGGTAAAGAAGGTTCCTTGTAATTATTGAATGAAACCAGTTTTGTCTTGGTGGCATTGAACGTTACCATCCATTTTTGTCCCCATTCCACTACTGATTTGAGGTCATCCTCTAGTGTTTCTGCCATTACTTTAGATATATGTTCATTTGTTTTCCTGTCGTGCCTGCTATAGAGTGTGGTGTCATCAGCATATATACCCATCTCAGAGGCAATGTTGTCGGGGAGGTCATTTATGAATATCAGGAACAGCAGAGGACCAAGGATAGATCCCTGGGGCACTCCCGCATTTATATTATATTGTTTAGACGTACGACCATCGAGGACAACCTGGATTTTTCTCTTATCTAAGAAGGATTTAATTATGTTAAGTATTCTACCAGTGATACCGTAAGATCTAATCTTCCTGGGGAGACCCTCATGCCATACCCTGTCAAAAGCCTTAGATATATCTAGAGCTACCGCTCTGCCCTCTCCCGCTTTGTCCAGTGAATGGTATATGCGTTCAGAGATTACAGTGAGGATGTCTGCCGTGGAACGGGCTTGTCTAAATCCATATTGATGGTCGGTCAGAAGTTTAGCATCTGTAAGATGCTGGACTAGAGCATGGTTAATTAAGGTCTCAAATATTTTGGCGAAAAGTGGGAGGAGGCTAATAGGGCGATAATTTAATGGGTCAGTTCTTTCGCCAGAATTCTTGAATACTGGTACCACAGAAGCAGTTTTCCAACAGCTCGGAAAGCAAGATTCATTAAGGCATTTGTTGTAGAGTTTGGAGAGAACTAGAGCTACTTCGGCTGAGCACTTTTTTAATAGCACAGCTGGGATGAGGTCGGGTACACATGCTTTGGAAGTGTCAAGGTTTTTTATGATAGCATGCACCTGAGCAGGGGTGATTTCCAGATCGTCTAGCGTGGCGTCTGTCCGCATAGGAAAGTCAGGTAGGGGGTGGTTTAGAGGGTCCAGTGTAGAGTTGGAGGCAAACCGACTGGCAAGCATGTTAGCCTTCTCGGTTGCTGAGCAAAGAACCTCGTGATTGTTGGTTAGTGGGGGAATTGTTGATTGCCCATTATTTACTACACTGTTGTAGATTTTCCAGAAGTCACGAGTTCCTAATTTTTGTGCTTCGATGCGTTTTTTAGTGGTTTCCGTAAATTCCCTCTTAGCTGTCGCTATTTCTTTCTTAACGTTACTTCTAGCTTCTTTGTACTTTTGTCTGTTTGAACTGGACTTATGTCGGTTAAACCTGCGGAATGCATGCTGCCTTTGAGCAATGGCAGTTGCGCAAGTCGAAGTAAAACATTGGGGAGAGTGGGGCTTGCTATAGAATTTCCGCATGGGAACATGCGCTTCGATTGCAGTTTTGAACCATTCAGTGGTCTCAGTTGCACACTGTTTAGCAGGAAGAGAAAAAATATTTCCCCATGGGGCGTCTCTGATAAGATCTCTGATAGCTTCCCAGTCAGCCTTTTTATAATATCTCGTTGTTTTGAGCACTGGCTCTTCAGTTTTGGGTCTGGAGTTTAGGGCAATTTCAACCATTATTACCGCATGATCAGCGTTCCCAAGTGGGCTGTCGGCTTTCGTTACACAATCATCAGGAACTGTGGTCAAAAACAGATCTAATAGTGATGCGTGTTGCTCTTCCTGATCAGGGAAGCGGGTTGGGAAAGTAACAATTTGCGATAGGGAGTGAGATACAGAGAAGCTATGAGTTGCGCTGCCTGCTGCATCTGTATAAGTAGAGAATCCAAGCCAGTTTTTGTGATGGACATTAAATTCACCAAATACATGTACTTGGGCGCTAGTGTCGAAGGAGAGTGCTGTGTCTATGCTGTCAGATACTTTGTTTATTATGGTGCAGTCTTGGGTCGAGGGAGAGCGGTAGAGAAAGTAAAAGTAGCTAATGTTGTGTTGCATGATTAGTCTAAAGCACATAAAGGCTTGATCATCCGTTTCTAGATTTGTTTCTCTAGTCAAGGGAAGGGTATTACGAATGTAAACTCCAAGTCCGTGCATATGTCTGTCAGAGTCCTTACGGCAGAGTGGGAGATATCCAGGCATGTTAAAGTAGTTAGAGGGGATGGAGGAGTGTAGGTTAGTCTCACTTAGTGCTAAGATATCCGGGGTATTTGTTAGGAGAAATGCTTCAACATCGGCTAAATTAGTTCTAAGCCCACGGATATTTGTGAATGCAAGCCTCAAGGGAGGAGGCAAGTTGGATTTGTTGGTCCCTAAGCCTGGTTTAAGCTTATTTTTAGATTGTACTGTCATCATGTTTTTTAACGAGTTTCAGTTGGGTTAGGGGAAGCCGAACAGGAGGTTATGCAGAATATCACACATGCATCACAAGTAGACAATCAGCTGACCCTCCATCAACTAGGACTGTGGCCTCAGGAAAGCCCACCGGGGATGAGTGCAGGGTCCCTTTCCATGCGCGCCATGGCACTGCAAACATCCCGATATTATTCAACTGTTGATGGAGCAGCCGCTCTAAGCGCTACCAAAGAGTTAGGGCTCCTGTACTACCAGTCGGAAACAGCAGCCAGTAACTGTCAATCCGGTACCCTCAACCCATCAGAGGAAGGTCAACCCAATCTAATTGCTCAGGCATATGTGGTACTCAAGCATTCTCAAGTGCCCAGCTTTAGGGGTAGGGTGTGTCGGGAGTGGGGGAAACGGCGTTCATTGCCCTAGACAAGAAACAAGATCTACCAATGGGTGTTTCTGTCGAATCACTGTGATAGTATCTCTGCGCCTGACTAATAAGCAAAGAAGGAGTATGGAAGCCGGGCGATAGGCAGGACCTATCTACTCCTTAAGCAATTTAGGTATTGCAAACCGGCAATTTGTTTGAGTCACCAGCTCTAGGAAGGTTGTCATCCAAGACTGAAGAGGCCTCCCTCCTCTTTGGTTTAGTTTCAGAGTTTTCCTTCTCCTAGACGGATTATCTGGAAAGATCCACTGGGTCCGTCACCACTGAGAGGGTTTGCTCCGCGCCTGGGGTCTAATCCAGGTATTTCTGCGACCCCGCGTGGTTAGTTAATGTTAATGGGTTAGTTTGTAGAGGTTATATCTGCTAAATAGTTACACTCCTCAAAGTGGATTAGGGATATTGTTATTTCATTGTTAGTGGATAAAGGGGTTGAGTAGAGCTCATGCAGTGTAAGCAACTATGATTGTAAGGAGGCTTGTTAGGAGATAATGTGGTTTGAGGCTTTCACTTTTGTTTATATATATTTTTTATTATTTTTTTCCTTTTTTATTTTTGTTTTTATTTATTTATTTATTTTTTATTCATGTGAGCTTGGGTCTAGTATAATAGTAAAGTGCGAGTAGGTGTTAAGAATTGAACTACGAGTTGTGCCAAAACTATATTTTAGATGATAGCAGGGCATGAGATGCGAGTGCAATATAGTACGGGTAAAAAAAGTAAGTTTTAAGTCATGTGTAATTTGGTAAATAGATATATGGGCTGGTTTTAGTAGGTGCGAGTAAAGTTGGAGGTACAAGGTGAGTTTCTATTATTGAAAGATGTTTTCAGCTTTCAAGTAAAAGTTATGGACATTTAGCATAGCAAGGAGCATTGGTTCACTTACGTACTAGCGTTGTAACGCTATCTAAGAGGAGACAGTTGTGTAATGCAGTGCGGTGTGCTTTGCTTCCGAGTACATACTTTGGCTGTTTAATACCAACTGGAATAGGAATGAACTCCAATACATGTCTAGAGGGTAGAATTGTATAGATGTTTAGTGATGACTAAGCAGTTAGCATGTGAGAGTCAGGGGCTGGAAGTTAAAGATTCCAGTACAAAACGGAGTAAAATGTAGGAGTTAAGTGGTGGTTTGGTGGGAAGGAGCAGATTGTTAGCCTTCAAGGGATAGGGGTTATTAATTTACAAGAAACAGATCTATATTAGGATTTAGAGTGGCAGGTAATTTTTTTTTTTTTTTTTTTGCGCATGCAGGCTAGACAGAGGTAATCGTCTTGGAGGTAAAATGTATATTGGGATTCCGTAGCAGTTAGGTGTTTGTTCCAGTTACAAGAACTAGTTCATGGTGGATCGGAATTCCGAATTTCGTATTTATAGGAAGACATTAAAGCATAGCATCCACTCAGGAAGAATAGCTCTAGTATCACAGCTAAGATACTGCATATTTAGGTAACGAATAGTGAAAGTTAAATTAGGCGGCACTTTTTTTTGCACCTTACCATTGCTGTTACTATTAAGTATTGTACTTAAATAAAATTCTTCTGTCATCTAAATAAGCTAAATAGGGATTCCCCCTCCGCATTACTACGTCGATGTGACATGGTAAAAAAGAAATTAGTCAGGAAATTGTTTTTAAAATTAGTGAATCAAGAAGGGTCAAGATGTCTGAGAAATTAGATAAAAATTACATCGAGAAAAAAAAACAAACAAAATAAATAAATAAAATAATATAAAATAGAAGGGTTAGATTTGTTTGGTTTAAAAAGGATAGAATAAAATATAAGAATAAGATAAAGTGTGCAAAGAAAATACAAAAAAAAATGTACTTAGCTAAAAATTAGATCTTCGGTGTGGTGGCAAATGGCTCTTCGACCACCATGCAAGTGCCGCTAAGGGAATTTTAACCTTACTGTGTCAGGTCATTGGAGTAGGGGGGCACACCTTACATTTGTGGTCGTTAGTGAGCTTTCCCTTCTTTGAGGAGGAAAGAAAACCAATATTCTGCTTATATATTTTGAATAGATCCTGAACTTCGTCACATTTAGATTTTACAACAGTAACTTGGCCAAGTATGAATTAAATTAAAAACTGGGCAATTAGGCTGAAAAAAAAATATAGAAGCAAATACGCAATCTGAAATCAAGACAATTTCTTGTCTGAGATATTTACCAGTAAAGAAAGTCCGTGCGTCTTTTTTTTTTTTTTCGTCTACGACTCATTTTTAGGCACAGTTAATAATTCGGGTGTTTATATGTCAAGCGGTCGACTTCATATTTAAATTAATCTATTTCAATGAGAGTAGATTTTGCATAAAAAAGGTAAAAAAAGTTCTTCTGTCATCTAAATAAGCTAAATAGGGATTCCCCCTCCGCATTACTACGTCGATGTGACATGGTAAAAAAGAAATTAGTCAGGAAATTGTTTTTAAAATAAGTGAATCAAGAAGGGTCAAGATGTCTGAGAAATTAGATAAAAATTACATCGAGAAAAAAAAAAAAATAAAATAAATAAATAAATAAAATAATATAAAATAGAAGGGTTAGATTTGTTTGGTTTAAAAAGGATAGAATAAAATATAAGAATAAGATAAAGTGTGCAAAGGAAATACAAGAAAATACAAAATAAATATACTTTGCCATAGCACTACAAATGCTATTTTAAATTGACACTTGGCAGCAGTTAATTCTTATTTAAAAACAATTTCTAATATTTTGTTGACAAAAAAGAAGAAAGACAATACGTAATTAATCTTAGTTACCTACTCTCCCACGCAAATATTGATTTTTCAAACGAAATTTAAGATTTTCTCCGTACTCGTAATAATGCGGTAGAAGCTAGATAAAGAGGAAAATTGACATACCCAGGTACTGTGCCAACACCGCTCAAGGAGTGTAATACAATCATTTTATAAATTAGAGAAACACTCATCTTTAATACGTTCATGCATCTCATAAGAAGTTCTGTTCGTCGGCCCATCCACATGGCTCTGACGCATGTTTAAATATTACGTAACGAAGGCCGTTGATCAAATCAAAAAGTTTGAGTGGCACTTATGGGTCAAAGGTGACCCCCAGAACAGAAATTGATAAAATCACATGAGTTCGAGACGGTTTTTTTCTCTGTTTTTGTTGGCAACACTTCAAACGTAGAAGACGTGCCCAAGACGGTTGAGGATGTGTTGCACAATGTAGCGAGGTGTAGCAGTATCTGTGTATTATCTATCTGTCTTTCGTTTTATTGAGCGCGCGCACAGATAACCCATCGCTTGGATGTTTTTATTTGACAGGTCTTCTCTTTTCAATTAACTTTTTTTTATCTAAATAAACATCGGCGTCCGAGTGATTTTTTTTCTATTGTTGTGCTGGAAAATGCTTTGTAGCCTGATCATGGGTGATTTTCAATTAATAAAAATATTTCGATAACAAAAAAAAAAATGGTTGTGAATAGAAAAAGGTTTGGATAGCAAGAAGAACGCTATCGAAACGGCTTAAGTATTTTAGAATAATAAAATATTTATGTTTTACAATTATTTTTATTAAGCAAACGTTATGATAATAGTTATCAGAACATAAACAATAAAGATGACTAAGTGATGACGTCAGATACTAACAAAAGAAAGGATTGTAATATAGTTGGTCAAGAGACAGTCAGAGAGTTAGGGAGTCAGAGATTAGTCGAGTGTAGAGTGGACGCATCGCAAGATCTGAGACCAGGAGAGACATGCAACTTTAGGAACGGGGGAGGACGTCAGGAATAAAAGTTGCAAATAATAATCCGAGTGACGACATTCATTACTTAAGAAGCCTCATTGCAGCTTTTGTAGAAACGTCCCTCTTTATAGCCTGAATAACACCACGAAAAGATGTGCATTCGTTCCGCTAAGAAACTGGTTACAATATGTTATTCGTCCCGTTTGTTCAACTGTTGTTTAAACAATCTATATATGTTTATTATATATGCTAACACGTACACACACACACCCGCAACGAGCATGTTGTGCCTTAATTTGTCGTATAGAAATAGTAAAACCCGGACTCTGATTAAAAATTCGGAATAAGTCAGCATCAGAATCCGTCGTAGTCTGGTCGTCTCTAACACGGCGTATAATAAGCAAAGACGTGTTAGGCGCGGAACCGCAATAAAGAAAAAAAACTGGAGTGAAAGTGAAAATGGTGTTTCTGCGCAATCCGTTTATATCAAATTTTACCTACTTCGCATGCAATCGTTCCACCTTGCTGTTCTTTGTGTCGAGGTAAACACTTATAATCTTGCAGGCTAACAAATAGCTGCGACCAACGAGCAGGACTCCATATTTACTAGACACTCCTCGGGCGCGATCTTCGTCAGTTCTGTGCACACGTCCGACTCGTCTAACGAATCAACAAACAAATACATCAACATTATAAGTAATCCTGACCTCAATAAAATTTTCTTTTTCTTTTTACTTTTTTTCTTTCTTTTGTGTTCTTCTTCTTTTTTCCTGGAGCAGCGAGAATTATTTAAAGAACAAAAGAAAGAAAATAACCGCCGTGTGTACAAACAGGACTTGTTTACTGTTGTCCCACAACAGTTTCGCAATTGCAATTTTTTCTGCTTATAAATACAATGATAAAAATATTTTTACGCCCATACCTATATATACTCATGAAAATTAGATCATTGGGTTAAAATATATTAATTAATATGCATAGAAATATATATATATATATATATATATATATATATATATATATATATATATATATATATATATATATATATATAAGTAATGAAATCAAAAGGATGATGTAGTGTTTACCTGATATACGCAATGGTAAACTTCAAACTAATATAAATACCAGTATTTATATATAGATGATTTAATCCCAAGCGAATAAAAAAACTCAGTACGCAATAGAGAATAGAGCTTATTATAAAAGAAAGAAAATTAAAACTGTTAAGTTGAACTTTACAATCAAAATTTATTGTTCGACTCCAAAAAACAATTTACAGATAAATGTAAATTGTTTTTTGGAGTATTCAGTCGAACAATAATTTTTTTATTGTAAAGTTCAACTTACAATTTTAATTTTCTTTCTCTTTTATATATATATATATATATATATATATATATACTAGCAGTTCCGCCCGACTTTGCTCGGGCCCTATGTACTGTTCATAAGGTTATGTGCATATGTATATATTAAAAAGTGTGAATATGTGAAGTAATGCCTTTCTGTATAATAGTCTTCCTTTATTACCATAGAGAAAAGACAGACAGACATTTTCACTTTTATGGATGGATGAATGGATAGATAGATAGATGGATTGGATGCAATATATAGTAATGATTTAAAAAGTATAAAAGAAATACTTATGCGTCACCATCGTGAATGGAAACCCAAACGTCCGGCTCACGATTTATTTTTACCTCTGCCGTAAATGACTGGGCTATGAAAACATGTTTCATGCAAGGCCGAAAAATTAAAACATGAACCAATATTTACTTATGCATTCATAATGCTGGCGTTCGACCTTCACTTGGCAAATTTCATTTTTTTTTTTAAATTTTTACACTTTTGCACCGATTTCTCCGGACTAATACCCAAATATAAAGTTTCGCATGGATTCAAATACCTTATATATGAAGGTTCATGTCAGTAGACCAAAAACTCTAGGAGGATTTTGGTAGGCAAAATTTGTTACACAAAAATATATACGTATACATAAATATATATGGAAACAATTTTGTCTTTACTATACACGTTTTACGCAAATATTATGCAAGTATAAATTATGTAGAATATCTGCATGAATATAATTACACGTAACAGTTAACTAAAGATGATTATCCCATTAGAAAACCGAAGCAACTAATAGGTAATTAATTAAAATGAGTGGTTAAAAGAATATGCAAATTAGCTAGATCGAATTTATAGGAGTATAGAAGATATATATATATATATATATATATATATATGTATGTATATATTATTGTTTTTTTTAAAACAGTCATCTACGTACACGCGGAAAAGCATGCGAAAAACATTTACCTTGATTGTGGTTACGAAAAAGCCCGTTTAAATATTAATGTATCGTCTAATTTTCGTATCCTTATTTAAGAACCGAGTTATGTGAAGTTTTTACGGGGAGCCCCAAGCCATTTAAAAAAAAGACATTTTTTTAAATATATCCCATTTGTTGGGTTTCTAAATTCCTTTATTTCCCAATGATTGATTTTTTGTAAAAAGAATTTTTAAAAGTTTGGTATCTATATTTATATTATGGCCGTAACAACCTTGTAAAGATGTTACGGTTAGTTTTAGTTTCGTATTAGTGGCAAGTGATGTTTATATATTATCGTTCTATTGGTACATGGATATAATACCATTTCCGGTTTAGAATTTGATTGAATATGAGAATAAAGTAAAATGGGTGTATTAAATATATATAAACCTTGTAGGACATTTCGGGTGAAGTGTTCTAATCTATTTACTGTCTGAAGATTCATAGTTATTTTACTTGAGAAATGGTTTTTATGTCGTTGCTTAGGAAGATTTGAAGGGAGATTAAGTACTGCTAGTTAATTCTGTTTGAAACTGGGTCGATTTTGTTTCTTATAATGGTTAAAGGGAGGTAATTCAAGCCGTTTGTGTTTTCGGTTCATTGGTTACTTGAAGGCGACTATGATTTAATAATTAATTTAATCAGATAGGTCCAGAACGTGCTACAGTGGCTTATTTAACAAATTAAGTATATAAAGTAATTGGTTGTTTTTAACCCGCATCTGCTATTAATCACTTATGCTACTCCTGTCATATACCGGAGTAGCAATAATTTATTTATTTAGACAACCCAAGAACACAACGCATGAATATGCGTTGTGTTCTTGGGTTGTCTAAATAAATAAATTATTGTATTCCTCTAATTATTATTCTGACAGCAAAATCACCCATGTCTCCAAGTGTTTCAAACGATATAATGCTTGAAATTGTCGAACTAGACATTGAAACAATTGTAACGTAAAATGAAATACACTTTTTGTTGCCGTCAACGCCTTGTCTTGAAGTCTTGATTTTGCACACGCAGTATATATATATATATATATATATATATATATATATATATATATATATATATAAAGAGAGAGAGAGAGAGAGAGAGAGAGAAAGATGGACAAAATAAAAGAAACCCCTAACATTTTTGGCATCAATCTTAGAACTTATTTTAAACAATCAAATCTTGACATATTTAATACTTTTTTGTCTATTATTTATTTCATATTGATATAATGGACTGATCCAACACCCCTCAAATGAATGGACTGTTACATCTATAAAAAGACAAGCAAACTCTCCTCACGTGGGAGACAGAATTTAGTACTAAGCTGTCAATGGACGCTTAGAAATGTGTGTACCTTTTTACCTAAATAAACCCTTTCTGCACAACCCCAGTAATGACTTGTTATTCATATAATCTACGATATAACAACTGGCGGCGAAGAATTCGAACGAAACTCACTAAAAAAACAAAGCGAAGGAAAAAGCACACAAGAAGATTAACGAGCAGAAAACAAAAGAAATCCAAAGAAGGAAGAAGAAAAAAAAACTTCGACAGAGCCAACATTTAAAAAGTAAGTGTTTCAGTCGGTTACGGTCCTAAAAAAAAAAGAGAAATTAACATTTTGAAGCGAACATTTTTTTGAAAAGAACATTTAAAAAAAAAAAAAAAAAAGTGTCCATTTCAAGTTTTATTCGGCTGGAAGTGTTTTTTTTTTTCTCCTCGGAAGGAAATTGTGCTTTTAATTCATTGAATTTATAGGACATTTGAGTGAATCCTTTGTTTAATTGTGTGGTTTTGTAAAAAAAAAAATTTTTTTTTAACATGGAGCAATTAGCGGAATTCACTAGAACTATGCAATCGGCATTGTTTGCACAACAAAAGCAAATGGAATTACTTCAGCAACAACAATTGACGCAAAGCGAAATACTACGGAGTATTTTAACGCAGCAGAGAGACTGTCGTTTCACTCCTGAAGGAATAGCAAATTCTTTATCCGAATTTGTATACGAGCCGACAAATGGGTTAACTTTTCCGGCATATTTTCGGAGATACGAAAATATTTTTGCTAAGAGATGTCAGTCTTGGACAGACGAAGAGCAGATTATCCTTCTTCTTCAAAAACTTGGATCTCAGGAAAATACAAAGTATACGAATTTTATCCTGCCAAAGAAACCTGAAGAGATTTCTTTTAGTGAAACAATAAAAATATTGTCAAACATTTTCAGTGAACGAGATAGTCTATTCTATACACATTATAAATGTTTAAATATCACGAAGCAGGAGGACGAAGATTTTATTACTTATGCAGGGAAAGTGAATGCTCATTGTGAATCCTTTAAATTAAAAGACCTCAAAGAGGATATGTTTAAAAGTCTAATCTTTGTGCAAGGTTTAACAGCCTCTAAAGATAAGGATATTCGTTCAAGGATATTATCCATTATGAACCAAGACACAGAAATAACGTTACAAAAAGTTACGGAAGAGTGTCGGAAACTGTTAAATTTAAAGCAGGACAATACAAGCATCGAAGGAAAAAATTTTGAAGAAAAAAATATGGAAAAAAAATGGAAAGGGTGATGAAATGTGCACACGAAAAATCCTTTAAGACATGTGGGGGAAAAAACCACTTCACTAAAGATTGTTACTTTAAATACAAAATATGTAACAAATGTAATAAAAAAAAGGCCATAAATCAACGGTATGCAGGAAAGGAAAATACCGAAAAGCAGAAATAAAGACCATTGGTTCTAAAAATGAGTCTAGGTGTGATAAAAGAAAATATATTGAAATTAAAATTAATGGCTGTAATGTGAACTGTCTTCTAGATACGGGAAGCGACATAAGTATAATTGACGAAGTAACTTGGAAGAAAATTGGGTTTCCAAAGTTACAAAATACAAAATAAAATTGCCAGAAGTGTGTCTGGAAATAAACTAAAATTTAAGGGTGAATGTTTTACCAATGTGTCTCTAAAGGAGAATGCTGTGAAAACCAAGTTATATGTCGTACCGGGGAAAAATTCTAATTTGTTCGGTATAGACTTAATGATTCTTTTTAATTTATGGGGAAACCCCATGAGCTCATTTTGCAATAAAGTAAGTCTGGCGGGTTTAGAAAATTCTAAACTACCAGGAAAGTTTATTGACGAATTAAAAAAAAGACTTTAAATAGGTATTCTCTGAAGGTTTGGGTTGCTGCACGAAAACGGAGGTGAAATTGAACTAAAGGACGAAGTTAAACCAGTTTTCAAACCCAAAAGAAAGGTTCCATATTCAGCATTAGAAACTATAGAGAAAGAATTAAAGAGACTTCAAGATATTGGAGTAATAGAAAAAGTGGACTACTCTGAATGGGCTTCACCCACGGTTTACGTTAAGAAGAAAAATAATAAAATCAGGGTATGCGCGGACTTTTCGACAGGTCTAAATGATTGTCTCAAGGAGGATAACTACCCGTTTCCTACCCCAGAGGAAATTTTTTCGAAGTTAAGCGGAGGAAAATTTTTTACAAAAATTGATTTGTCTGAAGCGTATTGGCAAGTAAAAGTCCAGGAAGATTGTGCTAAGTACCTGACATTAAATACCCATAAGGGACTATTTTCACTAAAACGTTTGCCTTTTGGTTTAAAAGTAGCCCTAAATTTGTTCCAGCAAATTATGGATACAATGCTAGCAGGTTTGGATTTTGCTATGGCTTATCTAGATGACATCCTTATAAGAAGTAAAAATGTGGAAGAGCATAAGATCCACATTGGCCAAGTATTCGAGAGAATATCAAACTATGGATTGAAAGTGGCTCTCGAAAAATGTAATTTTGGAATGGACAAAATTGAATATTTGGGACAAGTGATTGATCGAAATAGTAGAAAACCTAATCCCAATAGGACTGAAGCAATCAAAAACATGCCTAGACCGGAAAATATAGTGCAGCTACAGTCATTTTTGGGACTAGCAAATTATTATAATTCTTATATCCCAAATATGCATGAACTAAGAGCACCTTTAAACGAATTATTGAAAAAGAATAAAAAATGGCTCTGGACAAAAGAATGTGATGAAGCATTCCTAAAGATTAAAAAATGTCTGTTATCGGATTTAGCACTAGCTCACTACGATCCGAAAAAAAAATTAATTGTAGCAGCAGATGCGAGCGAATACGGTTTAGGTGCTGTGCTACTACACAGACTCAAAGATGGATCGACTAAACCAATTATTCATGCCTCAAGGGTTTTGCTACCCGCAGAAAAAAATTATAGTCAGATAGAAAAAGAAGGTCTGGCAATTGTATACGCCATGAGGAAATTTCATAGGTTCATCCATGGAAGATTTTTTATCTTGGAAACGGACCACAAACCTTTGTTATCGATTTTTGGTTCCAAAAAAGGAGTTCCTACTCATACGGCTAATAGGTTACAAAGATGGAGCATGATTCTGTTAAACTACAATTTTAAAATGAAACACCTAGCATCCAGCAAAATTGCACACGCAGATGGTTTGTCCAGGTTGATCCCAAATAAAACTGAATTACTTGAAGAAACTGTTATAGCTGCACTAAAAGAAGAAAATGAACTAACAGATATATTAATAAATACTGTTAGGGAACTTCCGGTAACACTTGAGGAAATAAAGAAAGCAGCAAGAACAGATAAATACATTAACAAGATAAAGAAACAAGTGGGACAAAAAGAAAAGAAGAGGAAAGGATTAACAGTTTTTCCATTTTCAAAGTGCGATGAAACTCTAATGTACGCAGATAGAGTGGTAATACCTCAAGTATTACAGAAGAGAATTTTAAAAGAATTCCACATGGGACATCCTGGAATCTCCAGAATGAAAGCACTAATGAGAGCATATACGTACTGGCCTGGAATGGATCAGGACATAGAAAAAATGATAAAATTATGTAAGGGTTGCCAACTAGCAGCAAAAGCGCCGCCCACTAAGACGCAACCTTGGCCTAAAACAGATATACCATGGACCCGGATCCATATAGATTACGCAGGACCTCTAAAAGGATATTATTACCTGGTAATAGTATATAGCATGTCGAAATGGCCAGAAATTTTTAAATTCAAACATCCTACAGCGGCAAACACAATAAAGGCGTTGGACGAGGTATTTGGGCATTTTGGCGTACCAAAAACAATTGTTAGTGATAATGGCACCATGTTCAAAGGTCAAGAATTTAAGATCTACTGTGAGTCACTGGCCATAGAGCATATCACAACACCAACTTTTAGCCCTCGATCTAACGAACAAGCTGAAAGATTTGTCGATACTTTTAAACGAGCGTTAAAAAAGAACGATAACATCGACACTGAAGAAAAGAGTCTTCAGAAATTTTTAGCAGTGTACAGGATAACGCCTAATCCGAATACAAATGCAAATTTATCCCCAGCGGAAATAATGTTTGCCAGAAAAGTGCGCTCTGTGTTCGACCGGTTAATTCCGAGTAAAAAAGTTTTAAAAAAAGTGTAAAAGATAATGTACGATACAAGATATATAAGGACGGGGATAAAGTTTTTTTCAACAATTATCGGGCAGGGAAGAGTTTTTGGGAAGAAGGCATAATCTCAAAAAGAATTGGAAGAATGGTCTACATTATAAAAGGTCAGACATTTTCCCACAAAAAAAAAAAAACATATAAACCAACTCAGACCCCGATATATTGAAATAGTTAAAAACAATGAAGTACCGATGGAAGTACTGTATGACATTTTTCACATAGAGCCTCCAAAAAAGGAAGCACCAGTAACTGAAAATACAAGTCACTCTCCAAAATCAAAAAATTCGCAAACGCAAATTTTAAGGAGAAGTGAAAGAAAAAGAAAAAGAACTGAATGTTTTGGACAAAGTCGAAAAAGAAAAAAATGGTGAAGCGAAATTCTAGGGAAGAATTTAGCTTGGGAGGAAGGTGATATAATGGACTGATCCAACACCCCTCAAATGAATGGACTGTTACGTCAATAAAAAGACAAGCAAACTCTCCTCACGTGGGAGACAGAATTTAGTACTAAGCTGTCAATGGACGCTTAGAAATGTGTGTACCTTTTTACCTAAATAAATCCTTTCTGTACAACCCCAGTAATGACTTGTTATTCATATAATCTACGACATAACACATATGATATGCTTAATTAAAATATTTTTTTACAGACATTTAAAGATATCAAAAGCTTTTCCTATAAAAATGGCAAACCGTACGGATTTCCAAAAGAGGCCCGATTGTTGGAGTTCGCATGGCAAGCGCTAGCGTAACAGAAACTGTACGAATGCTTAGCGTTTCAAGATTTCCGACCACCGGCCGAGTCTACATTTTGAGACAGCCGAAAGAAGCATTTTATCCAGACTGCCTTCTCCCAACCGTAAAGTATGGCGGGAGTTCTGTAATGATTGCGGTGCTATTTCTTGGAAATTCGCTGAACCAATGATCACTCTTCATGGAAGAATTAACAGTTGAAGTTATTTAGGAATTTTGGGCGACCAAGTTCATCATAGAGTTCAAGAACTGTTTCCAGAGGAGAACGCCATCTTTCAAGATGATAATGCCCCAATCCATACAGCTAGAATTATTAAAGATTGGCACGAAGAACATTCCAATGAAGTTGAACATCTGATTTTGCCACCACAATCCCCAGATTGAATATTTATGGTAGATTTGGGAGATTCAAGTAAGAAATCAAATTCCGCCGCCATCTCTAAAAGAACTGGGGAATGTTTTAGCTGAAGAATTGGATAAAATTCCTTTGGAAACAATTCACAATTTGTATAAATTAATACCTCGGAGAATTGAGACTGTAACTGCCGCAAAAGGTGGACATATAAAAATATATTTTGTTGATTTTTAAGGTGTTTCTTTTATTTTGCCCAACCCCTGTATATATACTGACCAGTCTTAAATTTCTTTAATTTAAGAGCAACAGTACCATATTCATTACCGTTTTAGTTTGAGCAAAGATATAAACCGATAAAGAACGGTTTTGTTATAGTAAGATTCTAAAATATATTTCACGTATTAACCGATTCCATAATCCTCCTGTAACTTACTAAAATCGGCTTTATCGTTTATTTGTTTGGTTTTCTTTTCATCACTAATGCTTGGTCTATAAAACGATCTTTTCTGCGCCAAATGATGATACAAAAACAGCTATGAATATGATTGGCGAAGAATAAAATTGATCTTGCCCGAACAAGAAATTTTCGCACACACAGTAATTGGTTTGCGGTTTATTATTGCCTTTGGCGTGTGAATTCAGACCATTCGTATAGAAATGTACATACAATACATGAATCATCTTATTAACACACACACACACACACACACATATATATATATATATATATATATATATATATATATATATATATATATATATAAGTAAATGGTAGTTTGCTAGTTTGCTTGAAGCATTGCTGGTAAAGGAATATATGGAACAGTAAAACATACCAACAACTTGTTTGCAAATTAATTATGTAACGAGGTAAGGAATGATAGATGAATAAACAGTTAGACATTTCTTTACTCGAACACACCCGTCTGGTTGTTTGTTTGTTTTTCTTTTCTTTACTCTAGTGATTCCGGTATGGTATGATAAATTATGGGGGTTTATCTACTTTATTTTTACTTTCATCATATTTTGCTTTGGTTTTGATACCTCCAAATTCGAAGCTATCTCTTTACAACCCTTCCTTTTCATAGCCTATCATACTTTAATAAATCAGAGTCCATTTTCTGTAGGCTGTTTTTGAACCCAGTCAACGACGGGTACTTTTGCTAGTATATATATATATACGAATTTAGGAAAACTCGTACCCGGAAAACTCGTCCATTTTTATAGGTAGGAAAACTGGTCCATTATTGAATAAATATCAGTTGAAAGCATATTGTATTACCTTTCTTGAAGGATATATTGTTTTTAAAAGAGAATGCAGATACCATAATATTAAAAAAAGAAAATGTTACTTGTTTAACGTTGTTTAAAAAAATAAAATTGATTGTTCTAAGTGTTCGTTTTCTATCTAGCTTTGTAAGTTTTGGGGGGTTCAACTTATTTTAAAGAGTTTATTTAGTTTTAAAAAAAAACAAGTAATGTCGAGTGTTACTTTTGAACAAAACATATCCGACATGAGAGGATTATGTCTTGTGAGTCTCGATAATCGCTCAAAAATAGAAAATTAAAGAAAATACTGAGGTAGGTATAGTTTTAAAACGAGCCCCACCCCCTCCAAAAGAAAATAAATTTGTATATTTTTTAGGTAATGTCCAAGATCACTGATCGGAAAAATCAAGTTCCCGGAAAGGGATAAGGTTGATTATGTAACGAAACAGAACGGAAAACATGGTAAACGAAACCATATATTTTAATTTTCAAAAATTACTTTAGTTGTTAACCCTTCTTGTGTTATTACGAAACAAAAAACAAAAGAAAACACTTTTTGTATTATCAAATAATAAAACAAATATTTTATTTAAAAAAATTAATTTAGTTTTAACACTTTTTGTGTTCACGAAACAACAAAAGGCACTTCTGCAGTATGTGCACGGCGGCCATTTTTTGTTGGTGCGTTTCACTAAACTGTCGCCAGCGGCGCTTCTCAGTAAAAAAACATTTACATTATAATTTGTTGTTGACCCTCCAAAGTTGCTTTAATTCTAAAAAAAAGTTTCATTTAAACTATTTGCTCGAAAAAAAATTACTTTATAAAAATCCAATGTTGCTTTCATTACAAAATTGTTTTATTAAAATTATATTTTCTAACGCAGACTTTTAAATAAATCTTTTTACAATTATATTTTGATACATTTTTATACAATAAATGTTTTGGTTTTTAAATATTTTTCTGTTTGGAAAAAATATTGTTTGCTACTTATTTGCCGCGTTATTTGACCAAGAAGAAATTTGAGTTATCGCCCCTAACAATAGCCGCCGTCTGCATCCTGCAGAAGTGCCCCCAAATAACTTTTAAACAAAAAAATTCTTATATCATCAAATAAAAACAAATCTTATATTCAAAATACTTAATTTAGTTTTAACACTAACATAATAATTTAATAAATTATTTTATATAATAATTCAATATTTGATAATACAAGAAGTGTTCTTTTTTTTCTTCTTTTTTTCGTAATAACACAAGAATTGTTTAAACTAAATTAATTCTTCTGAATAAAATATTTGCTTTTTTTGATAATACATAAGTGTTTTCTTTCTTTTTTGTTTCGTAATAACACAAAAAGTGTTAAAACTAAAGTATTTTTTTAATAAATATGTAGTTTCGTTCTTCGTATTTTTACTCAGTGACTTCGTGATCAAGTTTATTTTTTGAAACAAGAGTAAACAAGTAAAAATATTTTTTTAAAAATATTATCGGGATGCGTAGTCGCCTTTAAAAACAATATCTCCTTCAAGAACGGTCATAAAATGTGTTTTCAATCGATATTTGTTCAATAATGGACCAGTTTTCCTGGTCCTGGATATGACCTTAAACTATATCCGATGGTGAGACCCCCGCTTACAAGCATTGGGGAGTGTGGAGCCACCCTTTAATTGCCATTGCTCCCAGGTCCTCGCAGGGGTCAAAGTTTAAAAAAATTGACCTCTGCGGTCTCTTCTAAATAACTCAGATAATTTTTGGTCTAAATATTTGAAATTTTACATAAAGGGTATTCAGAGATAGGGCAAGCTTTTTCATCGGTTTGGGTCGAAAATTTTTAGTTACCAATATATAAATGTATGTATGTATGTATGTATGTATGTATGCATGTCTGCCTAAAACTTTCAATAGAGGCGACGGATTTTACCAAGATCAGTAGCGTTTTAAAGTTCAATCTTTCATACGACAAATATCGAAAAATTGGCTAAAAACATTAATATCTTACCCTTCAACTAGGCACTTTTTCACAGGGGGGGGGTCACTTTTTTCGCCGATATTTCTTAAAGTTATCCTCTCTTTTAGATTGTCTAGCCTTAATTTAAAAAACTGTCGCTTCCGGTTTGGCGGTGGTCGTAACAGCATAGGCGTTAGGTGTTTACCTGGTTCTTTTCCTCCTTTGCGGTACGGATTCGAGCCTGCCTTCCTACTACCACATTTTTTTTTTTTGTTCAACAGACACCACATCCAAATACCCGGGCAACGCCGGGATAAGATGCTAGTTATTAATAAAAATAATTATTTTTATATACGAGTTTATCTCCTTTTCGTTATCACGTTTCACCACGTCATGTGAGAAAGATAAATTTTTATGTGAAATAGATAATCTCCCTGTGTCTATTATGGCAATGAATTAACCTTCCTTGTATTCTAAAATTAGGATTAGTTTGAACAAAATGACGAGGAGATGTAGGAATTACTCACAAAAATAAAACACGATAGTCACAATGCGCTTTAACAGGACCCAAGTTCCGCCTAAAAAAAGGAACCGTTGCACAAATTTGTAATGCTGTTCAAGCCAAAACTGTGCGAAATATAAGATAAATGGCTTAATAAAAATATCTCAAAGATATTCTATGATGCCTTCAAAGCAATATATGAACTACAGGCTTCCGGTACATCCCCCACTGTTGAATGCTGATAAAACAAGTATCTTAGCACTTCAACTATGTACTGAGCAGTCCTTCTTCAATCAATGATAAAGCAATCGCTTTATTATAAAACAATTGTCAATTGCCAAGTGCACAATTTCCGCATATCAAACGTTTGGCGGGTTGCCCACTATCCAGGAAGTTGAGAAAGTTGTAAAACGGCTTTTTTGTTGTAAAGCTCCAGGCTCAAATGGCATACTCTCAGAGATATGTAAGACAGGTGGTCCAATACTGACACAAAAGCTACATTAGATCTTTCATTCTGAGTGAAGGGCCTACTATCTCAACAATTTAAAAATGCATCCATAGTGCATATCTACAAAAGGACAAGAAACAGACAGAGCTGTGAAAATCACAAGAATCTCTTTTCTCAGCATAGCCGGGAAAATTCGTGCAAGGCTGCTACTCAATCGTTTAATTAAGAATTTTGAAGATGTTCTCTTCCCAGAAAGCCAATGTGCTTTTCGCACAGGACGTGGTACAGTCGATATAGGATTTGCCGCTTATTAACTCCAGGAAAAATATCATGAACATTTCCAGGAACTCTACATTTTTGTTATAGAAAAATCCCAAAGTACACATTTTATTACCGATTCCATAATCCATAAACATATCTCTTAGACCAATAATACACACATTTGTTTAATGATTTGTAAATCGTGTAACTACATTCTTTAGATTCTGCACAGAAAAGGAGATTCACTATTTTTATTACTTCTGTACGCCTCAAGCAAGGCATATTGATATTGAAATGTAAGATGCTACCGTAATATCGGTCAAAATTAAAAGAGGCAATTGGATAATAAGATTACATTGAAATTTCTGTAGGTCGGAGAAACAGGAAGCAGGAAGAGAATTCCGAAAGCAATCGATCCAATGAAAGAAGCTAGCAGAGTAGCCAATTTTCCAGCATCTAGAGATTTCTACGGGATGGCATTTTTGGTGACCCAATGTAACACTAAAGAGAGGCCGCATCAGACCTGTAGGGTTGATGTGACGTTTCTTTTGGTTAAAAGTAATTTTTTTGTTCCCGGACGATGATCGGGTGTTGAAGGAATAAAAATTATTATTAATTTTTTTTTGTCAATAAATTCTGAGCTAAGTCTGTTGTTGAGATGGCGGCGGCAAAAGTGCTTTTGTAGCGAGAGGTTAAATCACAAAATCTTCAAAAGCGAAAAAGAATGCATAAATATTTTAGCCAAAATACACAGGCGTTTGATCTGAAATGGCTGAAATCATAGTTTTGCAGGAGCCGGAGGGTTGGGGATTTCACACCCGCAATTGGCAAAACTATGAGCCAAGGTTGATCTGTGAGTTTGACAAGTTGAAAAAAGTTGGGTTGTTTTTGATCTGAGAGAAACACACGCAGTGACTCGGCATTATGTTTTAGAACAAAGAATAGAAAAAAAATGAATTGTCCGAAATTTCAAAACAATAATATGACGTATCGAGAATTGTCATTTGGTGAATCAGGTCGAACGAAAATTGAAGTAATGAAATATTTTTGCTCGGATGGGAAAATGTGTTGTCCGATAAGTTCAAAGCGACAAATGCATTCTTGGTCTTTTGAGGTAAACAAAATGTCTGATATAATGGAATGGCCGACAACCAGAACTTAATTCAAAGATAAACTAAAATTCCTTTGAATTATCAAAGCGAAAAATGAGATCAATAGATAATTTTAAAACAAATAAAATCGCGTGATTTACTTAAAGTCTAAGGAAAAATAATTTTCCTGGATATGGAAAAATTCCATTAGTAAGCCAGGGAGGAGTTAAATAATACCACGTGTAAGTTGGGCGTTAATTAAAGGAGGAGTCAATTCAATTTTGGAAATGGACCAATGAAAAAGGGCCCTGTCGAAGTATAATCAACCAATCATCATTCCATAATTGTATTATAAAAGAAATAAAAAATCAGAGATTAAGACACAGAAAGAGAGAGAATCCGGAATCAGAGTCAAAGTCAAGTTGTTCTGTCTCGGCAGAATCACCTCTCCTCTCTCTCCCCCTCGCTTCTTGCCTGATAACTCAACGCTTATAACGTGTCGATCACTTAACGAGAATTACGCAAAGTCCGCGATACCGACCAGGTATTTCAACAACAGAAGCTCAGTTGTAGAACTAACTGCTTGCTTGAATTAATTGTCAACTATATGTATATGCTGTAAATACTTCTTTTATGGATTTCCGAAATATATATTATATTAACCAACCTCCGGAGTTTTGTTGCTGATGTGCGTTGATCCCTATATGTGTATATTTCTTTATTTGCCATTTGTGACACCGTATCCGTCAACGAACACCCAGAATAACTAGACGATCCACGGAGAACAGGCCTTGAGGACCGAGCATCCGAGAAGAATCCCCAACGCCTTAACGAAGAACTCACTGGGTGACGCGACGTACTAACGGTTGGCAGACCTGGTTGCCCAGTCGACATATTATAACTGTACCGACCAGGGTGCAGATCATAACTGGGCCGCGATCAGAGGTTCAAGGTCGTGTAAGGTCACGTTCCAAGGTCACACCAAAACCGACAAAGAATGTTTTGTTATAGAGAATTCCCAGAATACAGTTCACATTACCGATCCCATAATCCTTAATAATATTTATTAAGCGAATAATGCTCTCAGATATTTTAATGTTTTTTTATGTAATTTCCTTCTGGAGATTGTGTGGAGAATTTATAATTCATTATTTTTCTTTAGACTGAAGCGAAATATACAAATCCCAAAATATACATCGCAGATTTCATAATTTACAGTGATATGATTAGGCTAATAATGCACCCCAATACTTTAATGGGATTTTACATGACGTAATTAATGCATTAAAGTGGGGTGAGTGAACTTCTTATTAATTTTTTTGTCTTGCCGGAGGTTTAAAACCAATAAAGAGTTATTTTGTTATTGAAAATTCCAAAATATAGTTTTCATTGGAAATTCCATAATCTATTGAAATATCTATTAGACGAATAATGCACTCACTATTTTAATTACTTTTTGATGATGTAATTACTCCCTTGAGTTTGGGCGTAGAATAAACAAATATTTTTATTCTGTAGCATAACGGAGGACGTTATTTGAATGAAAAAAATTGACAGCTAGGATCATAGGTGGCACTAGAATGGAAATTGACAAAATCCCGTGACTTTTCTATGAAAATCATTTCAGACAAGGCATCATGCTATTAATGCCAGTAAGAAGCAAAAAAAAAAAACAGTTGATGATAAATAAGATGGCTATATTCTAACCTAGAAAACAGCAATTCCCCCTCTTTGTCAGAAACATCGCCTACATACAATGTGAAGACTAAAGGAGAAAATAAGGAAAGCTTGAGTTATGAGACTCTCGAAAGTAAACACATCATCCATCTTTGTAGTCTCCTAATGTTTCGATGCTTCCGAATGGATATAATTTTGTCTCTTTTTTGGAGATACTATAAAAAAAAAGCGGACGGGTACAAGGCATTCTCTCTAATGTAAGTAAGTGCAATGAAACAATCTCTCTCTCTCTCTCTCTCTCTCTCTCTCTCTCTCTCTCTCTCTCTCTCTCTCTCTCTCTCTCTCTGATTTCACTATGATTGTTCGTTTCTGATTAATAAACTTTCTTAAGAACTAAACATCGGCGTCTGAGTGATTGTATCCACAGACGCTCAATAAACCTTGGTTTCCACCGAGGACGACACAAGCGTGTATACTAGTTTATACACGTCGAGGACAACCGAAAATTACTGTGCTGTCTAAACTGGGGTCTATACCGAAAAAAGAATGCTTTTGTTATTGAAAAATTCCCAGATTTTTCACTTGCTATTTCATAACCCATAATAATATCTGGTTTCAAATGTTGTCACAACCGAAAGTGGTAATGGGAATAAGCTCCCTCTCCCTAAAAAATGCCCTCATGGTGTGAGTCTCAACTAGCCTCTAACAGCAAAGTCCAACTCCTGACATACTCGTGTGATTTAGCTACTAAGCTCGACAAAACTGTTTATACTAATTGGCAGAAGGGGCAAAGGTGGTCTACTGGCGCCTTAAAATCAGTCACTTCGGGCAGGTGGGGCTCGTCAACTTTAGATGGTAGCTCACCTAGGAGAAGGCACCTCTCAAAACTTCCGCTGCCTTGCAGGATTACCCTATCAAGAGAAAGTCTAAGGGAGTAAATCACAACAGAAAATCTGGAGACTGAGTCCCTAAAGCGGCCTGGCATTATAATGTCAGCACCGGCAACTCCTGTGGCATAGTTAGAGTCAAGCTGTATCGACTCTATATTTTCCATTGGATCGTCTGGCTTTGCGGAGAGAGGGGACTGCTTCATGGGCACCAGCTATCCTCTCATATCACTCTGCACAAGCTATGTAACTCCATTGTTTCACCATCGTCCGTCGAGATGGACTGTTGCCAGCAAAATAATATCTACAAGGCGAATAGCGCACCCATAGTTTTAACGGATTTTTGATAATATAATTTTCTCATTAAAACAATGATAAATAACTTAATCATTGGGTTAATAAGGTACATCACTACATTAATCGCTTTTAGATGGCGTAATTAATGCATTGGGATTGGCTGGTTGAACAAAATGAATTCTATTTAGTTTTTGAATCAACAAAGAATTCTTTTATTATCCTTAAAATAACAAAATATATTTTTCTTTGGCGATCCCATAATCTATTTAACACCTCCACTGCTTTAATTGCTGTTTGATCATGTGAGGAAAGTGCAGAATAGTTAACAGTCGGAAAATCTTAAACTAAAAAACAACAAACATAATAGAATTTAATTATCTACCGACCTATGTACGTTTAACATGGTGAAGCTATTTTACATTGTGTTGTTTTTAATTGCGAAATTTAATTTCGTTCAAGGATGTATTTGCGACGCATGAAAGATAAACATGGCCGCCTATAACTCTGTTCAGTTAAATTCCTGCTGAAATGATCCACGAAGATTGCCACTTGTACTTAGGGTAATTATTTCACTATCTTTTTTAGGAAGACATCTAACAGTTAAGCGATATCTTGACGACTATTTTGATTTCGCATTTCAATAAGTCAACTTTCATATTTGTTTTTTTTTGTTTTGTTTTTTTTACATTTTCACCCCAAACAAGGCACATTGCCACTTTGGTGTAGGGGGCTACTATCAGGGGCAGCAACTACTGGGGCACTATGTTGGGATTTGGGCAGCAAGATGTCGGTTCACGTTACACTTGAACTTCTGCATGTCAGTACAGTTAGGGAAGCAGGGACCTGGAATGGAATTCCAGAGTCTAGCGGTTCTGGGGAAGAAACTACTGGAGTAGAAAGATCTTTTACATCTAGGGATCTCTACTGTGTGGCGTGGGGTTTAGCTGCCTGTCGGGTTTGTTGAGGGTGTCTACGTCGTGGGGGCACAAGAGTCTGCAGTTCGTCAGAGCATTCACCATTAAAATACTTGTAGAACAGGCAGAGGGATGCAATGTTTCGTCGATGCCAGTTCAGGGCCTATCAGATTGGCGACTCTCTTTTGAACCTTGTCTAGGAGCGAGAGACTAGCAGCAGATGCACCAGCCCAAATGTGAAAACAATACTTCATACATGGGCGAATGGTGGCCTTATAGAGGTACAGGATACTTTCGGGTGTCAGTAGTTTTCTAGCACGGTAGAGAGAGCCTAAATGAAAATTTGAAATGAAATTCTTACAAGCAGTTTAGGTGCGTTAAAAGTATATATGCAGATAGATAATTACATTATGATGCGTTTAATGTAAATTTTCTGCTGTTTTTTTTTTGTTTTGTTTTTGTTTTTTGTTTGTTTTTTGTTGTTTTTTTTTCTTTGTTTTGTATTACAATTTCTTTATTATTAACTACTTTGCACTTTTAGCGATAGTGTGATTACTTCCTTGGATTTTTAGCATAAAAAACGATATTCCTGTTTAGTCTGAACCGAGGTGTACACCGACAAAGAATGCTTTTGTTAAAGAAAAATCCCAAAATACATTTTACCTTGTTGCTCGTTTCTTACGCTTCTTTTCTTTTTTTTTTTTTCTTTTTTGTATTTTCTTTTATTTGTTCTCTTTCAAGGTTCTTTTCTTCCCCACCGTTTTCATTGAATGGCTCACCTAATGTCCCATCTAGATTGTTATTCCTCACAATGCTGTTTATTGTGAGGCGCCGAATGACAAATGCATCGATATAACAAATAAAATCTCCTTAGAATAACAAATGTTTACTTCGGCTACTGTACTTTTCTATTGCTAATGGAGATTTAGTATCTGTCTGCTTAGAACCGAAACTATACTTTTACTTGTGTTATTTGTATTAATAAATTATTACTCAATTAATTAATTAATCAATACTAATAATTGCACTAACTTTTTATGCTCAATTCAATTTACGATGTTATTTCAGACTAATGTACTGCCTTTCAATGTTTCAATTTAGGGGAAGAAGCCTGTGTAATATCTGTTCTGTTGTCATAAGACTATCCTCCCATTACTTCTTTCTTTTAAGGGGGAAGCGGATAGTGCAGTATTTGTTCTACTGTCATAAGCCTATGCTTTTTAGCATTACCTCCTCCTCAAAAGGTGGAAGGGGATGTAGATAACGTAGTATCTGTTTTGTTTTCATTAGAGCATCCTCCCTAACATTACCTACTCCTTTGAGAGGGGATAATGTAGTATCTGTTCTGTTGTCATTAAACTATGCTTCTAAGCATTACCTCCCCAAATGAAGGAGGGGATGTAGATAATGTTCTGTTTTCATAAGAGCATCCTTCCTAACATTACCTACTCCTTCTGGGAGGGGATAGTGGAGCATCTGCTCTGTTGTCATGAGACTATGCTCCTATTTAATACCTCCTCCTTTTAGGGAGGAGGTGAAGCGGATAATGTAGTATCTTCTGTTTGCATTAGATCATCCTCCTTGACATTACTACTTCTTTAGGTGGTATAGTGTAGTATCTGTTCTGTTGTTATGGTGCAATCTTCCCAGTGATTACGTCTTCTTCTTAGAGGGAGAGGGGTATAGTATGTTCTCTTGTCATTATACCATCCTTCCAAATATTGTCTATGCTAAAATTGATGTTAGGGAGTAGTATCTGTTCTTTTGTCATCAGATCATTTTAGTTAATAAAGAAGACAACGAAAGGAAGTCTCATTTTGACATTTAATAAACAACTTTATTTGTCATCTTTGTTAGTCACGTTAGTATAAAAGAGAAACGGATTAGTAGGTGGAATTTTTCTTGAGTAAAGATAGATTTAATATCATGCTGGCTGGTTGAAGGAGAGAATAGTTCAGTCCACACGTGTTTATAGCTAGTAGTCGCCGTGGCGAAGGAAGCCGATTACAGTAGAAGGAAAGGGAAAAATCTTCAGTGTGTTTGCATGTTGTCGTGGGTGAGTGTGGGTTGTATCGACGAGAGTAGTCCTGTAGAATGATAAATAAAGTTCGTGTGGGTACAGCACGTGGAAATAAATGGTAGTGAGAAGAGAGCCATTGTTAGCACATAGTACTCACGTTCAGCCGAGGGCCAAAGCCCCACCCCCCACCCCCGGCGATGTGTACTGCTTGGCTTAGGAGCAAGAAAAAGATTGAGAGTTTCAGATTTCGCCTATTATATACGCTGTCATGTGATAGAGAGCTGGCTTGTGATTGAACAAGCTAGGAAGGAAATTAATTTCAGATCTCAAAGTCGTGAGAAGTAGCTCCTGCCTGTGATGTAACTGGTGTCAGCTGCTACATCATCCTCCAAAGTATTGCCTCCTTTTTTAGAGTGGGGGAGGAGAGGAATAGACGAACTTTAACACAAAACTGTCTGTCTCATTTACAACTCAAAACTCATATTATATACTAGATTTGTTAGTCCATTTACTTGGAATTAGTGTTTTATGACAAACTTTTAGAATAAATATGGTACTGTAGGGACTAATTCTTATTAATCCCTAAATGTGTATCGAACAGACACAATAATACTTAGTTAGCTGCACCTTATTATAAAAAAAGGTTCATAGAAAATTTCAGCCAGATTAGCTAAGTAGTTTCCGAGAAAACGTCTAGAGTAAATGTGACATTGTGGTGATTAGTCTTTATTGATCTCTAAATGTGCATCGAGCAGATACCATAATACTTAGTTCGCTGCCCCGTATCAGAACAAAGGTCCGTTCAAAATTTCAACCAGATCGACCCAGTAGTTTCCAAGTAAAAGTCGGACAGAAAAACAGACAAAGAGAAATATAATGTAGATACTAGTCAATGTATGCGCCTGGACGAAGAATACTATTGCTTCCATTACTACTATTACCACTATTTCTACTACTACTACTAATAATAATAATAATAATAATAATAATAATACTCGGTTGATCTATTTACTGAAGGAACTGATGTTATCGCCAGTTTGACTTTTAGTATAATAAATACATTTTCTAAATTTTAAGGAAAAAATAGTTGTACTTACATGTCCGATCGTCATGATATCATTCTCCAAAGTATTACCTATTTCTATGTACAAGCAATGTAGCATATACAGTGGGTAGCAAAAGTATTTGGTACATTGGAGTTTGTTTTTTTTTTTTTTTTTTTTTTTGCGTATTTCTCAAGAAATATCAAGTTAATTTGAATGGAATTTATACTCGATCTTTGAACAAATAGTATCTATATATATATATATATATATATATATATATATATATATATATATATATATATATATATATATATATATATATATATATAAGGCAAAACGGCCACGAGCGTTTTTGTATGTCTAAGAAAGGTTTTTTCACCGGGCTTCTCGACAAGGTTACTATTATGGAGAACTTTCCTTATACTTTCTAGATTATAATATCTTTGATTTGCGAATTGGCGTTGTCTCTATCTTTTATTTCATTGACTTTTAAAAAAATCCCCTCCGCCTCGTTCTTTCCAGTGTTTGTTTGTCTTTTTCATATAAAAGTGAAACTGGTCGAAGCAAACAGCAGCGCCCACCGGCCTTCTTGGCCCAGGAGGGAAAGATCAAAGTGTAGGTTGTTATCTGCAACTCGATCGAACCCTAGCAGAACTACGCTGTGAATGGAGAGATTGATTCAGAACAACTTGTACCTAATCCATACAATCCTAGAGGTGGGGATAGAAGATGACTCGGAAGCCATGCTGATCAATTCAGATCAGTCCAAAGCTTTTGGTAGGGTCGACTATCATTTCCTTGCATCTGTCTTAGAGGCTGCTGGTTTTAAACCAGACTTCTGCAAGTGGATCTCCATGATGTATCAACAGCCCACGGCTGTCATGCAACTCAATTGAAAGCACTCGAAACCCTTTGTTATCTTTTGGTCGGTTCGTCAGGGTTGTCCGATGTTGCCCCTACTGTATGTCCTGGCGCTGGAGCCACTGCTCTGCAATCTGAGACGTGACGAGGCAAATTAGGCCCTTTGCGGAATTTCTATACCTGGTGGCTCAGCCGCTGAATTCGCCGGTGTCGCCACGATCTTCGTGTCAAGCTTCCGAGACATCGAGATTGTGTCAGAGGCGCTCGCTTGGTACAAAAGAATTACAGGAGCCAAGATAAACCACACCAAGTCGGTCGGACTGCAGTCGGGCGCTTGGAGTATAAACGCAGACCTCCTGGCGCCCTTCAGCTGGACGGATAGCCCGGTTCAGATCTTTGGCGGGTGGTTCGGACCGGGTCTCCAGCTCCAAAAGAATTGATCTGAGGTACGGTCAAAGGTGGAGGCTGCGGTCAACTTATGGCTACCTAGGAAACGTTCCTTGAAGGGTAAGGCTGAGGCATGCGCCACTTACATTTTTCCTCTCATCCTTTACCGACTGGCCGTACTTCCTCTGCCTGTACAACACCTAAAAGCTCTCGTTAAACTCTTATCCTTGCTCCTTTGGGACAGAGGAAGACACTGGGTGAGGTCTGCATTCAACGTCCGTGTGATGGAGGCTTGATAATGCCGGACTTGAAGTGTCATCAAGGCGCTGAAAGGCTGACCTTCCTGAGCCACTATATGCATGAAGATCAACCGTACCACCCTGTGGTTACTGCCGCCTTTGCCGACCTTGTTCTCGACCCATATGTCGAGAGCCGTCATAAGCCGTGGGGGAAATCTGCCTTCCTAAAAGAGTGCCGAGCCATGCTAAAACGACTACCAAGTTCCAGCGGCCTTGTGACTGCTACCCGTAGGGAAATCGATATGGATCTAGTGAGAGGGCTGTCGACGACCCGCTATGCATGCGTTTGGATTGGCAGCAGAGTGGTCATATGTCAGTGAGGTGACGGCTCGTATCGATCCCAAGCATCCTCGCCCGATTACCGTATCCAATGTCGTTGACAACATGAGGCCGCCGTGGGACAGGGAAAGACAAATGGTTTACATTATGGTCCTGGCTGTGGCGAGAATGGTGATTTGGACGTTGCGTCTGCAAGATGGACGGGGGAGGGGGTTCTGATCAGGATCTGATCGCTTTCTTTAAACACCAACTACGGGTGAAGATTAGATGTGATAGAAGAAGGCTGCATCATGCGGCATTTGACAGGAGATGGATGCATGTAGCATGTGTGTACGAAAAGGAGCCAAATTTGAATAGGTGTTCCGTCAAGTGTAATCAATTTTTTAGCCTCTTAGCTTGCCGAGTGCATGCTCCATCCCTCCCCAACCAGGAAGCCTTCAAGATACCCTACCCCTCCTGTCTGCAATTCTTCTTTTCACCCCCTCACTCTAAATTTCACCCATCTTGGACAGAAAGAAATCAATCACTAACATCCTCCCCCTCACCCAAGAATTGTTCTTTTCTCCATTTCGTCACATCTAGAAGGCACCCTCACTTAGAGACTGTCCTGCAGGAGCTCAGGTTCCTTTACAAACCAGAGCAGAACGGACAGTCTATAGACTAGACGTGGTTGGGAGGATTCTATGAACCACTTTCGTATTTTTCTTCCCCGCCCCTCGACACAAATGAAATATTGTACCATTATTGTTATCTTTTTTGTTTTTACATGTAAATAAAAAATGTTTTAAACAATTGGGCTTTAAGTAGGACGTCCCTCAGTAAAAAAAGGGCGAATGCGGTATTATGGTGAAAGAAGATACTAGCTAAGAGAAACTTTTGTTTAGTTCTGTAGTGACAAGGATGACTAACGACCTCCAATCCCCCCCCCGTTTTGAGTTGGCCGTGTGCCTAAGTTTTTTGTTCAGTTTGAACTTGCATTGTAATTTTATCCTGAATAAAAGATTTAATATCTCAAAGTGTAGTATCTGTTCTGCAGATGCTGTAATCAAAGTAATTTGTGGGGACAACCCCACATATCAGACTATTGTTCTTAAAGCAATCAGTTTTGGTAAATGTAGGGAAATCCCTTCATACCAATGGTCACTACCAGTTTCCCCCTTTCTCCACATTAAAAAACGGCTTTGTACCTAATTTGCTCTCGTAGGGAAGCAAATAAATACACAGTGCCTCCTGCCCTTCCGGCCAAGACGTCCAGAAGTCAATTAGTATTGATCAATGTGGGGGAAACCCCTTCGTATCAGACAATTGCTATTCATTTGGATACTGCCAGAGTTCCCTCCTTTTGGGAAGGAGCTGATTTTAACCAAAATCGTGAGGAAACAAATACGGCAGAGAAAACTGAAAGCTTAACTGGCCCACAGCCAGACGTTCATTTCTGTGCCTGCGTGATTCTTATTCATTTTTTTTTTTTTCATTGCTAAATTTGAACATTTAAAACGTCTGCCTGTATCATTGCACAGCGGTAAACTCTCACGTTTTCTTTCACTCTTTTCTGCCTTTCCGTCACATGTTCGAGCCTGCCTGCCTGCCTGTCTGTCTACTAACACTTTTTTTTCACACACCTACAGACACCCAAGCCACACCAGGAACCCCCGCAAGTGGGTTTTACTAAATATGTACGACTAAAAATGATGTACGATCATTGTACGACTAAATTGCCACTGCTGCTGATTAAAGCAACTTCGATGCAGGCAATTGACTGGATCCGTTAGCGTAAAATATCTTAAAACAATCTTGTAATAAACAATAAAACGAATTACTCAGAAGTTTCGAGAGATTTTTGGCAAATATCTTAATTAAGTCCATAGCTATAAAGAAAACTCCCGATTTTTATTAAATATGCCCTCTTACACAAGCGATATAGTGTCGGAATTTTATTTTTTATCGACGTCGACATCAGTAGTGCAAAGAGAAGGGGGGAGTGTAAGCCGCTTTCGGTAGCCTGTAGCATTCATGTTACCCCCTCCCCTTCTCATTTTGGCCCCATTGTCTAGCAGTACTTTGAACCTGAAAGACCTTTTCAGCTGGCGAATGTCTGTGCGTGCGTCTCTCTCTCTCTCTCTCTCTCTCTCTCTCTCTCTCTCTCTCTCTCTCTCTCTCTCTCTCTCTCTCTTGCCTTCCCTCTCTTTCTATGCCTTTCGATCGCGAATTGTTGCCGTGTGTTCTTGTTAGTGATTGGCTGTTCTGAAAACAATCCCAGAGATATTTTTTCTTGCACCTTTTTCAAATTAGTTCCAGATGAGACTTCTTGAAAGCAAGCCTCGTTTCTGGGATTCCGTCGAGTGGAGACGTAAATTAAATCAGCTACTTCACTAAGGGTGAGAGCCTTTATTGAGTGGTTGAACTTGGTGTTTTAAAATACACCATTTATTGAAAAGATAAAGTGAGGCAGAGACTGTCACCATTTTATTTATTCTTTTCCAAAGTGTTGAACGAGAGACTCGTCAACAGTGATTTATTTTCTTTGTCCCCTTTCGAACGGATGAAGAAATAGCAAGACAACCCTTTTCAGAGAAAAGGAATATCATTTCTAAAGAAGGAGAAGGAAAAGACAAACTTTTTCAGAGAAAAGGAATATCATTTCAGAAAAAGAAGACAGGCCTTTTCAGAGAAAAGGATTTCCATTCGGACACTCCATACCACGAAGAGAGAGAGAGACAGAGACAAACTTTTAAAAGAAACCTTTTGAAAATTTCGTTTGTTTTGAAAAAAAGTGCCAGGAGAGAAGGAAAAAATACTTTAAAAGAACTTTGCAACTCTGCCTTGCATGTTTTCTTTCATGGAAAAATAAAAAAGACCTTTTTATTGAAGGACTGAATTTAAAGACTTGAAAGAACTTTCTATTTTTTGTATGTGTTTTTCATTTCAGCCTTTCTTTCGAGTAAGAATTGTTTTCTTGTATTTGTTTTGTTTTATTTCATGTTACCTTAAAGGGTTTTTTTTTTTAACCTGAGCTTTGGAAAATAAAAGCAATCATAACATTTTATTTTCTTTAAATAAATTCGGATCATTTTAATCTCATTTCGGGCTTGTATTTCATTTTCTCGTTTCTCTATTTTTCCATTCCTGGAAAATTTGCTTTACTTGTTTATTTTTTCTTTTTTTTCTTTTTTTTTCTTTTTTCTCTTACAATTTTTACCCTAAAAAACGGATTGTGGTGACGACCCCAAAATTTCGTCAATACTAAGTCCGTCAGCGAAAAATGTCATTAAAACAAATAATAAACCGACATAGTTGCGATTAGTTTTGGCAAATTTCTGAACGATTGAGTTTCAACCGAGAGTTTTTTGTTTGTTTGTTTGTTTGTTTGTTTGTTTTTTTTGTTTGTTTTTTTTAATTAAATTTTACAAGTGACCTTTTTTATTTGAATTTCGTAACACAATAGCAATATAACACTAGAAAATCTTTTTAAAAAAGTAGAATAATCCCTTTAAATTCGAAGCAATATTTCCAATCTCGTGTGTCTCTTTTGGGGGAACTAGTTTTCCCCACATTTAAAACATTAGTGTCTAACTGCTCTTGTAGGGAGGAAAGTAAATATCTAGTTTTAAAAAATATTTTCAGTTTTTTCTTTTTTTTTTTTAATAATATTGCATAAAGTTCCGTTTTATGATAACCTGACACTGATTCATTTCTAAAAAAAAAAAAAAAAAAAAAAAGGCAATGTGATGTGCGCTGCTTTAGGTGTATCAGAACTGTTGTAGGAATTTTTGATACCCTTAACACGAAACTGCGAATAAAATATAAAAAACTCATAATTTCTCTTTTGTTTATTTTGTTGTGGGTTGTTTATTTTCTTTATGGATTATACTTCCAAAATAAACTATTAAAGTTGTTTTAAAAATAATAGAAATAGTATTTTTTTTTTATTTTTAAAAAAAACAGTAATGAAATTAATTGAATTTTATGAGCTCAGTATTTTTCAATTTTTAAACTTTAAAAATCTATAAAAAAATTTCTATTGATTCTATTTTTACGATATTTTCAGGGTCAATGTGAAATTTTATGCTCTTTCCAATAAACCGAATATAATATTTTAGACAAACGTTTTTTTTTTAATTCACGCCCCCCTATTTTGAAATGTCTATTAAAAAGTAAATAATTAATTTATGTGCCAAAGTTTTATATATCACAAATTGAAGATAAAAGATCAATAAATAATATATTCAAATTTAAAACAAAAAAAAACAATTTTTTGGAAATTTACCTGTAAAGTCCGAAGTTTAAAACTTTTTTTCTTAAAACCACGTTGTTTGTATTATTTTTTTAATAAAATATTGGTCCTTACTCCTTTAATTGAAAAAAAAATTAGGGGTTGAATTACATTTTTCGAGTAGTTATAAGCTTGGAAAGATAGGGGGTCGAATTATTCAATATTTTTCACGAAGTTTCTGACACACCTGCTGCTTGTCCAACCTGTAAAGGGTTTTTATTCCGACAGTCGTGCGGGGATTGAAAATTGCCTTTCGGAATTAGCACCCCCAACCTCCCTATGTTAAAAACGGCTTCCGGAATAAACAACCCTAACCTCCCCATGTTAAGAACGGCTTTCGGAATAAACACCCTTTGCAGGTTGGACAAGCAACGCACATTGACCCTCACCACAAAAAAAGCAAAGGAAATCATTTTTTTAAGTTTTCTCAAACATTTATTTTTTTATATTATCGACTACTACTAGTTTTGTTTTTGTTTTTTTAATTAATTAAACTGGAGTAAAAAGATTCAAACTAAATCTTAAACAAACCGAAGTGACTTTTTTCTTTAACTTTGGCTTTTGTTCTGATTTGTTTGTTATTTTAGCACAAACTATATTCTAAAACTTTGAAACGAAAATTTATAACAAAATTTGAAATATCTCGCAACACAAATAGTTGTATTTCTATTTTGTTTACTTTCTAATTTAAGAGAGAATATTAAAAAAAAAACTTTAAAAAAATTGTGAATACTTTTTATATGAATCTAAAGATATATTTGAAAAAAAAAAATCTCTCGATTGAAATTTGTGAGTAAATTCATTTTATTGTTAATTTTTACAATATTTTGCGCTCACAAACCCAGTATCAAGTTTGTGTAAAAGTTGATTTAATAGTAAAACAGCAGCAGGAGCAATAATTAGTCGTACAATTTTAGTAAACCCCCTTATGTACGATCAAAACCTGGTACGACTAATTGTCCGATTCGTCTGCTGCTGATTCAAGCAACTTTACACGTTGTTGCTATATGACAAACAGCAGGAGCAGTCAGTCGTACAATTAGGCACCGCCAAAAATGTCCGAAAAATCAAGTGGTTGTTGTGTTTCAAAACGAAATTACATTTATTAAAATCCATTATTTCTGAGTAACTTTTTTTTCCAGAAAGATAAAACCCTGAATTTTATTATATAGAAAGCAGAATAATGTAAAACTTTTTCTACTATTTTTAATTAAATTTTAAATGTTAAATTTTCCCCAAAAGTTAACAATTGGCGTTTTTTGTTTTTCACAAAAAAAAAACGTATATAAATATAAAAAAAAAGGTTTTTGAAAGAATTAATTTGTTTATTTCTTGTCTAAGATTTAAGGTGATTTTCTATGAGAATATGCAAAAATATTATAATATAAGTACCTGGATTTCAAATAATTCCACTTATTCATATAGGCAACGAGTTACTTCGATTCCATTTGATTACTGTTTACATTTGTACTTGATAAAAAGGAAACTACGGAAGACCAAACAGGCAAAAAAAAACTTATTTTTCAGTGGTGAAAATTTCAATGTATTATTAACGCTGAGGCTGGCCAGTACCAGATGGGTGACCATTTGTATGAGTTTGGTTTTTAATGTGCATGTGTGTGTGGGCCAGGCTCTCCAAAATGGGGGGGGGGCAATTTAAAGCAGAATAAAAAAAATTATTTTAGCGCGTTTGGTCCACCGTAGTCGAAAGGCGACAAACGTTTCCAAACTTGATCGAAAAAATAATGATATTTTTAACACAAAGGGCGCAATATTTATCGAATTTTTTTTTGTATCGATTCTTCAAAGCATGCCCTGTTTAATAATGGGCATGCATTATTCGGCTCGCTAAAAAGAAATTGTTAATTTATTTATCAAAGATTTTAAAATGGCTTTTTTCGTATAAATATTTTTAAAAAAAAATTTTTTCTTTTTGCTTAACTTAAATTAATTATTTTACTTAACATATTCACCGAATTTCACACTTCAAAACTCAAGCGGGATAATTAAACACAATCGAAGTTCTGATATTCAGACATCAAATAAGGTATGCAAACAAGTTTTTTTTTTTTTTAATCTATAATCCCGTCCCTTACAACAACACAATATGTTTTGTTCAGTTTCAGATGATTATTTTAAGCATATTTGGAACCCTCTCAAAACAAGGGGGGGGGGTTGTAAGCAAAAAAATATATATATATTGTTTATGAAAAATAAGTACACCGTTATAAAGTTCATTCTTCTCTTAATGATCGCTGAAAATTTCGTATTGATTGGATAATTACCTAATTTTTGGTAGATTTTTAAAAAGACGGTCCGTCAAAAAGAACTCACCTGCCCCCCCCCCGTTTTGGCGGTGCCTACGTACAATGATCGGGAATAATTTGATCGTATATATTTAGTAAAACCGCCTCGCTAGTCTAAAAAAAAAAAATGGAAATGGAGATATACTTAGTTGACAAATATTTATTAACAAAAATTCAAATTACACATATGCAAACGTATTTAACAGACTGTTGAACTTCATTCTTAAGCAGTCATTTCATCTTGCTACAATATTTCAACCAATCAGAAGGCACCCCAGGAGGGTCCCAACTCCTTACAGGTCAGTTGATAACAGAAATCATAGCAAGACATAAAGGCGGAAAGGGGTATAGGAAATTATCTTCAGAACTAAATTTGGTGGTGAGTACAGTTGGGGCTGTCGTGAGGAAGTGGAAAACAACGGATGGTAATACTAATTAAATAAATTTATATGCGATGTGAACAAACATATTGCTTCTCAACTCCCCACTTAGAATGCCCCCGCTATAAATCTGGCCTCTAATCCATCCCTTCCGTCTCAGTGGCAATGTGCCCTGCTAACCCTGCTTGCAGCAAATGTTAAAAAAAGGAGGGGGGGTGTATGCTGTCTCGATGAAATAGTACAGGTGACCTTTTTCAATTTTGGGGGTTTCTTTATCTATTGATGTATTTCCCCCACCCCCACCCCCCAATACAAAAGAAGTTGACTTTTTAAGTTTCAATTATGTATTGCTTTAGATTAGCTGACCAGCCAAAGAGCAAAATTTGTTATTCTTGGTTTTATCGTTTTTTTTTCTTCTTTTTTTTCTTTTTTTTTTTTTTTTTTTCTTTTTGCTCAAATTCAGAATGTCACGTCAATCACGCAAGTAATTGACACCCAAGCTCCTTGAAAGTAGAATAATGTCTTTCATGCACCGATGATTACCACGCGGCATTAATTAAAATGTCTTTCCTCGTCTTTCCTGTTATCATTCCGGGTGATGCTTTCGTATTTACCCAATAAAAACATAGGCGTTTAATATTATTCTTCCAGTTTTGCTGAACATGCAGTAAAACTTTAAAATGCAAACTAAAACTAGTCTATTCACAGTATGTTTGACATTGATAGTTTTTTTTTTAAATATAACAAGTCACTTATAGCAAATATTGGTTCGTGTTCTTACAAAGAAACATTGTATTTCTGATGGATTTTCATATTTTATATTTAATCCTCTGTCACATTGTCCAGGAATCAACACACTTTGTGTCCAGTTTCAGTCGCAAAGGAAACCAAGACAAAAAATAGGAAATAACTCCAACTCGCTTATTCTTTGCAGCAACAGCATTTATTTTTCTCATTCTCTTTTTACCGCTGTGACGTTCCTCACGTGATCGTTTTCTCGAGTGTCCTTCATGTCTCGCACGTGATCATGAACGTTATCCACGTCTCTCCCGAGATCTTGAACGTTATCTCGTCTCTCCCGTGATCGTCCTCTTTCTCTTTTTATAGTCCTTTTATCCCCACAGTGACGTCACTTTGCATGCATTTACAGACGTGCACCCGCACCATGTTACATCTTTTTCCTATTTTATTTTTGACTAGTCATATTTAGAGGGAACTTTACTTCTCACATTTACATCTCTTTCCACTGTCACACATAAACATGAATACCGGGAACAAATTTTCGTAACCGTAACTGTTACATGGGATACCAGATTAGGTAGTTACTGATAATTGACCCCATTTCAGTAACCAGGAATTTTCAACCTTTGCAAGAAAATGGTATTTTTTACACACATCTGCCAGTCCTTACAATAGCAAGGCAAATGAGAAAAGTAGAATCTGCAGTAAAGATGGCAAAGCGATGAATGATAAGGCTGATCCATACTTAGCGATGCTGAATCACAGGAATAGCCAGCTAAACATCTCTTATTACCAGCACAGAAACTGCTGTCCAGAAGAACAAAAACACTTCTTCCAACCAGAGAAAATCTATTCAAACCAGAATTACCCAAAATTTTACACAATATGATTATGTGAGAGAGCAGGAGGCAAGAACAGTACTTCAATCACAAAGTAAAACCACTCCAACCTTTGCATCCCGGAGATGTGGTATGGATGAAACCACATATAAAAGGTCAGAACGAGTGGAAGAAAGTCAATGTATGGCGGAGACTGGATGAGAGGTCATACCATGTCAAAGTTAATGGAGAGTTGTTGCACAGTGAGGTACCAGTGAATGTGGAACCAGATACTGAAGAGACATGTGACCCCCAGACATCTCAACAACAAAACAATAAAAGAGAAAGAACTAGCCAAACACTATCTCCATCAAAACTAAACCCAGAAAGGGCGAAGAAGACATGTTCGGGAAGACTAGTCCAGCTAGGTTCAAGGATTATATATCATGAATTGGGTCCAAAGTAAAAAGGGTAATTTTTTGCTGAGACTACCCTTCTACGACCAGCAGACTCTGGCTCACTCCTGCGGTTTCTAACGCCTCATGCAGCCTTCCAGCAGCCCTCAGCAGCGTTTCAGTGCCTGTGCCCATCAGGCTACCCGCTCTAGTGCCTGTAGCTGTCAAACTACCCTTTCCGGTGCCAGTCAACATCAGTCTACCCATTCCAGAACCTGGCAACGTCTGGCAACCCATACCAGTACCTACTGACGTGCAGCAGCACTGTTCTAGTACCCATTGTCGTCTGGTTAACTCCTCCAATGCCTACTGACATCAAGTTGCCCTGTTCCAGAGGCTGATTCCTATCTTACTCGGGCTGACCACAATCTTCAGGCCTTTCAAATTTACTTGCATTTATTTTTCTTGGTAAATAAAAGCGATCCATCGTCTTGCAACATACTTCAATGTCTATCATTCTCCTTTTGCTATTAATGTTCTCTTTTTTCCTCTGTGTCTACCTTATAGTTGCACAGTCGATTGCCGCACCTCCATACCGCTTGGTTATATATATATATATATATATATATATATATATATATATATATATATATATATATATATATATATATATATATATATATCACAAAGTCCAAGGTTAAGAAGAAACTAGAGAAAGCCCGATGCATTTTCAACCCAAGGCACAATTTCCAATTGTTAAAAAAAGAAAGGCAGAAAGAAGTTACTCAGGTAGAGTCGCCGCCCATCCTTTATAAACGTTGAAATAATTCTCAATGGCGACCGTTATTGTCATAACAATAAAAACAACTATGTTATACAAAAACGAATTAAAATAGCTGTTTCTTTTCTTTCTTTCTTTTCTTTTCTTTTTTTTTTCATTTATTTAGTTTTGCATAGTGTTTTTAATACAGAGATATTCATGGACGCCATAGGCATCTCCATTTTAACAATACTATGCAAGAAAAAAGAGATAACGCGCAATTTCATTTTACTTCCTTTTTTCTTTTTCTTTTTCTTTTTCTTTTCCGTTGTTTTAGTTCTTTTTTTCTGGATCATTTGTAGTAGCGTCAACCCCAACAATAATGCACCACCCTAAAAAATAAACATTAAAAAAAGACCAAATGCCTTTTAATACTTACTCAAGGAGATTAAATTCCTTCGGGTCATTGAGTATTAAAAAAACGACCGTTTCTCTTATATTTCTAAATCCAGAAAACCTCACAAAAATCTCTTCATCATTCCGCAACGGGCTCCATAGTGACGTTTATTCTGCATCTTGTATGACGATAAATGAGGGTTGTAGTGCCGTTCCTGGCTCCGACTAGTGTATTTTGGTGATAGTAACGTCTTTAAAAGGTACCAAGCTCAGCGCTAAGAAATTAATATACACGTAATTAAATTTACTAATTAAATAGATGGATAAAAACAAGAATGCCCTAACTCAACAACGGTAATTTTGAAATGAAAACGAGAAAACATGAATTAACAAACAAAATATATTTATATCAACCATTATACAGAGATGTAAAATATACTTTGAAAGGCCAAAGTTTGTTGAGAAGTTTTAAAGTTCTTAAATATGAAGTAGACAAAGCATCAGAAATTTCATTTTAAAATTCCACTGTGTGCGTGTGTGTGTGTGTGAGAGTCTGTCTGTGTGTGTGTGTGTGTGTGTGTGTGTGTGTGTGTGTGTGTGTGTGTGTGTGTGTGTGTGTGTGTGTGTGTGTGTGTGTGTGTGTGTGTTTATCTTTTGGGTGGCTAAGTTCACTAGAGATATAGCAGTAAGGTTAAAGGAATTTCAACACGGGGCATTCCAGTGTTCTTGAATGGCCGTTGTTAGTTGAGAGTCAAGATGCGTCGCAGATATCACCCGAACAAAATCTCGTTTCAGTTGACCAAGCCACTGTCATATAGGAGTTTTTAAATTTGCATTGGCCTGTGAATTTGACATAGATTTGTTTCTTTTGGAGTTGTAAACGATTTTTATTGGTTGGAAAATATTTTGAGTCCACACGTTCCTGTGAAAACTAAGTTGCTTTTGAAGTGATGAAGAAGATGAATCCCAATAATGCGAAGAAAGAAAGAGGATAGCAATTCAAGTCATTTACTTTTTAGCGTTAATCTTAATTGTATCTCAATGTAAAAATCCGATGCCAGACTGCCATGAGAGAAATGAAAAAGAAAGATAAGTAAATAGTAAGTCGAACGAATAAAGAAAACGATGTAGAGCATATCCGCCAGGTAACTTTCGTATGCTTGTGCGTCTCGCACATCAATTTCTAATCGATCACAATGATGATGAAGAAGAAGAAAAAGAACCACCCAGTGAGGATCAAATTGATAGTTTTGTTTTTGTTTTGTTTTTTTCTTGTTTTTGTTTTACGAGATCATTTCTTCATTATTAGACAATGGTTTACATATTAATTATTTGTTTTAGGGGACCACGTATTATAGCAAGAACATACCACTCTCTCCACCAAGTAAGTGATGATTGTTTAAAGGCAGAATACGTGCCACATAACAGAGATCAATTTGGTGGCAGTTTTTATATCAGCTTTCATTCCCGTATTTTAGTTGCGCAACCAAGGTTTAAGAATCTGATCTACTAAAAGTCACCCATAGTTGACTTGGAGGACATATTGATCCAGGATATCCCGCTAGACGAATCTATGAAATTGATCGAATAATATCTCCATACAGAATTTGAATACGGCATGTGTTAGAGATCTGCATAATCACTGACACTACTTTTCTTCTGCAGCTTCCCACCATCTTAAATGTATGTACAATGAAAAGATGATATGATTCTATTTCCTTTTGATGACAACAGGTTTTTTGGGGTTTTTTTCTTTTTTTTTTTTTTTTTGTTGCAAACCACCTACTAATTGGCCAGTTGTGTACAAATTCCAAGAGTCTCCTATCATGTCTGAAAGTGACACAACATTCAACAAGCGAGATCAGAGATGCACTGCTGTACAACTCATGCTCTCTAACAATCCAAGTTATGACAACAGGACCATTGCCAGCACCCTAAAAATACATCGCTGGATTGTCACAAATAACAGGGATGTGCCCTGGATGTTAGGTTTGAAAACAAAGTTTTCAACCTTAGTTGTAATCTTTAGTGTGGTTTCAAGTGAGGGCCACATCATGCCACCTCACATCTTTGAAGTCTGCTTGAAAGTCAACACCAAAGTGTATCTGAATGTACTAATGGTACAATCAAGTGGCCGCTGGCAGAACCTGGGTGTGGCAGCAGGACTTGGTACCGGCCCACAAGTCTAAAGAGACCCAGGCTTCAGAAGGAATGCTACGACTTTATACCCTTTTCTCACTGCACACCCCTCCTCCCTCGACCTTAACTTGCTGGACTACTTCATTTGGTCATACGTCAAGAACATCACCAACATGACTTCCCACAATACCAAAGCCAGCCTGATTGGCACCGAGTATTTGCCAAGCTTCAGCCAGCACTTGTGGAAAAGGCATGCTCCCAGTTCCTGACCCATATCGAGGCGGTGATTGAGGCTGAAGGCGGCTACATTGAATAGATATCAGCTCTATATAATCAAGTTACCTGAATTGATTTTTTTAATAAAAGTTTTTAAAACTTTATAAAGCTGTAGTGTTGTTTTCTTTATAGCGACAATTTTATCGTTCCACCGTGTGTTTTAGTCCTTAATAAAGATTCAGAGTAAACACACATCTCGAAGTTCATAAATTCTTCTCTCAGTATTAATTATTTGCATATGTTATTTGCACATATAAACGAGGAATGTCCCAAAATAATGCCACCGATTTTTTATTTCACCCGAATGGATCAGAGGGGATTGCGACTTGCATTGTTATGATGGACTTACACATTCATGACCTGAAAGTTTCATCTCTCTGTTGCAGAAATTGATGGTGTGAGACTCTAAGAAAGCAACCCCTGTCATGGATGTACATCAGAAGCAGAGGTGTGTCATTGAATTCTGGCAAAAGTGCATTCAGAATGGTTGCGACTATGTAGAAAAATAAATTCTGGAACACAAAACATTGCTCGTTTTAATGGTACCACTCCCGTCTCCGTAGCTTTTCAACTTTTGAGTTTATAAAAAAATAGGAAGCTTTACTTTTGCAATGACTTCCATATAGGTCTCATCTCATTTGTCTCTTGTGGTCTGGATGATTGTTAGAAAGCTCTGGCAATCAGCTTTATCTGACCCTCTCGATCTTATGCTTTTCTGAGTGTGCTACTCAGCACCATGGCAGACCTGAACAATAATCACCCCTCACCCCCTCAAGAATGGCTTTTGGAATAAACACCCTCAACCTCCCCATGTTAAGAACGGCTTTTGTTTTTTTTGTAATTTTTTCAGTGGATTATTATTGATTGGACACTTATATGGCGGCGGGGGGGGGGTTCTCGTTCAGGTCCGCCAGCACCATTTTTGTCCACTATTGGATGTTATCCTGTCATCTCTATTTTTGTCTGCCCCTCCTTCTTCCTCCCTGTACAGTTCAGTGCAGAATTGTCTAGGTGAGACCTTGTGACTGTATTATATGGCCAAACTATTTTATTTCCCTCTTGTTCTCAGTAGTCAGTAGATCTTCATGTAGCCCGATCGTTTGTCTGAATCTGTTCTTCACTTCCTTATCTGTAATGTGTTCATTGCATGAGATGTTGAGAATCTTTCGGAAGCATCACATCTTAATGGCTTGAAATGAGATACTTCCGTAATATACTCAACATCTCATACAACATCAGAAATATAAAAGAGCCGTCAGTCTGTGCAATTATTCATTGTAACACAGTTTCTTCCTCGTTTAAAATGCCAGTGCTCTAACCACTGAGCTGCATAATCTACTCGGATGAAATCTGATATAAGCACCTTTTCAAGTTGCCTGACATGAAAAAAAAACTTACAAAGGAAATTAATTAATACAGGAAATGTCAAGACGACAGAGTAAAGTTGATGTCAAAGCGCCCTACAAATATTTTTTGACAAACTTGGCAATGCCAAAAGTCAAGAATGAATAGGCATGAATGGACGCTTATGGGAGTGGGATCAATACTGGCATGCCTATCGGGCACTTCATAATAAACTGTAACGGTTGATATGGGAGTTTAGAAATGTCACAATGACCCAGGAGTAGAGACTTAAGGCCACGGTACTGGATGATTTTCTGCACTTCACAGTCTCCAGGCTAGCATCAAGTTCCCCATCATATATATAATTATCCACTGACACGTGTTTCGTCGTCTACGACACATCAGAGTGGCTAAATCTAGCCACTCTGATAAGTCGTAGACGACGAAACACGTGTCAGTGGATAATTATATTTAAAAAATAATATATATACCGCTCCCCATGTGGGGGTACCAAATTCGTTAAAGGGAAAATTATTCCCAACTCGCATTTAGGTAAAAATGCACTTTCATAAATAATTGAATTCATTCAAAACGTATCGCAAAAACAAAAACAAATAACAAATGTATATATATGTTTTGAGAAAAATAGAAAAACCGAATGAAATTATTAAAATAATCAACGTTTCGTCCCTATTTCAGAGGACATCTTCAGGATATTGAAGTAAAAATGCAAGAAAAGAAAAAGTCATAGACCATACGTAATTTATGCGATCTAAATTTTCACTATTTTGAAAACGTCCAAAACATTTAAAATTAATAATAATTAGTGATGGGACGATTATCATACAATTACCGATTCTGATTCTTTAAAAAATCACTAAATATAAATATTTAGAGATTTGCTTAGTTTTATTTACTTATTAAGTTTTACAGATTACCATCAAAACCCGTGTATATATAAGTACATCTATTTTCACAAATGTAAAAATGTATTTGAGGATGTGTGATCTACAGATTTTAATTTTCACTTGTTTTTTTAAATCAATACATATTTATCATTAATACCAGTGATGGAAAATTGAATTTTAATAAAAACAAAAATAAAAGAAAACAATTAAAAGAATGCTTCTCAGCATCAAAAATAGGTACAATTTTTTACAGATTCCAATCCCGATCCGATACCCCAAAAAGCCCTGATTTTTCTAATTCCCGATTAATCATCCAAACTCTGATAATAATCTTCAATTATTTAATTTTTATAGGCAATATGACATAAAATTTAAAATATAAATACTTTTGGGCAAAACTAATTCTGGACAGCTAGTATAAACACACACACACACATACACACACACATATATATATAAGAAAGTTGCAAGAAACGGCTGAAAATTCTGAGTTTTGAGATATTTTGTATTCCTATATATCAATAAATAAGAAATATTTATTTTAATATCAGTAGATTGGTTTATATTTTAAATGTACTCTGAAGTTTCTTTGTTGCATCTGATTCATAGAATCTTAGAAATGGTATATTCAATCATTTAATGTTGAATATTCATGATTGGAATTTGGTGGAAAATTCATGCATAAACTGAAATGTATTTGCACGAAACATGATAGGATTGCAGGAAGGATTGTGAATTTTGGCAATGATTCCATGGCTGACATTTTAGGAGAGATAGCGACCATCTTATAGTATTATTATTTTGCCAATATGGGCTTTCGTAGATTGAATAGGCGACCATTGCTGACATCATGTGGAAACTTAAAATTGTGAAATGCGGATATAGGAACGAAATGCGTTTTAATGGTTTTTGACACCAAAAAATAAAAATAAAAATAAAGAAAAAAATTTTTTAAATAAATAAGACCAACTTTATTTTTTTTTTGCGTCTTCTATTTTTCAAACACATTTTTACCATTTATTTTGATTATTTTTAATTGCATTTTCATATACTTTATTTTATGTATTGTATTAAAGTGCATTTTGTTCCTATATCCGTATTTCACAATTTTAATTTACCATGTGACGATAGCATAAGTCGGCCATGTTGCCTATTCAATTTATTGCCCATATTGCTATTATTTTTCTTAACATTTGTTTGCCGTTTCAACCAGAACTTGATCAAGTCAGAACAAAAGTAAAAAAGCTTTTCATATTGTCATCTCCAAACTTCTTATCTGCAATTTTTTAAAACCAATTCTATTATATTTGTACATAATAATCATACTAATTTAAAATCCACAAATCAGCATCAGCAGCAGCATCATAATGTCCATTTTACATGTTGGATTTAAGAAATTGACTTCCAAAGTAACCTAGTTCAGACCAGGTCTTTATTTATTCCTATTTCACTCAGTTTTATCACTTCCTTCCATTTTTTTCTTGCCTTTCCTCCTGTGAACTGAACCTGCTACCTCAACTGTTCTACATCAACTTCTACAGGAACTTTCATCGATTCTATCAACATGGACACACCAGCAAAACATCCTTTTCTGCACACGTTTCTATACCGGCAAGATTTCATATTCCTGTGAAGTCATCTGAACTAAGCCTATCTTTGAAAGTCACATCCATCCTATCATTCTTTTATCATTTCTCTCTATGCAATGCATGTTCTCACTCGCCAGATTTTATTTCCATACATAATCACACTGCATTCACATGCTTGATAAATTCTTCTTCCCTTGGTCGACAGTGGTAATGCTCTGCTGGTTAGTAACGACTAGGGCTGTGACAGCAGAATATTCTTTTCATTCTTCTGACTCTCGGATATATATCCAACACAGTTAGACACACTTAATCAACCGAGAACCACATCTGTCTATATGTTTTTATATGCACATAAGATATTAACGGATATATACTCAGAAGTCAAAACAATGAAAATAATATGCTGTTGTCACAGCGCTAGTAATGACACAAGTTCTCTAAACTTACATCATCCACTTCTAATGCATGCAATCATATTAACACCTGCCACACACCGTTCTCCAATAATATCACCAAGGTAGCAAAACTTCCTGACATCCTCAATAGCTTCAGCATCCAACTAATCTTTCTCCACATCTGAGTTCTTATCCATCTTCATTTTCTTTTACTTCTTGCACATAAATTCTCTTAACCTACCAATAATTCTAAACATCGGAATCTAGAATCTAGTGTTAGTGCAATTAATTGGAATCAGAAATGGAAATGGGAAAAATCAGAACTTTTTATGGTACCGGAATCAGAAAAAAATTGTGCTTATTTTCCGATGCTGAAAAAGATGCCTTTAATTTTTTTTTTTTTATTAAAGTTTGGTTTAAGAAAAATCTTCCACCGCTGGTAGTAATAAAATAATAGATATTTATTGATTAAAACTAAAATCTATAGACCACTTCCGCACAAGTGTGCAGTTATATTTCAAAAAGTATATATGCACATTTAAGATATGTTTTTATGGTAATCGGGAACAAATAACCATTTTATAGTTAAATATTTAGAGATTTATAAGAGATCAGAATTTGTAATTTAGTACAGAATCAGGATAAATATTGGAATCGTCCCATCACTAGCAGAATTCAAGGTTGATATTGCATGAAGAAAGCTATTGATGATAAAGAAGCGATAAAGAAACTAACTTTACATCATTAGATTATAACCTTCCACTAATTTTCATAAATACATGCTTGCAGAAACATACTGGAACATAGCATTATGTCTGGAGTGTTTGTTTTATCTAGTCTCTTCTTCTCTTCTCTTCTCTATATATATAAAACGAACTCATTTTCCCCGTGTGAGTTTGATCTTAATAGGATTGAAAATCACGACATTACATTCAAATGTAATATCCCCACACTTCAGCACAGGATCTGAGGTGTGCAATAGGCATACTACCCTTAGTTTCTTGATATTCATACATTTCTATATTTTTTCCAGTGAGAGTTCACTGCCACAATCGGTTAAAATCAATGGAAGTTGTAAAATCTTTTCTCTCTATTTGATTCATACACCGTCCGCAACCACTTAACACCGCTGTGGATACATCCACAGGGGAATATACGAGGAACATCGGTTTGAGTTCTTAGTTGCTTAAAAAATATGGATTGGCATTTTTCCGTCGGGTGAAACGCGACTTTAGATTCCAGTTATTCTGTGGGTTACTTGTGCCATTTTATAAATTTCTTCTTCTTTTTTTCCCTTTTTTCCCTCACTTTATATTTTTTCTCTTTTTGTAGGGGGTGGGGAATTGCGATTTGAAGGATTATTAAAACGAAACGAACTAACATTGGATTCCAGTTTTTACAAGAAACTTTAACAGCCAGCCGCCAGCATTCTTCAAATTTTGCACCGATTAGTCACTTTAATATTTTATTTACTGTCTTTATACTTCTATTATGTTTGCACTGATTTCATACCTGATACAAGGGTGGGGGGAGAGCTGACTTCCTATTTTCGGATTAGTTACTTATTCATTATTTATTTCTATACATTGCATTTCTGAGAGTTTCATTAGCACAATTACTACTACGCTATCGATATTGGAATCAGACGACATTCAAATTGGTTAAGAGCAACAATAACGAAAACATTATAGAAAAAGAAACCAAAACAAATCAAAACAAACTAACATTAAAAAAAATAAAAAATACGGTCAGTTTTCTGGTTTTATTTATTAATTTTTCTTCCTTTTTCATTGAAACAAAGAAAAATAAATAAATAAAATCTAATAAACATATTTTCATTATACACGGTAAGTTTTATTTTTTTCGAATTTTGTTTTTCCATTTAAAAAAAACAACAAAATTATATTTAAATAAACATATTTGCATTTTACGTGGTAACTTTTTGGTTTTCTTTCTTTTTTTCCTTTTTTCCCCACTTTTTCCTTTGGTATTCTTTCACTTTCGTTTTGTTTTTATTCCTTTCAATTTTATGCGTCATATATTAGCTAAACAAGGCCGGAGGGGGGGGCATCTATAAATATAAAAGCTAAAGTGCGTGTGAGTGGGTGTGTGTGGGGGTGTGGTGGGGTGTTCCTTCACCCTAAACTCGGCCTCCTCGTGCTACTACGACAATGACATCATGTTTGACCTAGAAAACGTTGACGTTAGTTTCAACCACCTGCAAGTGTTTTTAAAGGGTTAATTTTATCCGTTCTCAATTGTGTTCTCTTTGGCATAGAGGTAACGTGTCAGGCATTTTCTTTCCGCCTTAGCCTCGATGCTTCAGGTTCGAGCCTGTCTTCCTACCTAAACCTTTTTTCCTCTTTTACGCCTTTTTTTCCTTTTTTTTTTTACATTTGTTCGCGGTTTTGCTTTGTTTTGGTTTTTCCAATTTTTATAACATCGTTTTTTTTTATAATATTAAAACAGGCCCTCCTTCCTACATACACACCTCCAAACACCCGGGCAACGCCGGGTACCCCCGCTAGTTACAAATAAATTCAACACAGGAAGAGGGATGCTCTCGTATTCATAAGAGTAAATTTTGAATTTGTTTTCCTTCCTCTACCTTCAAAAGTTGTCTTTGTCCTTTGCTTCCTCATTTACTGTCACTCCATATTTATTTCATTTGCACTTTCTAGTTTCAATGGTATTCATATTTCAAAATTCTTCTTTAAAATAACTTCACTAAGTTTGTTTTTTCTAGGTTTTGCATATCTGAAAAAAGTACTTTAATGTTATAAATTAATAAAGCCTATTTACAACAGAAATTTCATTTACTACAATATATATATATATATATATATATATATAATAATTTTTTTAAAATATATATGGCAATTAAGCTACACAGAATTTTCGATGTTTAATCTTTGAGAGGATTCGTCTGACTATATATATATATATATATATATATATATATATATTAGATATGTGCATGCATTTATATATTTTTATATACAGAATAATCTCCTAAAATAATGAACCGATCATTATGGATTACGGAATATATATATTCTCAGCAACATGGTGAGTAATAGTATTATTATTATTATTACTATTATTATTATTATTAATAATAATAATAATAATAATAATAATAATAATCATTATTATTATTATTATGCAAATTACAAAAATTAGGAAGTGCATGGAGATGAAGGTATATGTATATGTTTATATAGTTGTATTTACAGGATTTCTTCCTAAATTATTAATTGATCATTATCAATTGTGGGACATATCTGATAGGCATAAGGATAAATAATGTGGACTATATTTTGTTTAATTTTTATGCAAAGAGGTCAAACAAGGGTGAAAGCTCTTCATGAAAATTCAGATACCTAAGATTTTTCTGAAATTTTTACAATAGGTAGTAGACATCAATTAATCAATATTCCCAATTTTTAAGGTTTTTTTTAAAGTATTTTGAATGATTTTTAAGAGATATAACGTGAAAATAATTACTCCTTCAAAAATTCAAATTTTTCAGATTTACGTCGAATTTGATTCACAGTCATTAGACACCAATTAAGCATGATTCCATGAATTTCAGTTTTTTTCTTAGGACCCTATAAACTTAAATTTAAGACATTTTCATGAATGAAAATCATGTAATGTATTTTAATTAAAAACAAATGGAATAAGAATTCTAAATATAAGGTTTACTCACTATATATTAATCTATATGTGTGGTTGGTTCAACATGGTTCTCTTCAGGGAATTAATTGTACTCATCTTCGAACGAGTATCATTCTAGTATATTTAGTGAAGATTTTACAGAAGTGTACATCATGGTTTCGTGATTAAAACAGAGTCTGGATAAAAATTTGCAGGCTGTTATCTGTCATGTCGCTCTTAAGGCATGTGTGATCTTTAAATGTAAGATAAACCGGAAGTGGGGAGGTTTTTAACATCATCAATTTTCGGTTCAGTGCATGCTGGACTTTTGGGTGGAAGGAGGGTATACAAAGATTTTTGTTTTTATTTGATGATAAATTATATAGGTTATCTATTCACATGTAGTGTCATTGGCTTACCTATTTACCTATATATTAATAGGATATCATGTGTGTTATTTATTTTATGTGTCCCGCTTACACCTGAGTAACTGTTGTTTAATTGTTATGGACTTCCATTCCTTGTAAAAAATAATTTGACCAAGAATTTTTTATAAGTTTTCGTTTCAGTTTCAATTATAGTTGATGGCACTCAAGGCATTTATTTTTTTAGAAATAATTTTATCAAGAATTCTTCCTAAGTTTTGGTTTCAGCTTCGATTATAGCTGAATGAACTCAAGTTACATATATTTATTTATTTATTTATTTATTTATTTATTTTTACTAAGTTTTGGTTTCAATTCAAGCTGATGCACCCAAGTCATATGGATATATATTTTTTTTTCTTTTTGAAATCGCAACTTTATAATATATATAAAAATCGATAGAACATTAACTCTATAATAATATATATGAAATCTGCAAGATTTAAAATATATTTGAGTGTACTTTATGACCGGGCTACGCCATGCGGCCCTGCCCCTGCTAGCTTAGATACTTTTGCAGTTTTAACAAAAGAGCTACAATTGGCCAAGATCAAAGTGTAGCATCTGTTCCGGCAGATGCTGCAAGCTATGACTAGCTATGACTAGCTATGACTAGCAAAGACCAGATGTGGGGGCAACCCCACATGCCTGACCTTTAACCAGCTCCCATTTCCCACCTCTCGGGAGCTGGTCCCCTTTTTCCCTTCCCCCCTCCCTTCACTCCTCACATTAAAAATCGGCCTTGTGCCTAATTTGCTCGGTGGGGGAGCAAATAAATACCATCTGTTCCGGCAGATACTGCAAGCAAAGACCATATGTGGGGGCGACCCCTCATATAAGACCTTGGTCAATGTAGGGGCAACCCTTCATACCAATTGTCACTATCCAGCTCCCCTACTCCCCGGGGAGTTGGTCCCCATTTCCCTTCACTCCTCACATTAAAAATCGGCCTTGTGCCTAATTTGCTCGGTGGGGGAGCAAATAAATACCATCTGTTCCGGCAGATACTGCAAGCAAAGACCCTATGTGGGGGCGACCCCACATATAAGGCCTTGGTCAATGTAGGGGCAACCCTTCACACCAATTGTCACTATCCAGCTCCCCTACTCCCCGGGGAGTTGGTCCCCATTTCCCCTTCACTCCTCACATTAAAAATCGGCCTTGTGCCTAATTTGCTCGGTGGGGGAGCAAATAAATACTATCTGTTCCGGCAGATGCTGCAAAGCTATGACTAGCACAGACCAGCTATGACTAGCAAAGACCATATGTGGGGGTCACCCCACATATCTGACCTTGGTCACTGAAGGGGCAACCCTTCATACCAACAGTTTCTAATCCAGCTCCCACTTCCCTCCTCTCGGGAGCTGGATCCCCCCTTTCCCTCCCCTTCCCCCTATCTCCACATTAAAAAAACGGCCTCCTGCCTAATTTGCTCAGTGGGGAAGCAAATAAATAAACAAAGTGTAGTATCTGTTCTTTAGATGCTGCACTTCCATTTCTTGTTCTCTTTCGGTGGAGGAGCAGTCGTTCACGACTGAGACAATTTTTTTATTTTTGTACCTTTTCTCCACGTTAAAAAACGACCCTGGTGTCTAACTCTGTCCCGTGGGGAGGCATTGTAAATAGGTACAATAATATCAAAGCGTTTCCATTTATGCTGAACATCTACAGAATACTAACATTACATATGAATGAGTCCCCTGTGGAATTTCGACAAGTACTGCTAGTTAATATCAATTTACTAATTTGTTGGTTTAAATAATTAATTTATTAATAGCACTTACTAGTCACCATTTTCACAACTGTAGCCAGTGATAATTACCAATTTTAATCCCTGTATAATATTACTTAATTTATTACTATTAATTCTTTATAGCCTTCTTCATATTATTCTATTGTATGTGTTCTTCCCTTTCAATAAACCATCATCTATTTGTCAAACATTGCACCACTTCAACTTCCTACACTTAAGTTAAAAAGACCGAGTTCTGCACCAGTCATCGATCCACAAAGTTCTCTTCCCATAAAATCAATATTTTGGTGATCAAAAAAATCTTTTCACATGATTTAACTTCTTTTTTTTTTAATGTCTGATTTTGGTGGTGTACAGCCAACAGGAACATGAATTCTTAGGGTTCTTACACCTTATCATTCATAAAAGTATATATATATAGAGAGAGAACACTTTTATTTGCTGAAAGTGACAGCTGAGTAGCTTTCTTACATTTCAAAAAGTAAGGCATCCTGTTCCGTTTGAAAAAAATTAATACGCTGAGGGTGAAAGTGTAACAGAGCGCAGACACATGTATGGCAGCTGTATACAAATGCCGAACCGTGTGTGAAGTGACGTCATGGTAAGGAAAACGATTATAAAAAGAATGTGTGCATAGACCAATGATGACGTTAGAGATGACGATCACGTTAGAAACATGGGTGACGTCACAGCCATAATGAAAATCATGCATGGCGGAAAAATCCTGCGTAGCAGGGTTTTTTTTCTTTTTTTTATCTTTAAAACCTAAAACAGTAAGTGCAAGTTCTTTTCTATTCTTTGTCTTCATTGCACCTGAGTCTACAATGTGTTGGGTCCAGGGTGGCTACATTTTAATGCGTGTGTAAAGGTGTATAACATCACAAAAGATCAAATAGGTTGGTCAATAATGATGATTCATGGAAGACGAAAAAGGACAAGAATGACAAAAAGCAATACAGTAACAATGAAATAATGGAAGTGTGCTAGGCCCATAACCTCTTGAGTTGGAAGCCATGTTTAGTTTCAGAACAGTTCACGATGGTTAGTTGTTCTATACAAATCCTGGAGATGAGTTCTCAGTAGACAGCTGTTCCGTACAAGTTCCTGACTTTATAATTTTGTAGCCAAAGAACAAAAGATTCTTCACGCATTGACACAAAGAAAACATATGCAAGGTTGCTAAAAAAAAAGGTTTAATTTTTATGAAGTAATTCTGGTTTCTGATTGTTTGGTAAGAGAACATGAATTAATTTGATTCGTCAGATCCTAGCAGCAGCATTTATAAATAGAATCTCCCAACTGTAAGGGATCATACCCCATTATGAGTCAATAATATTGCAACAAGTGTCTACCGGCATGTCTTCTTTAAGTGTCTTTTGAAGTGTGTGGTCATATGACAGTTTCACTTTGTTTTTTGTTTTTTTACAGTCATCTGCATTTTTGTTGTTCTTTGCAAGATTTTTCAAACTGCACCAGTTGAGCAGTAGAAGGCAGTTTTCCATTGCATGGTCCTCCTCTCCACATCACAGAGTCACTTTGCAGCTTCATCTAGTCATAACAACCTTTACTCCACCCCATTCCAATTCTCAGAGGATCGAGTCAGAAACATTCACATTGAAATCCCTGTCAAGTAATACTCTCTATACCTATCCATTCTATCAAACACTTTGACGCAAATTAAAAAACAAACAATGTGCATAAATCAAAGAACGTCAGTAGCCTTTTATCAATGCAGCATATTCTTTCGACTAAAAATTAAAAAGTGTAGTTTGTTTAAATTTTTTTCCGAAAATAATTATTCCAGTAAAAAACATTATCACAATGGAGACAATTTGGAATAATAATTTACAAGCTCAAAATTTAAGGGAGATACATTTAAATTAGAGATAAAAATATGAATGATGACCTAAAATTCAAAGCTTTTGTCCCCATCTTCTAGCAATTTACACATTGTTATTTATTTCAAATTTAAATGAAACGCCATTAATGAATCTCAGGTAAGTACAGCTTGTTCTATATGATATACTAGCGGGGGTACCCAGCGTTGCCCAGGTGTGTAGAGGTGTAGTAAGGAACCCCGGGGGCGCGGGGAGTGGTAGTAGAGGGGAGATCACAACAATAGTAGGCAGTTTAGGTGAAGAGAGGTGTTAAAAAAAAAACATGACATCTTTGTCAATGTCTCCATCATCCAATCGGAAGTTCGGAATGTTGAAATTAAGTGAAGTCAATTCAACCAATACGATGACTTGAAAAAATGCTGATGCAAAAAACTGACCCCTCTTTGAAAGAACTGCTCAGTTTAGGGTGAAGGAATTAATGTTTTTGGCCAATTTTTCGACACTTGTTGTCTGAATGGTCGAGCTTCAAAACAATATCGATCTCGTGAGGATCTGTCACCTCTGTCAAAAGTTTTTGCGAGACATACAAACACACACACTTTACCTTTTATATATTAGACTAGTGTGGGTGCCTGGTGTTGCCCGGGGTGTTTGAAAATTGATCATTAAAATGTTTAAACTTTTTATTTAAATGCATTCTTCACCAAAATACTTGGAAATATTTTAATTGTATGAAACAAAGAAGATTTAATTATTGGAATTATTTTTTAGATGAGTAATTTGTACATTTATTTATTTGCGAGCTATTATTCTCATCTTTATAGTTGTTGTTTCACGATGTTTCGATAATCTATTCCTCAACAACCTGACGAAGGCCAGAGGAATAGTTGGCCGAAACGTTGTGAAACAACAACTATAAAGATGAGGATAATGGTTCACAAATAAATAAAGATCTATTTTTTATAAATGAATTTCGTTTCTTTGTTTTAATATATTTCTACTATTTTATAGACTTAACCAACAATTGTCCCTAGTGACCCCAGATGATAAAATTAAATGGTTTCTTTACCATTACTGAAACTTGTTTGCATGTTCTATCTGCTTAACATATCATTTTCTATAAAGCATCAATAAACATTGACTTTTAAAGTTCTCAAATATCTGTGAGTCTGTCTGTTGCATGTAGGTCGGTTAACAACATTTAAGCTATTAGACCTACAAACTTGGAATTTGGTAGACATGATACTCTAACATGGAAATTCTCATGAAAGGGTCAGATGCATGTTTTGAGTTGTAAAAGGATCCCTAATTAAGTATGAAGCCTCTAATTTTAATGGAATTTAACTCTTCCAAGACTAGCAAGACATTTTTTTTTCACATGGCTTTAAACAAGCATTGGTTGGAAATAAATATCTGGCAGCCTGTAGGATGCCTAATCTCCAACTAAAACAAAATTATGCAAAAATTTAAATATATATATACTGCATATCAAATTATTAACAAGTTTACATTTTTTTTTTACTATTTAAGGAACGAGTGAATAAATATCCATTAAACTTTGAGAAAGTGCTTACAATACTATTCAGCAACGGCAGTCAGAAAATAAAAGTATTTAAAGCAGTATTAGCGAAACTATGGCAGAAGATAGGAATATCTGTTGATTTCAGTGTGTCAAGTTATTAACGAGTTTAAGAAAAACACAATATACACATAACTTTTTTATTGAAATAATTTTCAAACATGAAATGAACTAGGAAAAATGCTTAGAACACAATAACTACATAGCAATTTCTACATTGACATAATTGTAGAGGATATGCGAGCCTTTTTATGAATGACTTGTAAAAGACGTTGGTCCACAGAATTAGTCAAATTTGTGATTTCATTAACAGTTATTCCTCGCAATACCACTTGAAGAGCATGCCACAACTCATCATTGCTCTTAAATTGTCATCCATTTGCATAGAGGTGTCGCTTCATGATACTCCAAAGGTTCTTAATTGGGTTCAAATCTGGTGAATTTGCAGGCCACTCCATCTTCCGTAGCCCAGAGAAGCCCAGTTGTTGCAAATATTCTTTGCTTTTGTTTGCTGCATGCAAGGGAGCATTATCCTGCATAAAAATAATAATAATTCTTCTGAACGTCAACCTTTGCTTCTTCAACCATGGTTCAGTGCTCTTTCAGAAAAGCTATGTAAGCATTTACGCCTTCTGGGACTCTCCATGGGCCAACTAAAGTACCTTCGATAATCCCAGCCGAAATCATTATCCCACCACCACTTTGTTGGCGCCTTAAACACTGATGACGATGTCGTCCATCTAAGACCCATCCCTTGCTCCAACCATCTAGGCCATCAAGAGTGACACGCACTTCATCCATGAACAAAACTTTGGAAAAATTCGTTTTCATGTTGTCCTCTGCCCATTTCAATCGGTTTTGTATGTGATGTTGCTTAAATGGAGGCTTTGTCACAGGCTTTACAGACTTTGCCATTTCTTTCAGGTGACATGGAGCACTTTTTGAGACATTCTTTAATCCGGCTTGGTCAAAGCCTTCTCGACTTGTCTGCTCAAGGTTCTTAACAACTTCACATTTAATTTGGAGTAGAGAACGACGTGAAACAACTCTAGATTTACCTTTATTAGTTCTCTTATGTACCTTTGTAAGGTCTTTGATAAAGTGCTTCACAGTTTGATGGTACCTTCCTATCATTTTCTATATTTCGAGGGTAGTTTTACCGTTTGCTAGCTGTTCTGTAATAGTACTCTTTTCAGAACTACTCAAACCACTTTTACGTCCCATTTTATTGACGAAACAAACTGCCTTGTTAATAATTTGACACACCTCAAATACCGTGGATTCAGCAATTACGATGGCAAGTTGTTTACATTGCACGGAACAGTAGGAAAATTTCATAGTACGCACGGCTCAACATTGCCAACGTTTTCAAAGCTTTTGATACAAAACTGCCAGTAAGTTTCTGAAACTGGTAAAAAAAATGTTATCTTGTTAATAATTTGACACGTATTGTATATATATATATTATATATATATATATATATATATACATTTAAATAAAAGGGGCGGAAATCCCTCAAAAGCTCTTTCGACTATCATCTCGTCAGGAGAGAATCGATAGTATAAAAATTAAATAACATAATGTCGAAATAAAGAGCAAAAGGGGGGAACGAGTAAACAAGTACTAAAAGTGCCAGAAAGACGATTAAAAGTAAATTTAATTGGTGAAAAGCGTTTAAAATGGCACCGCGAGGGAAGGACAAAAAAAAAAAAAAAAAAAAAAAAAAAAAAGGGTTATCAAATTTCCCCGAAGAATATATATATATACATTTAAATAAAAGTTAAAACCCTTTTTTTCTTTTTTTTTGTCCTTCCCTCGCGGTGCCATTTTAAACGCTTTTCACCAATTAAATTTACTTTTAATCGTCTTTCTGGCACTTTTAGTACTTGTTTACTCGTTCCCCCCTTTTGCTCTTTATTTCGACATTATGTTATTTAATTTTTATACTATCGATTCTCTCCTGACGAGATGATAGTCGAAAGAGCTTTTGAGAGATTTCCGCCCCTTTTATTTAAATGTATATATAAATTTTGTACCTCCAAACATTTATATATATATATATATATATATATATATATATATAAATGCCCCCTCATAACAGGTTGGTAAATTCATCTAAATTTCAGCTTTTTTTTTTCTTGTCAGTGGACTCACATCTCTGATGCTTCACACAAACACAGGAAAATTATGTGTGCCAGCCTCGCATTATGGTGGGAAATTTTAACTTTTCTTGCTATTGACTATTCATAATGAAAATAATTATTCTGGTAAAAACATTACTACAATGAAAACAATTTTCAATAATGATGTTAAAAGCTCAAAATCTAAGGGTCATAATTTCTATTCAAAGTTTGGGGAGCTGTTTTTCCCCACATTAAAAACGATTTTGTGCCACATAATTAAATACATATATATATATATATATATATATATATATATATATATATATATATATATATATATATATAAGGCTATATGTCTGTCTCTATATTTTAAAACTTCATCCCCACCGAAACTAAAAGTCGCAGAGCGGCACTAGGGACCTCAAATGATTGGATTTTTTATGGGCCTTTAACCGGTTAAAATTGTTTTTAAGACGTCAAAAATCGGTCAAAATTGAAAAAATCGTTATACATTTTGTACATTCATCTTAGTTTATTTCTAATCAGTTCATATGCATGTCACATTGGTATGGTAGTAACGTCACCAGCTTTGAATGCTACAGTTTTGCTTTCGGTTTCGATTCTAGCTGATGGCACCTAAATATTTTTTTTTTACTTTTGAAATCACAACTCTATAATGATATATATGAAATCTGGACAAATTAAAATATTGTATTTAAGCATATGTTACGCCCGGGCAAAGCCCCCTACCACCCCCAACACCAATGGAAGGGGGGGCATAACATATGCTTAAATACAATATTTTAATTTGTTCAGATTTCATATATATACACACACACACATACATTATGAACCAATCTTTAAATTGGATTATGTATTTAAATCAAAATTTAAATATTTAATTTAGGCTGACGAGATATAGCATTTTTTTGTTTTTATATTTTGTTCCCGAGGTAAAATAAAACATGATTCCCATAAGATAGACTAATACAGTAGTTGTTTTGAATTGAGCAAAAGTCTACTAAATGTACCCCCCCTTTAAAACTTGCAGAGACTTTACCGGCTAGAGATTTCATCAAGTTTATTTTTAGACCGGATTGTGAAGCAGAGAGGAAGAAGGGGGACCGAAAGTGGTATTGCTTCCCTTTCCAACTGGACACTAGGGAACTTGTTCTTTTCGGTTTGGGTCGCCAACCTGTTAAGAGGTCTCTCTTTTCATGCGAGGAGTGGGGGTCGACTTCTTCCCCTCATGCGGAAAGGAGATACGGATACACGAGACGTGGACGACGCAACCCTCTTCTCCAGTCATGCGAGAGACTGCGATTAACTTACTTTCTCACAAAAGAGACAATGACTTTTTCCCCATCATGCGAAAGAGATGCAGATGTACTGAAGCGGACGATGTGATCCCTTATCCCTCACGAAGGAGACAGATATATAAAGCGCGAACAAGAAAAAAAAAACGTGTATTTGCTACTCAAACTTTTCCCCACCGAAGGAAATATCTTGGATTAACTGTGTCGTTGACGAGTTGTGAAACACACCAGCAAAAGAAACGAAAAAAAGAAAAGGGAAAGCAAAAGTGCAAAGACTTTGATTACCCCCCCCTAAAGACTATCGCTCATTTCAATACGCGTAGATATACTTCAGATCCCATAACCTTGAATACATTTCTTTTTCTTTCGTTAAACTCTTCCTCTTTTATTATCTTGAATAAATCTAATTTTGTATCATTTGGGAAAGTGTCTGTTATCTCGTTCTTTCATTGCGTTTTTATTATGTTCGTCCTTGTGTCTCTATCAACTTGTTTTATTTTTTTTGCTGTCACATACGCGATAAAGAGAAAAATACTTGTTTTTGCTTTCCCGTAAATTCCCTTATACCCCCCCTTTTGCCAACGTGTTACAAAGTTAAACGATATTTGCCTTTATCATTAAGCTTCCGTTCATACCCCTACATTATAAATTGCCTTACCATTCATACCCCTACATTATAAATTGCCTTACCACACCTTTTATCGCATATGTAACAACATACATACATACATACATACATACATACACAGGGAAATGTGTGCCCTGCCACTATGTTGAGAAATGCAGCCTTTCTTGTCATTGACTATTCAGATCTCTGTTTAAAATACTAAATGAACAAGATCATTACAATTTTGAGGACATAGAAGCAGTCAATAAAAAAAAAGCCAAAATGGAGATGAATTTCCGAACCTGGGAAGAGGGACATACACACACCTTTCCCTTTGTATGTAGGACGGCACAAAAAACAACTTTTTTCCCCTGAACAACTCCAATCAGTTTCAACAAAGAAAATCAAAATTATGAAAAAAGGCATGCATCTAGTGAATGAGTAGATGCAAAAACAAAGTCACCTAATTTCCCCCCTACCCTCCTTCTCGAATCATTTGCAGTCTTACGCTTCAGAGAAAATTAACATCTTCAGAGAGAATTGTCATAAGAAAGAAAAGTGAGGTAAGACAAAACAAAATAGAGAGATAAAGTGAAAGAGGGGAAGAAGGAAAAATAATGTCAAAATTCAATCAAATTGCGACAGAAAAATATGGCGAGACTCTCTTGATACGGTAGAAATAAAATTTTACTTATTAAACATAAAAGCGGATTCAGATGAAAACAGTGTTATGGGAGGTTCTAGCAATCTAAGCAGAAATGTATTTCTTCAGGATTAAAAATTGCAGCTAAAAAGTGAGTAGCTTAAATCCTTGTCTAGGATCTTTATTACAACGGCATTCATGTTTTTCAGTCATTATGAAATTTCAAAGTTGACAGTTGTCTTTGCTTTTGTATTTTTAATAATTTCGGTATTAAAAGAGTTGATTGATATTTACATGAGAGAAAAAAAATTAAATTAGCAAATTTGAGGAAACTTTATTTCTTTTAATGGTGCTTAAAAGCCACAAAATCAACTTTTTTAAAACACAGGACTGGAGTTATGTAGTTCTATTTTCATTTTTGCTGTAGCACTGTCTTTTTTTTCTTTTTTTTTTTTTTTTTTTGATTTATTTGAAATATTTTGGGGTCAGATTTCCTGAAAAGGACGATTCCCTACCCTCCCTCCACACATACATACAAATAAAAGCTAAATGATTTTTCTTCTCCTTAGCTGATTTTCTTAAAAATCCTTCCTCACTGTGCTAAGAGGAGGGAGTGTCAGAGCCAGCTGGCTAATACGGTTCTGGTGAAAATATATGAGTTATCATCAGCATCTGTTGTCTTCTGTTCGTCTGTCAATGTGGCATGTAAGGATATGTCATGAACGAAATCACAAAACAATGTAACAAATATGGCATCATTGCTTCTGCGTCATTTTTTCATGTTCAAGCCCAAACCTCGCTTGACTTTATATATTTTTTACTCTTATTCACTCAAACAAAGCAAACAAAGCATATTGTCACTTGGATGTAAGAGGCTACTATTTGAGATTATGTAGACAGGTGATGTCTGCTTGCATTACATTTAAATTTCCGCATGTCAGTACAGTCAGGGAAGCTGAAAAGAGGGAGAGAATTCCAAAGTATTTTACCACCTATCATGTTATTCAGGGTATTCACATAGTGAGCACAAAGGCTACAAGTTCGTCAGAACACATTCCATTAAAGTACTTGTAAAATAGGCACAAGGATCCAACATAGCGACAATGCAATAGGGGTTAAAGCTTGGTTGACCGTGCGGATTAGATTGGAGACTCTTTTTTTGATCTTCTCTAAGAGGGAGAGACTAGTGAAACATGCACAAGCTCAAATGTGGCAAAAATACTCCAAGCATAGGCGAATGGTGGCTTCGTAGAGATACAGAATACTGGCAGTTCGTAGTAGTTTCTGTTCTTCATGTCAGAGGTAAAAACCAGCCATCTTGCAGGTTATTGAATAACTGTAACATCAAGGAGGATTTCAAACTGACCAGACATAAGTTAAAAAACATTCTTTGTAAGCTTTATGCATTGATTCGATAACTAATAAAATAAACAAGCAAACAACAGAGAAGAAAAACAAAACAAAACGGATTTGTGAAATTCTTTGTTCAAAGATGAAATAACAAACAATTTTTGTCTGAAATTTTGAGATGAAGATTTATCTGCATTATTTCTCTCTGGACTATTGTCCTCGCCATTGTTGTTTATTCGATTATGTGGACAAACAGTACATCTGAAGACCAAAACAAAGTTGAAAAAATAAATATCAATGGGGAGAATGAATGTCCGAAGCAAGCGATTCAAAATTGGAAATAACAGATTTCGAAAAGAATGACTTGATGCTCTGCCAATTGAAAACAAATAATGGCGTTCAATCGTTCAATTAGTCTCTCTTCTACACACGCGACTCTTTCATAGTATAAAAAAGAAATTTTAAGACAAAAAAAATCTTCTTGCATATTTTCTTGTTTCAAAAGTGCACACAAGTTAAACCAGAGTTCACTGTAGCCTGGAACCAAATCCAACCAGTGAGGTACTTTTGTCTGGCTTACAAATTAAAAAAAATAAATAGAATATAGAGCAGAATAATTGGAAAACATTGTTAGAAAACGTGTGTTGCTCAAAAGGACTTCATTTTAAATACCGCTCATAAAAGAGTTGTTTGTTTTGTTGCTTTTTTTAATTATCTGAAAAAAAAAAAAAAAATGCCTTTCTTGTGTAGACAAATATTACATAAATAAAAAGGAAATTTATGACTTCATTAAGGATCTCATTAATAAATGATTTGTTGATATTTTAATTGAATTTTATACAGAGGTTCACCCAAAAAATGCTACTTATGAAATCATTAATGAAGTTCACAATCCTCGTCTGCAATAATTAATTTAATTTTAATAAATTACCCACCAAGTTTCAGTTTAGTGTTCAAGGATATTTGGGGGACACTTTGGTAATCGTCTAATCAGTTGATGTAATCCTGAACAGGTTTAACCCTGACTTGATCTACATTTTGATGTATAGGGTGAACCCTCCCCTAAAAAAATATGCCTTATGGAATTGTTAACAAAATTGACAATCTTTTCTGCAATGCAACCATATACGGCACAAGCCAGACTTTCCCACCAAGTTTAACGCATGAATATCCAACAGTCTTTATTTTATGGCTGTTCAATCATAATCAATACTGAGTGTTACCCAGTGGTCATTAGGAAGTTTTAGGTAACCTTGGCAAACAAAGAGGTGTTGTAAGAAATGAATAGCGATTTCAACAGGACAATTCTTTGTAATTCTACATTTTTATTGACTTGTTGGAATGGCTACAAGGAATTGTTAATAAAATTTATAATTCCTATCTGTAATCAAACCTTATTTGGTACAAATAGACTCTAGTTTACGTTTGTTTTGTCCACCAAGTTTCAATCGTAGATGTTCAACAGTCTTTGCTTTATCACCATTTAATGATATGTGGGACACTTTGGTGATCGTCTCATCAGTAGAAGGTGCACCGGAGTTTATCCCAACCCAGATTTTTATCTGTAGGATTATCACAAAGATAAACTATATCAAAGCAATCTGTATTGAAGGGGGTCATCACAGCTAAAATCAGGAGCATGTCATAGTGGCATTTATGGCGTCTTCGCCCTATATAAAAAAAACCTAAAATGACATTTATATTTTTATAAATGTAATCATCATATTTTGAATTTCATAAATTAAATAGGTACTTTCAGGACATCGTAGGAATTACCTCTTAGACTACAAAGCTTAAACATATCTATAATCTTTCCATTTCGAAAAAGAAAGAAACAAGACAAAACAAAAAGTATCATGATCCCTAGTATAGACCCATTGGCATTCGGTGTGGTATCTGTTCAGTCCTTGGTCAGTTGAAGGAGATAATCCTTCTTGACTGGGGCAATTTTTAGTTTTGTCCCCATCCAGAGTGTCTTGTTTTTTGTGGGTACTAGATATTTCATACACCTACTTTGTGTCTAACTTTGCCCTCGTGGAGAGGCAAGTAAATTGAAACCAATGTTCAGCAAATAGTTTTCTAAGTCAAGGCAAGCAAGTTTAATTTTCATACTGGATGACCCTTTATTGTGGCTCTTTACCAGATAAACCAAGTTTTGTTCTTGGTGGATGGAACTTTCATGCTTTCAAGTGTTCGATATCTGTCACCCTGGAGTTAAACTTTTCACTTTTTTCAAAAGTAGAAGATAATGAATGAGCTTTTTTAAAAAAAAAAAAGGAAGTGGGGTAGAGAAAACAAATCAAGGTTATCCAATATATAAAAAAATCTTTTGAAAAGGTATTTACTCATAACTTTTAGCGCACTTGTATATTCAAACATACAAATTATATATAGATATATACATTCATTATATATAGATATATACATACATGTGTATGTGTTTGTGTGTAAAAAGAATGAAAGAAAGAGTTAACAGTCTGGGTGTATGTGTTTGGTGTGCGTCTTTCACTTTTGCATCCAAGCAGACCATCACGTCCTAGCTACGCAAGGCCTCCAACCGAGCTCGCATATCATCTTCTTCATCTTCATCCTCGTCCAAGATAGGAGAAGTCGATGCGGATGCCCCGGTTGGATCAGTTGATGGTAACGAGTCTCCAACAGCAGTCGGCATTTTACCAAGTTCACCTGAAAGAAGACACAGCAAGAAATTAGGGAAAGAAAAGTGTAATTAAATCAATTATTAGTGCTGCTTTATAATCACACACAAAAACCCTAACCCATCTTTATCATGGAATTGCTTCCTTGCAGGCTACAACATGGATGTCAACAAATACTTGTCATAAACCATTCTTATAAGTAACCAAATTTTGTTCATTTCATTCATCATTTTCAATCCTCTATTCAAGTGTAAACTGCCAATCTATCCATCCTTATTAATCCTTATTTTAGAGTGTTTTTTTTTTTTTTTTTTGGCCTTGGTAAGGTAGTCTACAGGTCATAAAGTTAAAATCTTGGTGTATTTCAATAACAAGTAGTTTTTGCATTCGTTATATTACTGATTACATGATATTGTTGTTGGCTCAGAAGTTATCTCCCTTGGATCGTATCGAAGTTATCTCCGCTAATCCCCTCTCATAGAGGAGGTAGAACGGATCACCTGAGACTGAACAGGACTATACCTCAACCCAACAGCAACAAAGTCACTGTTGAACTGATTGTTAAGGACAAATCTCTGACTTGTACAAATAGAATAAAGTTGCCCAACTATCCTCTTTTTACCTTTCTCTCAACCACCACAATAACACAACAGTATACGAAATCATGACCACCTGTTTGGAAAGAAATACAAAAATGTAATCATATTTTACAATATTATTACCAGTGTTTTGATTTTTCCTATGTTGATACTTTAATAGCAATATATAAATATTTTTTGTTTGCTTGTGTTTAATGACCTTTTAACCATTATAAAGGTCATCTCAGGTCAGATAATATAAATATTAATGGGACCACATTGAAATTCCACCTTTCTTCTTCTAGTGATATGAAAATAAATTTGTATGCGTCAGTATAGTACAACGTTTTTGACTCTTGATTTTATCGTTGGCATCGATTTCCTCATTTTTCTTTTATTAGAAGGGAGTATTTACAGAATGAGATCTGGGGAAGGTTGCCAACATCCATAAATTAAAGTGATTTTATAGACTTGACTGGATTTATTTCACCACCGCCATCTCCCTTTTATGGATATAATTTACTGTTAATCCTAATATATCTTTGAAAATAATATGAGATTTAATAACAGGAATGTATATTTTTTCCTTTTATAAAAATCGTCATTGTTAGATAAAATTCAATAAATAAGACAAATATATTTTTTTATGTTTTATTTAAAATTGTAACATTTAGACATGTTTAAAAGTTGCATTAAAGTGAAAACATACAAATAGTAGGTTTCAAAAATTAAGACAAGACACTAGCATTTAATTTTGGAACAATTCATTTTAAAATGGGTAAAGTAAGAACATTTAGATAACAAAACCAATTTTACTTTTTTGTGTTGCACCTTCATCTTTAGCAATCAGAAAATCTCATTAAAATAAATGGATTTCAAATAGGTTGATGCATGTATGAATAGGAAAGGCCTTGATATATTATAGACATATTTATATTTTCCTAATTTCAAAATTTATTTTTTTTTTAATAAAGACAATTTCTGGTGCTTGTTAAGATAGAGTCGACAGATCGAATTTTTAAATATGCCCTTGTAAGCAAAAATAATGTTACTTACTTAATTTGCATGTAAAAAATAGTAATATATATATTACCAAAATTTATCGCGTAGAATGTTATTTACAGTTGAAAGTAATTTTTTACAAAAAAATGGAGAAAATTGCATTTTTCGTAGATGTTTTACATAGACGGTAAGATTTCAAACATAAGGGACATACCTCAATGGCTAAAACGTTGGCCACTTGTGAATGGCGGCTGACATTTTAGCCTATAGTGATAAACTTTTTTTTACTAAAAACAATAGCAGTTTTTTTTCTATTTGATAAATATATTTTGATATATTACTACTTTCGACACAACAATTTAGTAAGTAATATTATTTGGGGTTACAAGGACATATTTAAAAACTCGATCTGTCGACTATTTAAACAAGCACCAAATTTTTCTCTCACACTATGGTTTACTTGTTAAATTATAGCAGCACAAAATGCTCACTATTTTGATGTTTGCGAACCTTATTTCACATACTTTTTGCATCTTACATTAAAATAATACAATTTTATGCTTCCATAGTATAATATGAAATCCATGATTAGTTTGTTTAAACTGACAAAAAAATTGTGTTTATTAAAAATAATTACTGTGATTATGAAAATATAAATAAATATTGTATTTTTGTCTGTCATTTCACTTTTTTTTAGAAACTACTGGGTTGATCTGACTGAAATTTTAAATAGACCTTTTCTATGTTAAGGTGCAGTGAACTAAGTATTATGGTATCCATCTGATGCACTGTTAGGGATTAATAGAGATTAGTACTTAATGTAAAAATAAGTACAAATTTAATCATATTCAACCATTAATTTGGAATATAGTACTCATTCTAAGTCAACAGGCTATAACTTTTGCCTGTATTTAACAAAAAAAATCTAATAGCTTTATATTTTATGATTAAAATACATACATTAGTGCACATATTCCACAAAAAAAAAAAAATGACCAAAAAATTGTTTTGCTAATATTTGTACTCACTATTTATCTAGATATATTACTAAAATATTCATATAAAATTTTAGAATTAAGTCAGTAATTTTTATATCATTTCTGATGACCTAAAGAAAAATTTTTTTTTAAATCACTCAATGTGGACCGTTTTATTATGGAGTATTTTTTACAGAATTAATTTCATGCAGTGAGATAATTCTGAAGTGGTGGTTTAATTATTTGCTTTCTCACTTCTCCTCATTACTTGGGGAGAAAAAATAAGAGACATGTTTTACTCACTAACTTGCGCATAAAAGGATGGAAATAAATATATTGATCTATATAAATAAATGAATGTCTTTATTGGCAAACATTAATACATTATACAGACATAGCAAAAATAAATACTCACCTGCCGTTAATTCAAACAGAATTTTATCTGCTTCTGCCTTGGCCTCATCTTCAAGTTCTTCTTGATCTTCAAATCCTTCAAGTGTATCTTCCAGCATTTCTTCAATAATTCCAGCCTAAAATATTCCACAATACAAGAGACTATATGCTTGTATTTACTGCAAGAAGACAATATTTTAAAAAGTATTGATGCGATAAATATATACTTATTAGAGAACGTTCAGAGATCTTATTTTTTAGCAAAGATTTTCATAGTGAATGTAACACTTGCCAGTTTATAATCAACTAGCAGTTAAAAAGCTTTTCACAATTTTCATTGTCCACAGACTGATGTCATATTTTTTGCTTAATTTGTACATTAAATATTTCATTTTAGTGTCAAATAAATAAGTCAAAGTGTAGTATCTGTTCTGTTTTCAGTTAGTAAATGAGAAATTCTTCTAGATTGAGGTAATATTTATTTTTGTCCCACTCAAGGAACCCCACTTTGGAAAGTTGTATATCCTTCATATAATAAAACGACCTTGTTTTTAACTCAAGGTAAATTTTTAAAAAATTTTCGCCAAACTATAGAGCCCATTTTTGGGGGAGCTGTATTTTCCTCATATTAAGAACTACTTTTGTGTCTGTCCTCGTAAGGAGGCAAGTAAATAGAGACTAACAGGTAAAAGTTGTCTTTATATAGAAGGTGTTACAGTAAAATCAGACACTTGAAAAAAAGATGATAAAATAAGCAATAAAAACAAAAATTGTAGATACGTTTATTTAACAACTATTAATGTTACATACATTATTTTTCAATCTAACTGCCAGCAGTGGAGACAATCATCTCAAGTGAGGCATGAAATAAGTCACATGCTTTGGTGACCATGTCATTGTCTCTAGTGTTCAGAGAACCAATTATATTGTAGCCATGCTTGTTGGTTTTGGCTTCGATCATGCCTCAGAAGAAATAATCAAGAGAGCTCCAGTTAGGCGAGGGGAAAGCCACATCTGGCAAGCAGTGATGAATATTGTTGAGCAACCACACCTGCGTCATATTGACCTTGTGTGCATGATCAAAGTCCTGCTGAAAGTCGTGAGGTATTCTATAGCAATACATTCTATAGCAATCTCATCCCTCCAAAGCTTTACCATCCTCCTCAGTACCCCTGGTAGATCTTGGCAGCGACTCTCAGACACACTTTTGAAAAAAGATTGGACACATGACATAACTCTCGCTGGAGATGATACCAAGGATTATGAGGAAGAAGCAAAACTTTGTATGCTTCACGATGGAAAACTTTTTGATGTCTTTGCAAATCCATGTACTATTTTGCATGTTTTATTTTTGGTCTTGCTTGAAATTCTTTCCATCAGAGTAGAATCTCAGTGTCCTTTCTGATCTATGCTTTAGAAAGCCGCCATCTTGGCCTTTCTCGGTGTCCTTTCTGATCTATGCTTTAGAAAGCCGCCATCTTGACCTTTCTCGGTGTCCTTTCTGATCTGTGCTTTAGAAAGCCGCCATCTTGACCTTTCTCGGCCCCTTTGAAGCATTCATAATGACCATGCAGTAAGCCTCGTAGTAGGATTAATCAATGTCCTTCTTAATCATTCAGCAGATCATCAATGTTTGACAGTGTAAGTCAGCAACGATCTTGGGAGAGCTTTTGTTGCAACATATTTAAAGACAAACATGTAGAATATAAATTTCTAATTCTGAATAATTTAAAAGTAGAAAACTTTTAACTTTTACTCAGTTATTCTTAATACTCAAACAATCCGTTTATCACAGTAGATTTTTATTTATTTATTTGAAGACTGTTATCCTCATCTTCATAGTTGTTGCTTCACAACGTTTCAGCCAACTATTTCTCTGGCCTTCGCCAGGTGGGATACCACAATGGGATAGGAATGTTGTATCCTCAGTAATTACTGCCTTCCATAGTTGTTGTCATCGTCTCACAACGTTTTGACCAACTAATCCTCTGTTTGGCTTTGGGTAGGATTGAAACCGTTATCTTCAGTCAATGCTCACCTGGAACCATAGAGATTCAACGTCTCTATTCACTGTGCCACGAGCCCCGAAGGGCGATCAAAGTTGGATTTTTTTGTGTCTTATAAATCCAAATTTTTCGTTCTTATCTGGGTTTTCCATCATCAGGTCTGTACCGAATGGTATATTATTTTTATTAGGATCAGTGGCTAAAACGTAGTGAGACAATAACAACTATGGAAGGCAGTAATTACTGAGGATATGAGTAAGAAACTCAGCATTCCTATTCCATCACGGTTTACTAGCTGACAAAGGCCAAAGGAGTAGTTGGCCAAAACGTGAAACAACAACTATGAAGATGATAAATAAATATACAAATTACTCATCTGCAAGGATTCCAATAATAAAGATAGATTTTATTGAACATTCCCCAAAATCAAGGACTCAGATCTGTAACATAATAATCAGGAGTCTCTTATAACCGTTCTCACATATGTAATCAAAAGAATGTAAGGGACATAACCCTGATTTGTACTATTATTTGTTCATTGAAAGTAACTTCCCTTTACCCAGATTCTTTGTTGCTGTAGATCCCAAGAATTAATCCTATAAATCTGGTGTCTATCACAGTAGTCTCTTTTGCTTCAGTTACAACATGCTATTATAATGGCATCGGCAACATAATAGTGTCAGAGCTACGCAGCTGACAAGACTCTGGTGAAAATCCATCAGGATCCATCGTCCTCTAGTTTTTTCCTTTATTTTTCTTATCTTATTGCTTTTGTTGGGGATGGGGCATCCTACTGAATTCCAAACATTCACCCGTTATTTCAGAGACTAACCAAGACATCGTTTTAAGATTCTAACCGTCCCTTTAAGTGCAATTGTTTCACCAGGTAGTTTTTGAAATTCGTTTTCATGAGCCCAATTGCTGGAATGATGGAGATCTTCCTATGGTTCCAGTTTGTTTTTTGTTTCTTTCATGTCATACATAAGACATTGGTATTTCATTATCTTCTCCTTCTCAGCATCACTAAGGCCACTGATTTCAACTTGGGTTGCTACTTTCTCTCTTTTGTTCCAAGTTATATAGCAATATAGGAATTGCATAGTCATAGTGATCTTCTGTGTATGGTAAGCAAAGATGTATCAGTCACGAAACCACAAGTCAATGAAGTGAGAGTGGCAACATGTATTCTGGGCAAAATTTCAGACATCTAACCCTTACTGTTCTTGATGTTGCGAGTAAAACCTACAATCATGTAGCTTTCATGAACTAGCAGGGAGAACATCAGGCAGACCAGACAAATCTGAGGTATGATCTTTGTGAGCTCGATGCAAAAGTTCAACTCGCTTAACAAACAAACAAAACCAGTAGTGGTAGTTATACTCTCTCTATGATATTCCAGGTAATTTGATAATTAAAGGATGCTCCATGCCAAATTTACTGGGAGTCTGTCCAATAGTTAAGTATTTGTTGTTTTCAGTTTTAACATTATTAATTGTATTAATAGAAGTAATAGCATTTGCTTCTCTTGGTATGTTCTGGACCAAACCTTGCCCAACTTCACATGCAATCGCTGAACCTTGCTGTTATCAGTAAATATCAGCAATTCTGGTTAACAAATAGCTTTGAACAACGAATGTTAGACAATTCTGAGACATGATCCTCGCAAGCTCTTTATAGAAGTGCAACTAACCTACCAGACAATCACAAATCAGCAACAATCAGATATAAATATAAGTACTTTTTTGTGGCCAATATTTTCGTAAAACTTCAATAAATATGTCACTCACACTCTTCCATACTTTTGCAAGAACTATATCAAACTTGACCTCAACCCACCAAGTAAAAACATGCAATCCTCTAATTTTAAAAGTTAGCAGATTCGTCCTCTTAACATGTGCGTAAAACAAATATCCAAGGCAATGGTTGAATCATTAGAAAATGATCACAGTCTGTAGTGGAACTGAGCTAAAAATGGACGGTTACATTTACTGCTACCTTTTCCTTCAACAATTATAAGAGATTTTTCCAAAAACCCTTTGCCATGGCTAATGCACCCTATCTGAGATCCAACATCCAAACTCCTCAATTTCACAGGTAATATGAACTTTTAAATTGAAAGCCATTTTTAATTTTAGAAGAGTTTCGATGGGTAGCTAATCTGTATAAGTCATGAGATGAACAATAGAGTTCCTTCTCATATGAAGATGAAAAATATGTGCAGGAATTCTAAAGGATCCAGTATTTTAATGGAGTGATTCCGGTTTCTGATTGGTTGCTAGCAGGGTATGGCTTCATGTGATTGGTCAGTTCCTATCACCAGTGTCTATAAATAGAACCTTTTAATTTTCTTTAATCATACCCGCTTTAGTATATCCAAAATATTGCAACATGAACTGAAACAAATACATAGAAAGTACTGTAAAATCTATTGCAAACAAGGTGGATCCCCTCTACTACTAAAAAAACTTTACTCACCTGCCAATATTCTACATCTCTACAAAGCTGCCATTTACCTATATATGAAAATTGTTGCCAGATCTGTGCTGGTGCACCAACCACTAGTTTTTTCGTTTTAGACAGGGTTACTGTCTGCCAAGCTTCGGCCTCTGTTCCATCACCGCAACATTGCATTCCTGAGCTTGTTTTATAAATTTAATAATAATGTAATGCGTTCAAACTTGCTGCACTTATGCCCTTTACACTTACACTCGATCAACTCCGTAATCAGCAAAATCCCACTCTTTCACTGTAGAGGTCCTCAGACGTCAGAAAGCTTTCTCCTCTGATAGCTCCTTTCTTCAAAGTGTTTGCTCTTCGAATTCCTTCCTTGCTCCTCCTGACTATATCAACATGCAGAAATTTAAATATAATGTGAACAAACATCTTGCTGCATAATTCCCCATTTAGTATGTATCTATTAATCTGGTCTCTAAGCCTCAGTAGCCCTTTATATTTCGGTGGCAATGTGCCATGTTTAGGGTGAATATAAGTGTAAAAATAAATAAATATATCAGACTGATACAAGGGCGATCACTCAGATTCGTACTATTGCTTGTTGAACTGGGCTTTCGTTGATGTGTGCATCTGTTTACTGCTGGAATGCAATATAATAGTTTAGAAAGTATTGTTGCAATAAATATGTACTGGAGATTTGAGTAGCTGTTTTGTCTCCCTCGAGGGAAGAGTTAAACACAAAGTCGGTTTTTAATATGGAGAAATTAAATGATTAAAATATTAAGAGTGCAAAAAAAAAAAAGAAGAATTTCTATCCTAATAGATCCCATGCTGGATGTCAAGCTCCAACCCATCCTGCAAGGATAATAGCCCAAAGAAAAGCAAGTAAAAATCCTGAATAGTAAACAGTCGAGAACTCAAACAAAAAAGAATAAATAATTTATAGCAAACTCAGCAGAATTGAATTCTCTACCAATCTGTGTACCTTTTAACGTGTGAAAATTATTTGTATGATTTTTTTCTGAAATTTTAATGTTCATGTTTTGATAAGATATCCAAAAAACAAAAGTGGTGGATTACTTTCGATTAACTTCACCCTGAAAAGATAGTAAAAAAAAAAAAAAAAAAAGGTATTTATTCTACATTAACCCTAAGTTTGAGTGGCAAGCTCTCCCCTACCCCAAACAAAAATCCTCATAAAAACCACTTAATCATTGAAGTTTAACTAAATAAAATTGCTACATACAAAATTTTAGTTTCTATCACCGCAAAGTTGTAATCTTGTGCTTGTGCTCAAATGATCTTACTGCATTTGTACCCCTTCAATGTAAATACCTCTGATCCATTTGACTAGCAGAAAAAAAATTACACCCCTTCACTGTAGAGATCCCTAAATGTTGAAAGGTTTTCTATCTTAATAGCTTCTTTCCTCTGACCGTTTACCTTCGGAATTCCTTCCCTGATTCATGTTTCCTTGACTGCACCAACATGCAGGAATTTAAATGTAATGTGAACAAACATTTCACTGCCTAACACCCTATCAAGATGCCCTTATAAATTTGGCCACTGTCAAAGTATACTCTAAAGCGTTAGTGGCAACATACCTTGTTTGGAGTGAAAAAAAAAAATGATTTAATAAAAAAAAGTAGCTGACAGCATAGGATCTACTCGATGATGACACTCCAGCTATGTAACAATTTTTCAGTTTTTTTTACATTTTGAAATATTTATTCTTGCATATCACCAGTTTTCACCAGAAATTTCATATTAATAGAACATATTCTACTTAACTCATAGATTATTATCATGGTTGATCAAGGGAAGAGGCTATCAGGCATGTGTACAGAATGTGATGATGTATGTAAGTGAAACATGACTAGGAAGAGTTGAGGACATTTGCTGAATGGAAATAAAATATATGAGAACGATTCAATGGATATTTAATGTGAGTCTTAAAGGCAGGCTTCGATTCTAATGACCTCAGGAGAAGATTAAATCTGGACAGCACAAGATGTGTGCAGAACATGAGAGTTTGATGACATAACCATATTGGGTTGGTAGATGTTAAGGTAGCAGATTCGGTTCCCCAAAGAAAGTTGAGGAAAACATACTAAAAAGTGATAAGGATAGATTTGAGAGAAAGGGAGATAAATAAATATCTAGCTAGAGATTCTCTAGTTTGGAAGTCAATTTCTAGAATGGATGTTAAACCAAATATGATAATGAACATAATGATCGGACACGAATTGATACTGCCATCTGGGTTAGAGTGGATACAGGAAAAATAGCAAATAAGAAATAACTCCACAGCTCCCAAATTGGGGTTTCACAACTGGATACAGTTTTGTGGCAGACCAAGGACAGAAGTTATTATCTAATAAAAGAGTAGAGACCGAGTTGGTTAGTTTTTAATATTGTGAGATTTGAAGTGAGGTAATGAGTTGTAATTTGAATATTATTGACAAAAAACAAAAAAGAAGAATATAAATGTTGAATATTATTCTGGAAAATCACCTCCTATATAATTTAGTTAGTTGAAAATAAGAGGAAATGGGAATTCTGAAGGGTCAGTAGAGGTCAAATCGCTGTACTCAGAAAATTACTAAGCTGTAAGAATGTATCAAAAACAGATATAACTTCACATGGCACAAAGAGAGACGGCGGTAACAAGCAGCAGTTTATTTGGAAGAGAATCAGATGTATAATGAAAAGTGCTAATAAGATATAACTAATTAATGATTTTGATGTTTCTCTCAATGTCTTTTCACCAGCACTGATCAGTGATTTAGAATCAAGATAATATTAAATAAAGAACTCATTTCCTTCCAACAGATTTGTGTTGAGTTAGTTCTTTTATTTGTGGCATGTATTAGAAACTTTAATGACAAGACAAGCATAATCACAATTTAAGAGGATCACAGCAAAAGTGCAAACAAGAATGACCAGCACACAAGGTTAGTATTGTGAATTTTAATGTTTTTGTAATAATGATTGTAACTTGGTTGCTGCATGCATGATATAAGTCCTGCTAGATGGGAACATAAGTCCTTGCATCAGCATCCCCCTCTAAAGATATCCAGAAGTAAAACTTATCTAAATGAAAATAGATACACATAATCAAAATCAATAAAATTTATTTCAAGTTAAAGATGACAGTCATCTTCATCTTTATGAACATACGAGCCTACCAAAGAGAAAACGATCAAACAACAGTGTTAACATCAGACCATAGAAAAGGGAGTAAACAACATACACAACCTCACCCCCTCTCCTTCTATCATTTATATAACAGAATCAGGAGACAAGAATAGGATGCTTCCTCACCTTCATCATTTCTTTTGACATTTCCATCATTGTTGATTGGATTTCAGGAATCTTTATCAACGTATGCATACTCTTCATTACCTCTGCACTTTTCTCCAAGGCCCCAGCAAGACGTAGTGTGGCTGCAAGAAAAATATCATATCACATTAACTCCTTTTTAATACCATCAACAGTTAAGTATAAACAACAACAGTTAAGTATAAACTATAACTTTATTTATTACTAGACTGACCCATTGGGTCATAGATACTAACACTATTCTATTGTGATTCCATTGAAAAATTCATAAACTGTAACATAGCTGTTAGTGTCCCCAATGATGCTAAAAAGAGCCAAGAGAGAAAAGATAATGAAATACCAAGGTCTTATGTACAACGTGAAAAGAAACTGGAATTTTGGGAAGATCTCCACCATGTCAATACTTATAGGAATAACCAATCTCATGAACAAGAATTTTGAACACTAGTTGGCAAATATACGTGGTAAACTAAGTGCAAGAGAGATACAAACAATTGCACTTAAAGGAATGGATAGAATCTTAAAAGAATCTTTAAAAATTTCTTACATAATTGAGAATAACATCTTTATTTTATTATTATTATAAAAATATTGTTCTTATATAAAAATAAAGAGACTTATTGTGTCATCTAACTTATATATGTTTGTGGTGTGTATATATACACACACGTCTACTGGTTGAAAAAAGAAAGTCACACTTTCTGTAAATGCACACAGTTTGAAAACATAACTAAATCCCAGAACTAAAGCATATTTTTGCATGTATTCTATATTAAAATATACTAAAAAAATATTAGGAAAAGCAAACGTTGATTAAATTACATTTAATATGATAAAAACATTTTGAAAATGAATTACCTAATTATTTTCATAAAAACAACACCAAAATAAAATAACAAAGAGTTCATTCTAGTGTTGATTCAACTAGAATATGAATAGCCAACAGTAAACAAAGCTGAAATTGAGAAATTTTTCAACCTAGGTAGGTTGGTAGGTAGGTGGGGGCACAGCATACAAATAAAAGCCTTTTTCCTAAATTAAGAGAATGACATCGAGTACACATGTGGGAGAAAGAGGGAGGTCAATCTTGAAAGAAAGAAAAATCATCTAACTCATCTACCCTCTTCAGTGTTTGAAGACTTAGTCTTCACAAAAAAAATTAACATTTTTAGTTTTAAGAGAGAACTGTCACAAGGTAAGACAAGGTACAGAGAGGAAGAGGGAAAAACAGGAAAAGAAAAGGAAAGAAAAGTCAAGAAAGAGAGAGAGAAAGAAAGAAATAGAAATAAAATCCAGCCAAATAGTGATAAAAAAAAAATAAGGAAGTATAGCTGCATCGATTTTTCAGAAATCTGGAGTTTCTTTTTTTATTTAAGCAGAAATCCGATTTTTATGGATTAAAAAAGTAGAGAACTCACACTCCTGGTTAAATACTGAACTGAAAAATCATTTAATATATAATTTAGCTAGTTGAGAATAATAGGAAATGGAACATCTGAGGGATCAGCAGAGGTGAATTTGCTATATCCATATTGAAAATTACTAAGTTGTAAGAATGTATCAAAAACAGATATAACTTCCTATGTCTCAGAGAGAGAGAGAGAGAGAGAGAGAGAGAGCAATAAAATGCAGCAGTCTATTTGACAAAATGTCAGATGAATATTGAAAAGGGTTGAAAAGATATATCTAACTGATGACTTTAATGTTTTATACAATAATGCATTATATACATATATGCATTTTTTCTGATGATTCTAAATTCTTTTAAATTTAATTTCTTTCTAAATTTATATTTTTAGCAAGTAACATCACAAAAAATATTGTGTACAATGGACAATGTCATGACAAAAAGAACATATGCATTCATTTTGCTTACAGTTTATTCAAATATGATTGTTTAAGTACTTATTTAAAGACAGATAACATTTTAAATATAAAGATCAGACGAATACAGCCATCCGAATGAACCCATCATATATTCTTGTGTTGATCAAACTGCTAAAGGTAATATAAATTCTAGAGAAGATGTTTGTCTTTTTAACTGGAACTTAAGTGAGATCCATGATTATTTCACGAGAAATAAATGACAAATAAATTAGGTGGTTTTAATCGTTTTTGCCTTAATATGATTTACAATAAATTTACATTCTTTTTAATAATTATTCAATTTCTTGCCTGGTTGGAGCCAATTTATATGCATTGCTTTATATCTATTGACTTATCCTGAATCACAATTTATATTTGTTTTTTGTGGAGTTCATTTATTTATTCAGATTGGATATGAATGGATAGATGTGTGTGTGTGTGTGTGTGTGTGTGTGTGTGCACGTGCACGTGTGTGTGTGCATGTACAAATGTCATTTCAGTGTGTATTATCTGTTAAGGAGTGCATATTTTCCGCATGCTGCAGTATATTGATTACTATTGTTATAATGTTTTGTCGTCTTTTGTATTTTTGCATTTTGTATGTTTTCTTTTTCTTTACTTTACTGATTATTATGAAGAATAATTAAATTAGGGAGTTGGGCAGAGGAGTACTTTATAGGTAAGTTCTCACTCCCGCTAAAATTTGTATATTTCTGTCTTTGAAAATGATTAAAATAAAGATGCTTAATTATTACTATTAGGTACTCTCCAGGAGTTTTCACATAGATCAACATCAGTGATTGCTCACATAGAAATACATCAAGTGATTAGAACATTGCACATTTTCGCCATTTCTACTCAAATCTCTTTCACACCGAATATGAACAATTCTTCGAGAGACACCACTGCTACAAGCTGACATGGCTTTCCTCTCCTCTTGCCATGGCCTGACAGGAGGCGAAATGCAAATTCCAATTTGAGACTAAAGACTGAAACAAAAACACCTGGACTGTATTTCGTTTCTGTAATACATGCCAACCCAATGAACCTGTCTTATATTCTTGTGTTGATGAAACTGTTAAATAAAGTTAATATAAATTCTAGAGAAGATGTTTGTCTTTTTAACTGGAACTCTAGTGATCCTATTTCTTTTTCAACTCAAGCAAGTCCAGTCAGATTAATACAAAAGCAAAATGCCCATCTTGACAGTTTTCTGCGTGACCTATAACATCTATAAGTCCAGTTTGTGCTCAGTTTATCCGAATATAACCGTTTAAGTGCTTGTTTAAAGACAAATAACATTTTAAATATGAAAAACAGGAGATTGCTACAAAGCCTCGTTTTCATGTAAAATATAAAAAATAATAAAAGGCCCACGTATCTGTTGAAGTGTCTTAAGACTCATAGTAAAATACATGAGTATTTTTCTAGAAATAAATGACAAATCCATCTCCCTTTTGTTAGAACTAAATTAAGGAATATATCATGTTTGTGTTTATATGTAAGAAATTCAATATTTCAAAGACTATGAATATTGAAATGTTTGTTTGTTTGTTTTTTGTAAGACAGGTGAAGCCCTCGTTAGCCTTGGTGGACAATCACCTAGAGATGGCGTCTTGATAAAACCACAGGTCATTGTCACTTCACTGAGTTGGTGTAAGGAAGTGCATTTGGCCTATAAAAATCTTGCCTCAATTAAGGAAATGACTTTCAAAGAAACCTGATCAGGAATAAGTTTGGGAGCCAATTTCTAAAATCTGTCCAACACATGCCAGCATGTAAACTTAGACATTAAACCGAATATGATGACCATATTTTAATTACCTTCGTTTCTTTGTAAAGGAATAATAATTCAACAAAAATTCTGTATTTTATTTTCTCATAAAATACTTTTGAAAGAAATTAACTAACCAAGTTGAAAATAGCATTAGTGCAGAAAAGCTTAAGAATAAACATCAAAACTTTGTATATCTGCTGGATAACATAAGAATGGGCTAAAGTCTTATCTGAGCCTTACTTCTCCATATTTTATTAAGTATTCCTGAAATTATGCAACCAAAATGTTGATAACTTAAAAAACATTTAGCTGATCAGACTGAAATTTTGTGTGATGTTGATCAAGTAAGATGCAAAACTTCCTTGGTTACATTATGGGTCAAGGAGCAAGTCTCTATGATGAACAGAACCAAATTATCACAAATAGTGTATCATTCGCCTTTTCTGTGACTTCGACCTTTAACCTAGATATCTCCAAATTAAATAAGAATTAAGTTAGACCATGATAATTTGACCTAAGCTTTGTGACAATTGGTCAAATAATGTGGATGATGGGCTATACAGAATAAAAAATGAAAACATAACTTCTTTGGCAGAGACAAAACTAAACCTATGGAAACCACCAGAATGCTGTTAAAACCATCATTCTTTCTTTACCAAACTAACAGGAGATGGGTTCTGCCAAAGAGGCCTAACAAACAGACAAACATCTTAAAATAGATATCCCATATAATAAAAGAGGCACAGTTTTTCCTCTCTGGACCAAATTACTGTAGGTTTGCAAGAACAGATGCCACATACAAATTTGTTATGTCTAAACTGTTATCAGCCATCTTCTCTAACTTTTGACCACCATCATAGACACATTTATTCGTTATATTAAAACCCTATATTGCATCCTAGGAGAGGCATCATGATGATTGCCATCATCTACAGAGGAAGTAGTTCTTATTTTTCCCTCTCTTTCTACAGTTCTCTTCCTGCCAGCAGTCTACACCCGGAAAATATATACACATTCATACTATGTCCTCCAGTCATCCTTCTTTACTGGATTATTAAGTTTTCATTTCCCTTACATAAAATAATGACTTTTCGCTTACACATTTCCATTCCTTCTCATTGGTTGCTACCTCTCAATCCCCTTATTCGAGAATAGATACCTTATTGAATAAATGAACACATTAGCTGTTAAAAAAACATGGACGATAAACAACTGACATAATCACGATATTCCCGGTTTGCAATACCAGCGGGCAAACAACAGATTTTGTAAACATATACACACGAACACATCAACATACACAAACAGCATAAGATAGACTTATAGGGGGCCATGCTGAGAGACAGATCGACTAATACCTACATAGAGAGCGAGAAAGAGAGACAGAGACAGAGAGAGAAACACCTTTTGAAAAAAAAAACACTCTTCTTATTTATTTTTCATCGACCATTTTCTTTGCTTTTAAACAATACGCATAGAAGTTTATACTTTACTTCAAAACAATACGGAAATTTTTTTGGTATTTTTTATTTTTAATCTTATACATTGTTACTATAAATCTTATACACCGAACTTCTTATAATTTTTTAGGGGAAATAGTATGCTTTCAACAAATAGGGCATTGCAATGGTTCGTAAATAAGTAGTTTTTTGATTAGTAATAAATATAATTGTTTCTTGAGTATAATTATTATTATTATGACTATTTTATACAAAAAATGACTCGGGGGGGCATGTGCATAAGCATAAAACTATTGTATAGAAAATAGTTGTTAAATTATCTTTTAAACAAATATTTTCATTTACATATGATAAGCACAAATTTACTTTATAGAAAATACAGTAGCAAAATTTTTTTTTTAAATTTTAGTTTACCTACAATGTTTGGGACGTATTTGCGTTTTAAGCACAAAATTATTTTATAGAAAATACAGTTGCAAAATCATTAAAATAAAAATTATCGTTTACCTGCGTAAATAGTTACCTATTTGTGTTTTAACAAAGAAGATTGCATATAAATTGTCTGCAAATAAGTAGTTTTCCAAATAAAATAAAAGTTATTTGTGACCTATTTGCGTTTAAATAAAAAATACTGCATTGTCATTGTATGCCAATAGATAGTTTTTCGAATATTAAGCAATATAACTTCTCTTAATACTATTTCTTGTAAAAAATACCATTGAGTTAAATCAACATGATTAAGCACAAAATTATTTTATAGAAACTATAGTTGCAAATTTATTAAAAAAAAACAAAAACATTTGGATTTACCTATGTATTTGTGGCCTATTTGAGTTATAAAAAGACTCATATTTAGTAGAAGTTTTCGGGCAATGTCGTTAATTGCCTGAAAATAACAATAAAACAGAGACAGGCTCGCAACGTCTTTTCAGTGAGAAAGAGGTTGCAGGAAAGAGAAAAGGACATCTCCCACTAGGCTACGAAGTATATTCTGAACTCTGTCAAGGCAGGATAAGTCCTTTCTAGCAGCTCCTGCCCAAATGTGGCAACAATACCCCATCCTTGGACATACCTGGCTCTTATATAGATATAGAATTGCATCAGTAGGTAGATATCTACTGGATCGATAGAAGGATCCCATCATTTTTCCAGCGACCTTGGCAATGGATTTGATGTACGTGTTTCATTTCAGATCAGGAGTAAAGGTCAAGCCCAGAAGCTTGTCAAAACATGGAGCCTCCCTAAGATGAGAGCTATTCATTTCAGTTGATGCCAGATGAGGATCAGAGCCTTGATGATGTAAAGATAAAAGCTTGATTTTAGATGCATTAAAAGTAACTAGCCATTTTTCGCCCCATTGTACCACATGCTCAAGATCAGAGAAGAGTGAATCAGAAAGAACTTGGTCATTTACGGTCTTTGATGTGCTGCCATAGATGGTAGTGTCATCAGCATAAATGTCTATGAATGATCTAAGGATGTGATTTGGAAGATCATTAATGTAGATCAGGAAGAGAGTTGGACTCAGGATGGACCCCTGAAGGACTCCAGCATTAATACTGTGAGCTTCTGATTTCTGCCGATGAATCACTACTCTCATGAACCTATCAGAGAGAAATGATTTAATAATTGAAAAGACATTTCTAGCTATACTATAGCTGGAGATCTTGTGAAGTAGACCTTTATGCCATCCTCTATCAAAGGCCTTTGATATGTCAAGAGCAATTGCCCTAGAAAGGAAGTCTCCGTCGAGAGATTCGCTATTCCTATGAGATATAACCATAAGCACATCTGCTGTAGATCTAGCAGAACAGAAACCATATTGCACGTCACTAAGAAGGTTATTTTTTGTTTACCGTTTTATTTTACTTGACTGACGCACACCCTATAACTAAAAGGTGATCTTAAAAGTCAACACGGATACAGGGAAAATGTAATAACATTATTATTGAACATGTAATCATGTGATTATTAAATTTTAGGGTGGAAGCAGAGATGATTTATAAAACACACTCCTCTAACATGTTCAGAATGGCTTTCAAACACAGTAACACAAAATACATAAGTACCCAACATTTACATTTTTTCCAACCGACACTGAACACACAAAAATTCAAGGTTGGTTCATAGTATTTGCGCCAGTTGGAGGTAGATATTTTGACAATCCCCCCCCCTCCACACACACACAAAATGAGGTGTTTATTCAGATAACTATTCTTAACAGGGATAGGTTGAGGGTGTCCATTCCAAAAGCCATTCTTACCATGAGGATGTTGGGAGTGTCTATTCCAAATAATTTGGAGATGGTTTTGATAGATATTATTATTGATATAATCCCACAAATTAAAGTTTAGGGGGTTGTGGTCTGGTGAGTGTAAAGCCTATTCAAGATCACATCTACTGATGAGACAATCATCAAAGTATCTCTGCAATCATTCCTTGACCTTAAACTATATCCGAAAAGGGTTGATATGCCGTAAAACAAAAACAACCAACCAACCTGCAATCATTCCAAAGAGTTTTTTTGAAGTATGGAAACCCCATCCCATTGAAATGACTGTTCATCCCTCACAAAACATCTGTCTACCCAATAATGTTCAAAGGTTTTTAGCAAACATAAAGTAGCACTCAGTATTGATCAATACAGAAGTGCACATTAGCTGGGAATGGTGATAAAAGAAAGACTGTTGGACATTCATAACTGAACTTGATGAACAAGCCAGACATAGACTAAAGTTTATTTGTACCAAATATGGTTAGATTGCAGAAAGGATTATGATGTTATATAATTTGCATTTTTAACCATTTTAAATAACAAATTTATATACTATATTTTTGTTTCTATTTTCTAATAGTTTGGCTTTGTTAAATTTCTGATAATTTCTCAAATTTCAAATGATATCCCAAAAGTACAAATATTGTTTTATTAAAATATAAACATTTTACTGTTTATGTTTTGTAGTATGCTGATTTGAGAAATGTATTCAAAACAATTGTCAGGATTACATCAGCAATCTAGAGAGAATCGCAAAAGAAAAAGAAATAACAAAGTAAAATTTGTGATCAAACTGAGCAAATCTTCCTCTTTTTGCTTCTTTTAGCTGAGAAGTTGACTGTTTTGGTAAAGCAGTGTGTATCAAGAGAATGTCAACATTCTACTACAATAAACTGTAAGCTATAAAAAATATCCTCAACATTTTTGCTTCTTTTATACTTTAAGAACAGTAAGGAATTGGGCATAAAATTACACTTTTTTATACAGGTTAGTTCCATCTTACAAGATGTAGTATTCACACCTCCTAGGGACATATTTTTACTCATTCTATCGGCACTTCTTATGTATCCACTCTGTTATATATTCTCTCTCATTTCTTAACAATTAAACCAAACTAAAATACATACTACTCTTTAACATTTAGAACAGGACATAATGTGAGAGGAAGACCACAAGATATCAGTGAGATTAGTTGTTTTATCAAAGCTTGAGAGTCTAATGTATCTTACTGTTTTTGCCCTTACCAGGATGGAGTAGTGACAGAATACAAGGTTATTAGGTGCAAGTGAATTAACAGGATCTGAATGAACTTGAACATTGCATGCCAAGCTCAATTACATAATTGAATACATGTTCTAAACAAAATGAGAGAAGAAAAGAATTGTGCCTACATACCAAGCTGATGTTTCATGCTCATTTGGACAGAGTTGAGTTCAGCTTTGGCTGCATATAATTTACTTGTAGCTTTTTTGGATTGAACAAGTTCCTTAGCAAGAATGACACAAGCTTCTTTCTCCCCTTTCTTTGCCGATTCTTTACAGGCCCGTTTGGTTTTTTCTTCTTCTCTTTGAATGGCTGGAAAAAAACAGAAAAATAAAGAAAGCAAAATAAGATTTTTTTTTTTTTTTATGTTGATGAGTGGCATTCTCAATTTAGAAAAATATCAAATGAAAATTTCAATTGCAAAATCAATATCCAAAGAATAGATATTTTTACAGTGTTGCTATTCAATTTTCACAAGAGGTCAAAGGTCAATGATTTGACCTTTGAAAACTCTACAAAATTCCTTCGTCAATTTTGGGGCTAAACACTTGAAATTTTAGATATAGATTACTTTTAATTTGATTTGAGCCCAAAACAATAAATGTTAAGGGGTCAAAATTGAAGTCAAAATTTTAAAAAATTTAATCTCTGCTGTCTCTACCAAGTTACTCAATTTTTGGTCTAAACATTTGAAATTTTCCATAAAGTGTATTCGGACAAAGGGCAAGTTTTTTAATTGGTTTTTGGCCGAAAATTTGGCTACCAAGGGATCAAAGTTCAAAAGATTTGACCTTTGCAATCTCTAGCAAACTATTAAACAAATTTTGGGTTTAAACATTTGAAATTTTACATAAAAGGTATTCAGACATGCAGCAAGCTTTTTAATGAATTTTTTGGTAAAAATTTGGCGGCCAAGAGGTAAAAGTTGAAAGAGTTGATGTTTGCTACCAAACTCCTCCACCAATTTTGGGTCTAAACACTTGAAATTTTAAATGTAGGTTATCTGGACATGAGTCAAACATTTTAATATATATATATATATATATATATATATATATATATATATACACATAAAGTTATGAATAGTACAAAGTCAGGTTGAACTGCTAGTTTTTCAATAAAAATACTATTTTAAATAAAGCTCTTACAAGGTATCTCAGACCAAAATTTTACTTACATTCTAAAAACTTATGATTTGGGAATATAGATCTTTGCAAAATTATAAAGAATACCAAAACGAGTTTGATAACTCAACTACCCACCAAATTATGACCATTCAAATCAGGCATGAAATTTTCCAATATGGCATCACTCTCTACGTGAGGCTATCATGCTAAAAAAATAACAAAGAAAATTAAATACTGGTTACCTTACACTTATCTATGCACAAAGTGCCTACATGCTACTTCCCCCCCATCCCCACAAAAGCCCTGAAAAAAGAAAAAAAAAAAAAAAAAAAAAAAAAACATTCACGGGTACATTATTTATTTTTCAATTTTGGAGTGGCTTTTCAACCCTTATGCGATGCTATTTTTTTGTTTTGTTTTAGCTTGCTTTTTGGGGGGAGAGGGGCGTTTTTTTTTATCTTTTTCTTACTATTTTTTACATTTACTATTATTGTGGACGATTTTAATTACTTATATTTTCCAATGATTACGTAAGCTTCAAGCATGTTACTTATCGTTTCAACCGCTTACAAATAAGTTAACACCCCAATATATTATGCAGATAGGTTCTAAACTAAATTACAGCTTGGGGTGGGAATCGGGGGTGAGGGGTCACCACCAGTCACTGTTCGACCTGGGGTGAGTAATAACTCCTAATTTGATAAGTTAACACCTCAGTGCAATGAGGGTTAAAATTGATATAGCCAATAGGAGGAGTAGAAATTAGGGAAACAGAGAGAGGGAGGAAATTCAAAAGAAGAAAAGGGAAAGGAAGTACAAATTAATAGGATAAGAGAGGGAGAGGAAAGGAAAAAAGAAAGAATAACTCCAAAAAGGTGGAAAAAGGAATTACTGATTTGATAAAAACAAGACACTTGGCTAATTGGTATCTTTTTTTCGCTCTGGCAGTTGATCCCTTCCCATGGACTGATGGTAGATGAAGAATGGAGAACTTGGTAAAGGAAAGAAAACTGCCAGCCCCCTAAGTTGCATGACTAGGCCAGTGTGTAACTATTATTTGTAAAGTCGAAGACAATAATCAATTCTATGTTAAGAAAAACCAATTAAGTTTTGACTTTCTTTTCTTTAATTGGAAACGCAGTTGTGAACGCAATATATATCTCCAACAGCCCAGGTGATGTTTGGAAGCTGATTTGAAAGCGGAACCGGAGAGCGACCGAAGACGAATTCGATCACTAGATGAAACCACGGGTGACACCACAGGTATCGGCTACAGGTGCATCTCAACCACGAGCCTATGCACCTGAGCTGCACTGTAGGGGTTACAAAATGAGTTTATGTTTTTTAAAATTAAGCTGATCCTATATTTCAGTTAATTTGCTAATTGCTAATGGAGATCGTTTAAAATGAGAGACTATATTTCTGTGAGTTGTAATGATTGGCTTAACAACCTATTGGGAAAATAATGAGTTATTTATTGAGAGTTACAATGTATGTATGAAGCATGATAGTGGTTCTAAATCACATTCCCTGACACCAGCAATCATATTTGTTCCTGAATCCCAAAAAAAACTTTGAAGATTTTATACTCATCCAGAACATTGTGCAATTTTTCACTTATTATTGCACATGTGTGTGCACCAGGGAATGGAACAACTCTAAGCACAGCACTGCATTGTTCAACATCATTTGAAAGCCGATGACCTGTAAAACTTAAAAAGGGAGCATTATTTGTAGCAGCTGTCCAAATGTCTGTAGTCAAAGAAATGTTGCTAATTTCAACAAAAGATGATAGAATTTTTCTTTTTACTTTTCTAAATATATTTGGAATTATTTTTTCAGTGAATTACTTTTTTAATGGACTACTGTAATTTGAATAAAGTTTCGCAATAAGCCTTTTAAATCCAATGTTAGATGTTACAGAATATGGTTTATATCAACAGCAATTATTTCTCCTATCAGATAATGAATCTCTGGTGACCTGTAGTGATTAATATCCCAAATTTTATTCTTGACCAATATTGATTCTAGAGTAGTTTGGTGTTTTGCTAGAGGCTCATAGTTACTACCACTTGTTCCTGGAATGTCTGTCTCTGAACATTCATTGTGTTTTCCGTTTCTTATCTGCAACTTTAGCTTCTTCTGGATGAACATTTCTAAGATGGTTTAACATATTAGTTGTTGGTAAAAGTTTTGCTGATTTGCGATCCCTTGATATCGTGGCTTGACATAACTTGCAGAGAACTGTATTATTCTGGAGATTGACATAAAATACTTCCAGCAGAAACTGGTTGCCATAATGGTTGATGATTGTTAATATTTAATTAATTTTTTAGTATTTAAATTACTTATGTCTGATACTTAATTAGTTATTTATCTAACTAAAGTATGCAGTATTTAAACCATAAAAATAATATATCTGTAATGATAGCAAAATGAGTCCAAAATGAGGAACATTTTGATGCTATCCCTTGATATCATGGTTTGATGATAAAGAATATATTAGTTTCAGTTTACACATGGTCGCAATTTACTATACAATTCCTCAATGTGAAATCTGAAAGAGTAATAATAATAATAATAATAATAATAATAATAATAGGTATCGGCAGCAGCCTTATAATTTAAAACTCTTGTGCATTTCATCATTCAACTAATAAAAAAAAACTATGGGATAATGTCAGCAACAGGTCTTACTTTGCCACCAATGTTTATATTCCTCAGAAAGAAGTTTCAGCAACATATAATGAACAATACTCCCAAGGGAAGCTAAGGCTTTGTCACAGACAATGAGTAAATGACATCAGAGAAGTTTTTGTCGGTAATTGAGTATTTTGTAAAACATGTGCAGCCTTCTGAGAAAAACCCTGTCGTCTTGGTGTTGGATAATCATCAATGTCACCTGTCAAGCATTGACATATGCAAAAGAAAACCATGTGCACATCATCACCCTTGCTCTCTCTCATACCAGCAACAAAATGCAGCCTCTGGATCGCACTGTCTATGAGACAGTGAAATCTTTCTTCAATGACAGGGTCACTTCATGGATGGTAAGCAATCCTGGAAAGACCATCAACATCTAATACATTGCTGAGCTGGTCAACTATGCTTGGACTCTAGGGGCAACCCCAACAAACATCACCATCGGCTTCAAAGCATCTGGCATCTGACCCCTGGACAGGCACATCTTTCCTGACTATTTCTTTGCTCCATTCAATGTGACCAATCGCCCTGTTCCTGCAGAAAATCTCTCTTTCTCCTCCCACCATCCTCTACCCACAGCAGATCAAGCATCTCATTCTTCACAACCTTCCAGATTTGGAGTCAGCACCACTTTGTCAGGAGCAGCACCAACATCTATCCAAACTACACCAACTGGAAAAACCTGTAACCCATTTCAAAGAAGCGACGCCACCCTCTTTTGCTTCTCCAGCTCAGTTCAGAGGATTTCCCAAAGCTCCACCAAGGACAAACAGTAAAAGAGGTCAGAAGAGAGGCAAGTGTATGATTGCTACTTTGCCAGAATATCTTGAGAAACAGACTGAAAAGTTTTAGTCAAAGTGATGAAAAGCCAAAACAAAAAAAAGGAAAGTGACGCCCAAGCCACCTAACCAAACTGTACTTATCGAGGAGGATGACAATAATCATATGGACATTGACACTTTGGTTGATGGCAAGTCCAATGACTACGGAAGTGAAAGTAGCATAGATGATCAAAAAGTGATTTGGTGCAGCGTAGACAGTATGAGCTCTGGAGATTTTGTGCTGTGTCAGTATGAAGGTAAAAAGTCAGCAGCTTTGTACATTGGTGAAGTCATTAAGGACATGGACACAGAAGGAAGAATAGAGATTGATTTTCTAAGAAGGAGTGGAAAAGTCCAAGGAAAGTTCATCAAGCCTCAGGTTGAAGACATTGATAAAGTGCCACTTAGCATCATGAAAGCCAAGCTGACTCAAACCAAACTCTCTGGAACAGCAGAATGCACCAAGAACACTTTTCTTTAAAGATTCGGAAAACTTGCTAATAATTTGCTAATTAAAACACATCTGGGACACAGATTCTAACTAGTGTGTGTGTGTGTTTATATTTCATCATTCATGTGTAGTACTGATCATATGAAGACCACTATATTGCTGAACCCAGGGCATATTTCAGAATATTATCAGGTGTCATTATAATGCAGAAATGATGACTAGTAAATAGGCTCATTTTGTTGTATTTTGTTATTGAGAGCTAGAAAAGGATGACTGTTTTTAATGTGATCAACTCTCCCAATACTTTGGTCAACTCTCCCCATACATGGTATGTTTGGAATTTTGTTCTCAACATTTTTTTTTTTACATACTTACATGAATAAAATTTGTTCCATATTATGAAAGAATTTTCAGTTTGATATAATCCATCACCTCAACACTAAGAAATATAAAAAAGGTAAATTTTGTGGCCACCTTTTCCCACCCTGCAGCAAACTTTTTGGAAACCCATTTTTAAAGAGAGAGAGTTTTTTTTTTAACTAGTCTGTACTTTCACCTAACAATTTAATAAACAAGAAGAAATACAAGAGTCTAAATGTCAAAGGACGACAAATTTTCAATTTGGATGAGACAAGTTTCACGACTGTGCAGAAGTTGCCCGAAGTTATTCAAAAGGGGTAAAGCAGGTTGGTCAAATGACCAGTAAAGAAAGGAAGGAGCTTCTTACTGTCTGCACTGCTGTCCAAATGTCTGTAGTCCATGAAATGCTGCTAATTTAATCAAGAGACAATTGAATTTTGTTGTATTTTTGTATATTGAATATTTGTATATTGAAAATTATTTTGCAGTGAAGTACAGTGAAGGGAGTTAACTTGTCTTTGTTTACAATATAATTAAATTAATATTAGTATCACAACATTATTATCATTAGTATGACTACAAAATTTACTGGTAAATTGGCATTAGAAAACCTATTAATTGGCCGATTATCAAATGATGATTAATCGGTAATCGGCCAATTTGCTAATCGGTACACCACTATATAAAATACCAAATAATTTATAAATCAAGGATTAAATAATTTAAGACAGAAATGACCATCTCATATAGTTAAACCAAATGTAGCATGTAACAGTGTCCTCTGAAGCGTCTTGTTTATGTGTTAACATCAAACACTGTGACGTCAGCATCTAATTTTACACTACTTCTCATGAATATTTAAAATTGTTTCAAAAATAAAAATAACCTAAAGCAAGGTTATAATTCTATTTTTGAATTGTCTTCAATTTAAAACTAGACATAAATTTATCATACCAAGTTGTAGTTAAAAAAGTATAAGATAAATAAACATGAAATAAATCTGAATAATTCATACCTCGAATTTGCCGATCTAAACCATATCCTTCTTTTCGTAGTTTTGAAGTCCAGTCTTGCACCTGTGAAATAAAGGGAATTCACAATAAATAGAATTTATTAAGCACTACATCAGTGAATAATGGATGAGAAGGATTCATTATCAGATTATTCCAATCACAAATCAATAGTTTAAACTAGTTGTATTACCTAGCATTGCCTGGTAGCATATTTTTACAATTTATTTAATTTTATTTTTTTTTTAAACTATAACATTTTGTTTTTCAAATATTTTGTTCTTCCAATGAAAGGGAAGTAACTTTGTATAGATGAATACAGAGTTATATCCCATTTTTTTTTTTAAAGATGATGACTATTTGAAAATAATTTCAACGTAGATAAAGCATTTTCTGTAAGAAATTATATTTGGTTTGATATCAGTTTTACATGAAGGCATGCATTCCACAGCCTTAAGAAATTGATTTCCAAACTTCTATTGAAGAATAATAATCTTTTACTCTATAATAAAGACCAATCTGTATTTTTGTATATATATATCAACGTGTCCTATTTTGCCATCATTCATAAGTTAATGAGTGAAAAACGTGCCTCTTTCTTGCCATACAGCCTAAGACATTATATGTATATTTTAGTAATATATCTAGATAGATAGAGAGTATGAAGTACTGTAGAGTAAATCAAAATAAATTTATAACATTTATATCAGTTCCATAAATTCAATATTAACAAAGAGCATATATATATATATATATATATATATATATATATATATATATATAAAAGAACAAGTAGTTAATAAAACATGTTAAAAAACACTTTGAAAAAGAGTTAAAAACATATTTAATTTTAAAAAGGAAGCACAAAATAAGTGGATAGTCCTTAATCCCCGGAGTGTTGAAGAAATACTTTTCTTCTCATCAGAGGATAGGATTTAGAAAAATGCAGGATCGAATTTTGCTTGCAAAAGTATTTGATGAAACTACAAGTAAGTCATAGATCTTACTTGGTAACAAATAGTGAAGGAGAGGGAATATGGTGAAGAAAAAGGTGATTTCACGTGAATGGATAGTCTGGTCAAGGGTAAAATATCCAATAACGGTAAAATCCAAAAATCAAAATCCAAAAATATATACATATATATAGATTCAGCCACTCAGTCGTAGACGATGAAACACATGTCAGTGAAAAACTATATTTTAAAAACAATACATATGCCGCTCCCCATTTAGGGGTACCCAATTTGTCAAAGGGAAAATTATATTCAACAGTCATGCAAGATAGTCTAGTGGTAGAGGTTTACGCTTCTTACCATAGGGTCCCCGATTTCAAATCTTGTTAGATTCAGCCACTCTGATGAGTTATAGATGACGAAACATGTGTCAGTGGATAACTATATTTTAAAAACAATATATCTATATATATATATAGTTATCCACAGTAATAGTCTCACAGCTCTTCACATACACACACAATATATATATATATATAAGTAACAATTTAAAGTAGAAATATTTGCATCTGGTGGGCGCATAAACTGTTCAGTAAAAATATAAATAGAAACACTGTTTAGATACTACAAAATACAAACTTGTTTGAACAATGAGCTAAATTCCAGATTCAGTATTTTCGAAGATATATGTCACTATTTTGTAAATATGTCTTGACGGACATATACTATTTTAACAGAGGCTGCTTTATTTTTGGTTTTGTTTTTTATAAATTAATGCAGAATAAAAAAAGAGGAATTTGTCTCTTAAAAGTTTAGAGTCCAATTCTTGATAAGACCAAGTTATTTTCAGATGAATCATAATTTGCATACATCTAAGCATTAGTTTCATAACAGAGTAATCAGGAAAAGATTACAGTTATATCTCGTAGAAAGTTAAATTATGGGTAAGAGTGACATGCAGAACTGGAGGTAGAGGTCTAAATGGGGAGGGATGACATCCAATCATATTCAAGATATCTTCCTGTAACTGGAGTCTTTGAGAAAAAGAGTTGGATCTTTGCATGCCACTGACAAGCAAGCAGTTTTTTGTAGGAGTTGGTTTAAAAAGTGTATCAAGTCTCAGATTTTGTCAGTGACAGTGTATCACAAGACAATTAGCATTAAATAACCTAGAAAAGGGTTTAAAAAAGTAAAATTGTACACATGGTACACATTTTTTGACTGGCTTAATTTTAATGTTAGTATTGGTTTCCCAGATTCTTTCAGCTACTTAAGTGGACGCAGTGCTACAGAACTGACAGGATTCGAATTTGGCACACGAAGGTCGTCAGTTTGTGACCTTATCCATTTCACCACAGCCACCTTAACAAAAGGACTGATATGCCCCGTAAACCAACCAATCAATTTATATATTAATATTTAAAAATTATGGTATTTCTAGAGTTTATTTGTATACTAGTAGAAACATGTTGACAATAAATAGCAGTAATTTTTATGATGTCAATACCCAAGTGTGAATCTCATGCCAGTTCATAAGATTTTGTTTTAACTGGATACATGTTTTATAAATTTAATGATATAATAATATAAAATCATTACATAAATATTTTTTTCAAACTAAGTTACCCTTTTTTCTATAATCTGCTAGAAATAGACATAAACGGTAATAAAGCATTAAAATTAACTATTTATACTTAAAAAGGAAAAAAAAACACTATTTTGCTGATGTAGATTCTGTCATTAATCGAAATATTGAATTTAATTTTTATAAATATGTTTATTAATTGAATGAGATTCTGCACTTGTTTTGCTTTAAATGGTTAAATTTTTTACTTTTGTTATAATTTCTAATGTTTTTTTGCCAATATAGTTACTTACTCTCTCATGCAACTACTAAGTTGCATAAAATTAGCAAATATTTTCCTTCACCATAGCTATGAAGCGGTAGAAGCTAGATAAAGATGGAAATTGACATCCCCAGGTACTGTACCAACATCATTCAAGGAGCAAGTATAAAATTAAAAGTAGTCTTTCATTTAAGTTTCTGTTACCTTTTTTAGCTGAAGTTCTTTATTGTTATATATGCTTATTGATTGATGAGTTCCTATTTAGTTGTATCTCCATGTGGGCAAAGCTACATACATGGTTGATTTTTTTTATGTGGCCAAAATATAATTCTCATAAAATGGGTACCCTGGGCCTATCATTGCTGAATACCAACACCATGCCTATCATTGCACAGGAACTTGGGTGGAGAATACAGTAAGAATCGGTTTCTTATTGACAATATTGCATGTTAGGTATAACTGAAAAAAAAAGAGTTAGCATTTAACTGTCATAATGATGAGTTACTTTAGAATATAAAATCATGCATACACGTGTGAAAACAAAAATCTGGAGAGAAAAAAATCCTGCTAGTTATCTGACTAATTTCAACAATAACAGTCAGTTTGTTATTATCATCTCAAGGAATACGAAAATAGATTAATAAATGAACATGTTCTAAATCTTATTTTTTTAAAAATCCAAAAACAAGAAGTGAATGCATCAAACGTCTTCATTGGAAATTTAAAAAATTCTACACTTGTAAAACGGCAAATGAATTTAACAAATACTGAATAATTTTATTTTTATTTAATTAAACTTTTAAAATACAAATAAAAATAATTTTAATGTTTAATCATTTTTAATGCATTCTTCATTTGAGATATTCTTTTTTTTTTTTTTTTTTTTTTTTTTTTTTTTTTTTTTACAAAGGCATCACCACATTATCAAGGCCCAGAGGCCACTCAAGGATAAGGGTTAAAGAGTGTACAGTAGAAATTGGTCAATATAGTAATCATTAGTAATGAAAATTTGGTAAATTTAATAACTTATATGGAACGGCTCATCAAGAACTTATTTACTTTAGACTTGAACACAACCATATTGTAGTCAGCCGGAAAGCAGGAAAACGGAAGACAATTCCACAGGCGTGCAGTTCTAAGAAAGAAGCTTTGTTCATGGAATCTACGTTTAGGTTTAGGCACAGATAAAGAGTGGGGGAAATTATTGATAGTGTTTACAGCTAGACGAGTGTTTCTTGTGAAAGTTTGGCGAGGGGGGACCAAAGATTGAAGCTCAGTTGAACACTTTCCATGAAAATAACGATACATCAGAGACAAACTCGCAACATCTCTTCTGTGAGATAGAGGTTGCAAGGAGGAGAAAAGGACATCTCCTACGAGGCTACGAAGTCTATTTTGAACTCTATCAAGGCAGGACAAGTCCTTTCTAGCAGCTCCTGCCCAGATGTGGCAACAGTATTCCATCCTTGGACGTACCTGGCTCTTATATAGGTAGAGAATAGCATCAGCAGTGAGATATCTACTGGATCGATAGAAAGATCCCACCATTTTTCCAGCGGCCTTGGCAACAGATTTGATATACGTGTTCCATTTAAGATCAGGAGTAATGGTCAAGCCCAGAAGCTTGTCAAAACTTGAGGCCTCCTGAAGACGAGAGCCATTCATTTCAATTGATGACAAATGTGGATTAGAATGTTGATGATGTAAAGAGAGAAGCTTGGTTTTAGATGCATTAAAAGTAACCAGCCACTCCTTTCCCCATTGTACTACGTGCTCAAGATCAGAGGAGAGAGAATTGGAGAGAACTTGGTCGTTTACTGTAATTTTTGTTTTTAAATCTTTCTTTTTTTTTTTTTTTTGGTCCCCTGACAAAAGGAAGGTGGACCTGTAAATTCATCCTTGTCCATTCGTCTGTCCGTACTTTTCTCAATAACTACGTCTTGGAATTTTGCACAAATATTAAACATGATATGAGTAAAAAAAGTAACAGAACAGATTTTCCAGGAAAACTCCGGTTGCCCCCCTAGGGGTGCCTTTCAGGTTAAAATGGCTAAAATTGACACTTTTGTGCTTATTACTAACTGATTTATATATAATTTTGTTTGTCTATGCTTCCCAATAACTCTTGAGTGTGCCCCAGGAGCTCTTTTTGGGTTAATAAAAACACTCCATTTTTGGGACTATTTTACCAAATTTGTCCAAAATTTTCTGTGTATGTGTATTTAGCAGTTTTGCATGGTGCTGAACTCAAATTTAAATATGTTAAGGCATTGGGAACTATTGGGCTAAATGGGGGGGGGGACTAGGTCATTTCTTTTTTTGCATGGTGCAAAACTCAAATTTACATATGTTAAGGCCTAAAACTTCACCATTTGTCCATTTTCACCAGGATTTGACTCCCCTGGGAACTTTTGGGGCTAAATGGGGATGGAGGCAAATGCTGAACTTAGTTATTTTTTTATGCCTCGTTCACTGTGCACTCATGGAGGACCATGTATGCTTCACTTGTTTTTTAATGAATTTTGTTCCTTCAGTTATGGACCTAACCAATAATTTACCCCAATCACTTTAGATTAGAGGGTCTCCAATGATGAAGTCCATCCCACTAAATCCAACTTGTGGAGCTCTTATAGAAAATTTTAAAATATTCAGGAAAATTTTCTAAAATAGAAATGTTTGAAAATAGTATGTTGCTTTTTCTTTTTGTTCAGAAAATGATTAAAAAGAATAAGATTTTTGAAAAAACAGTTTCAGTAAAAAGTAAAGCTAATGAGCAGAAGAGTATAAAATACATTGTGGTTATTTTTTGTTTTTGTTTCTTCATTTTTTTGCCTGTGGTTTGAAAAACTTTGGAAACCCCTGGTCTAGATGAAATCAAAGGAAAATTTTAGTGGTGTTTTTAGATTCTGTGAAAAATTTAACCCTTATTGAAACTTATTTGGATGTTTAACTGTTAACATCTATTTCTATAGCACATAAACAATTGATTTATATATATATATATATATATATATATATATATATATATATATATATATATATATATATATATATACACACTCCTATAAATTTGTTTTTTGTTTGTTTTTTTTGTTTTTTGTGCATTGATATATTGATATTCATATTAAAATCCCTTTTTTCTATTTATTTAGATATTTATTTGCTTCCCCACGAAAGCAAATGTGACACAAGGTCGTTTTTATTGGTGGGGGGCCAGCTCTCCTAAAACAAGGGCAAAAGAAAGGCAGTATCCAAATAAATAGTAATTGTCTCAGTATGAAGGGTTTCCCCTACATTGACCAAGGACTAATTAACTTCACTTAAGTGGAGCATCAGAACAGATACTACACTTGGAGTTATATATTTTTTATTTCCTCTGAAAAGTTTACAATGAAACAGTAATAAACAAGAAATCAGGCACAAGGCCATTCAAAAATTGGGGGGGGGGTCTATGATCATCCTTGTCACTATACCTTTGCTAGTCTATGCTTGATCCTCACTAAAGTTTTCATTCACCACAAGCACACTGGGGGCTCGTCTTACCTAAGATTCCCAAATCATATCATGTGTGTGTGTGTGTGTGTGTGTGTGTGTGTGTGTGTGTGTGTGTGTGTGTGTGTGTGTTTTCGTTTTTTTTTTTTTTTAAATCAATAATAAAATAATTTGGTAAACATAAAACTTTATAAAAAGTCATTTGTTTAATTTTATTTCATTGGCTAAGATAGAAAAAATACAACTTTTTTATATATGAGTCGTGGAATTGCATTCATCTACAAAAGATCTAGCAAATTTGCATATTCTTTTAAAAATTTATTTTAATTAATTCCCTATTAGTTTTTGGGGAGTTTTCTTATGGGATGATCATCTTTAATTAACTATTACGTGTAATTATATTCATGCAGATTCTCTACATGATTTATACTTGTGTAATATTTGCGTAAAAAGTTTATAGTAGCACAAACCTCTTTCTATATATATTTATGTATGCGTATATATAGTTGTTTAAAAAAAAATTCCTACCAAACTCCTCTGTTAGTATTTGATTTACAGACATGAAACTTCATATATAGGGTATTCGAACCCATGCAAAACTTTATATTTGGGTTTTAGCCGGAGAAAATCGGTACAAAAGTGTGAAAATTAAGAAAAGAAAATTTGCCGGGTGAAGGCTGAATGACGACATTATGAATATGAATGCATAACGTAATAGCTATTCATTCAAGTTTTAATTTTTAGCTTTGCAGCAAACAAGTCTTTATAGCTCAGACATTAACATCAAAGGAAAAAGTAAATCGTTTTGGTTTCGATTCTCAGTGGTAGCGCACAAATCATTTATTTTTTGGAACTTTTTAAATGATTACTATATATTGGGTCCAATATAATATAATAATACCGGGCGGCCTGCGAGTATATATATATATATAAGACAGATAATAATCTGTCTTTGTTGCATAAAAATTTATTAGCTTCACTCAAACAGACAAATGGAAACCAGATATTTTCTTAATCACAAATGCACTACAGTATTGAAAGCTGTTTCTTACAAACATGAAAAACATTTTGTAGCCCCATCTTCGAACTTTTATGAGAGGCATAGTTTGTCAGTCAGTCAGTCTGTCAAGTTGTTACATATTTTGCTTTTTTTTTCTGTTAAATATAACGTTTTGGAATTTTTTTTAAATGACGATTGGTAGTTTGTATTTGGTAATATTTTAACGGATATTCTCATCTTGGTTATTTTCACAACAGTTTTGCTAAAGTAACCTCATACTTTCTTCATGTACATTTTTTTTTTAATTTTATAAATTTATATGAAACCATTTATTTAGTTAACAGGGTAGATTGTTCTCATTCCATCAGTCATGACCAGGTAGAAGTGTTAATTAATTTTAACCCTTATGCTTGAGTTGTCTCCGGGTCTTGATAAATAGTAACTATGGTCAAAAAAAATATTCTTTTTAGTTATTAAGTAAGAATTGAACAGTCAACCTTCGGAAGACTGACTTAGAAAAGATTTTTAATCAATCTCCTTATTTGTTGTGTTACAGATTAATGTAGACACATTTAGTATGAATTTGCAGAGCTTTTAAACCTAGTCTTGCTTTTAGATCTGCAATATTACCTAAGTATAGTTATAAAATTGACCCATTTCTCAATTTAATACTGAAATTAAAATGCTGATTTCAAGTTCATACAATAGAAGAACAATGTCTTTCTAATATTTTTTGATCATATATGTAAGATTAATTAATTTGCATATTGTTTTGTAAAGGGATATTAGCTAATGTAAATGTCTCCTCTCATCACCTAGGATATAAGCTAACCAACCCTCTTCTCTATTGTTTCAGAGTGTAGAGTGAACAGCATTCTTTAGTGGAACTTGGAGGACGCACTTAGACTACATCAAGATCGTCAGTCTCTTCGCCCATTCCTCGTCGACTAGGGAAAGGTTTGCTACTCATCTAGATATCTTATTAAGTAATTATCCATTTTTACTGTTTTCAAGTTCAATGATTGTTTAAATTTTAATATAACAGTTCTATTACTTATAGAAAGTAAAAAGTTTGAAAAAAAAAATAGTAGTATGGGGTTCAGGAGTGGGAGCAAGTGCTTTTAGTTTCCTCAATCAGGGACATAAGTTGCAGGGATACTATGTAGGGAGTTGAGCAGCAAGATGTTCGTTTACATTACACTTGAACGTCTGCATGTCAGTACAGTTGGGGAAGCAGGAACCCAGAAGGAAATCCCAAAGTGTAGCAGTTTAGGGGAAGAAACTATTAGAGTAGAAGGCTTTCTGACATTCGGGAATCTCTACTGCATAGGGGTGGACTTTGTCGGGGTATTTATGTCAAGGAGGTACAAGGGCTTGTAGTTTTGTCAGAGCATCCACCATTAAAATATTTGTAAAACAAGCAGAGGGATGCAACATTTCATTGATGGGACAGAGGTTGAAGCTTAGATGACAGTTCAAGACCTATCAGGTTGGTGGCTCTTTTTTGAACCCTGTTCAGGAGTGAGAAACTAGTAGCAGATACATCAGCCCAAATGTGACAACAATACTCCATACATGAGTGAATGGTGGCCTTGAAGAGGTATAGGATACTTTCCGGCGTAAGTAACTTTCTAGCACAGTAGAGAGAGTTCACCTTCCTCACAGCAGTCTTGGCAATGTCCTCGATGTATCTGTCCCAACTCATGTTCCCTGTGAACGTTAAGCCAAGGAATTTGAATAAAATACTTTTAGGTAATGTATCTTTAGTCATAGCTATTGGTGATTGAGAAGTTTCTTGTAATTATTGAAAGAAACAAACTTAGTTTTGGCAGCAGTGAATGTTACCATACATTTTTGTCGCCATTCCACTACAGACTGGAAGTCATCCTCTAGGGTTTCCGCCATTGCCTTTGATATGCGTTCATTTATTTTCCCTTATAGAGCATGGTTTTGTCAGCAAATATGCCCATCTCGAAGACAATTTTATCAGGGAGGTCATTTAGGAATATCAGGAATAATAAAGGTCCAACGATCGACCCCTGAGAGACAGCCTCATTTATATCATATTGTTTTGACGTATGACCATCGAGAACAACCTGGATTTTTCTCTTATTTGAGAAGGATTTAATTATGTTAAGTATTCGTCCAGTAATACCATAGGATCTGATTTTCATAAGACCACCATGCCATACCCTGTCAAAAGCCTTGGATATATCTAGGGCTATTGCCTTTCCCTCTCCTGCCTTATCCAGTGCATGGTATATACATTCAGAGATTACAGTTAGGATATCTGCAGTAGAACGGGCTTGCCTAAATGCATATTAATGGTTGGACAGAAGTTTAGCAACTGCATCGTGGTGGACTGCAGCTTGATTAATTACAGACTCAAATATTTTGGCGAAAAGAGGGAGGAGGTTAATGAGATGATAATTTAACGGGTCAGTTCTTTCACAAGAATTCTTGTAAACTGGTACCACAGAAGCAGTTTTCCAACAGTTAGGTAAGCAACATTCGTTAAGGCATTTGTTGAAAATTTTGGAGAGAACTGGAGCAACCTCAGAGGAACATTTCTTAATAGTACAGCCGGGATGAGATCAGGTCCACATGCTTTTGAGGTGTCTAGGTTTTTTATGATATCATGTACTTGAGAAGGGATGATTTTCAGATCATCTAGTGTGGTTTCTGCCCACAAAGGAAAATCAGGCAGGGAGTGGTTTTCTTGGTCCAAAGTAGAGTTTAGCTTTCTCGGTTGCCATGCAAACAGCTGCATGATTGCTGTATAGTAGGAGAACTGTTGATTGCCCATTATATACTACACTGTTGTAGATTTTCCAGAAATCACAAGATCCTAATTTCTGTACTTCAACGCGTTTTCTGATGGTTTCAGTATATTCATTCTTAGCTCTTGCTATTTCTTTAATTACTTCTAGCTTCTATAAACTTTTGTCTGTTTATACTGGACTTATGCTTAGGTTTGTGATGATTTGACACTACCTTTATATTAACTTATAATGCAACTTTTCTGAAACTCTGAGAATTCTAAAACCTTTCTGATTGGTGTCATACTTAAATGGTGATATACGACATATATCTGAAATACAAAAACGTCAATTAGTATAGAATATCAATATTTAAAACGTTCACTACTGTTTTGTATAGCTCTGGATGCTCGACAGCAGCAAAGAAAGCACTATCCAGTTAGGACTGATCTAATGAGAATAATCTGCTTCTATGGATTAAATAAAGGGTTCAGTTAGAAATTTCCATGTAGATTCTCAAGTTTGAAAAAATTCACCTAATGAAAGTCATAGATTACATCATCAGAAACATTGTGAGTATAACTAGTCCGAATAATCCAAATTGCAAAGTATAAGTTGGTATTTATTTCTCTCCCACAGTGAGAAATGTGACATAAGGGTCAGGAAAGTGGAATTGAAAAGTTAACACTCCCAAGGAGGAGCACTCTGACCCTGCAAAAGATGCTTGGGCAGCACCATCGGCATTTCCCAGTAGAGGCGCTTCAGCAATAAATTAACCTCTTCTCATAGAGAGAAGGTAAACCTGGGAGAGTTGACCCCCTAAAACAGCACAGAACCAGTTTCATACAGCAATTAACAGGGAAAAAGTCAGTACAAGAAGGATCCAGATTGTGTTGGTTTTGGAGCCAAGGGAAAAAATAGGCCAGTTGAGAATTCTATTTTGCGTGTGACACTTAAGTTTGAAATAACATTTTTAGGTGCATCTACACATTTTTATCTGTTCATACGTCATGTTTAAGTTTTACATTTTTCATTGTTAAACTAGCAGATTAGCTTGACATATCTTAAAGAATATCTGATTTTGTTATTTTATAAACATTGTTGTGCTTTTTGAGCTTTCAGTCTTATATAAATATTTATTATTAAAAAGGTTGCAATGAGCATAACAAACATAGCAAGAAAAAGGCTACAAGCTAAAATGATCTATTTCCTAATAAGATTATTAAGGAGGCTTACACACATACACACACATTTACATAGACTTACACTATCAATAGTTTCAGTCCAAATAACATTCATTTCCATAAAGTCCGGTTGAATTGATTTTCTAAACTAGGCCAAAACTGGTCAACCTGGCATAATATCAATTTTATATAAAGTAATGAACATGGACATCATCATCATCATCATCATCATATTCTCTTTACTGTCTGTTTTACATGCTGGCATGTGTTAAACAGCTTTTGACTTCCAATCTAAGCTATCTCTGACCAGGGTTTTAGTTATTCCTCTTTCTCTCAAGTTTATCTTTTCTCACTTCTCCTATGGTTTCCTTGGGTTTCCCCTACCAACTAACCCTACTACCTCAATTGTTTTACATCTAATAACCCAAGAACTTTCATTAACTTATCATCTGACAATAAAGTTTCCTGTTCTGTACTATCCAGATTTACTCTTCCTCTGAGATCACCAGATCTAAGCTTTGTCTTTAAGACTCAACCAACTTACCGATCCATTGTATCATTCTCAAGCATTTTTCATCCAAATTACCATCTGTGCATCCTGGGGAACCACTAAATTAAAAACTCATTAAAATTACTGAAATAAGTTTTGGAATTTTTTAAGATCATATTATATTGAAAGTTTACGTGTTCAAGATAAGTTATAGTTTGTAGAATTGCAGAGTTCAATGATATAAAATGTGATTCCAATTCCTACAAATCTATATTCTGATTCGAATGTCTAGGATTTCCCAAAATTCCAACTTGGATGCCTAGGATTTCCACAAATTTGATTCAGACGCCTAGGATTTCTACAAATTCCAACTCTGATGTCTAAGATTTTTGCAAATTCCAACTTAGATGCCTAAAATTTCTACAAATTCTGACTTGGACGCCTAGGATTTCTACAAATTCTGACTTGGACGCCTAGGATTTCTACAAATTCTGACTTGGACGCCTAGGATTTCTACAAATTCTGACTTGGACGCCTAGGATTTCTACAAATTCTGACTTGGACGCCTAGGATTTCTACAAATTCTGACTTGGACGCCTACGATTTCTACAAATTCTGACTTGGACGCCTACGATTTCTACAAATTCTGACTTGGACACCTACGATTTCTCTCAAATTTCAACTCGGATACCTAGGATTTCTCCTAAATTCTGACTTTGATGCCTAGGATTTCCCCCAAATTCTGACAATCTCCTAAGATTTCCAAATATCACACGCTAACTTCTTATTTTTAAGTCTTCTGATATTCAGACTTTAGATATTTAGACTTTAACATAATTCTGTTGATATTTTGGAGATTAAAATCTCCAGTTTCCTGTGATTCAGCAATCCTGCCTCTATGTAAAAAATATTTAGGATTTTTAAAGGGTTTGGTTTGAAAGATAATAATGTAATAATTCTTCATAGGTAATCCATAAAAGTACAATTGACCTCATACAGGTCAGCTTGCCCAAATCGGAAGTAAGCAAGAAGGGCATAAGGTTGAGCAGCAGTGTCATTAGCAACAAAAGAACTGGTAAGAAACAGAAGTGAGCAAGATCAGGTGAGTCTTCATCTACGGTTCAAGTCAAAATTTAGTCAAAAGTTAAAGACACCGGATACACCCTATAAAGTCTATTGTAAAGCAAGGATTCCACAATTGTCTACCACACCTCTCCTGAACCATTACTTGAGTCTAGCAGCAAAGAGACTGAAAACAATGCCAGAATAAGTACAGAACCATCGCCTTGTATTCCTAAATGATACCCATTTAATACTGACCGGTCTCGATATAGCTTAACTTCTGTGATCTAACAGGAACTAGTATGTCAGTGTGATTATCTACTAATCTATTAAAATGAAGATACTAAATTAGGAGATTAGTCTTTATAAATGAAGAAAGAAAAAAAAAGAAGAAAAATTAAAATAAATGCAAAGCTAAAAGTATATTAGTAAGCCTTCTGAAAACCATCAAATACTACTTAACTAAATATGATGGACCCAAAATTGTTAAATCTATTAGACAAGCAAGGAACTACTGGGTAAACGTTGATACATTATATGTTAGATAAAGCTTTCTCTCTCTATCTCTCTCTCTCTATATATATATACTAGCAGTTCAGCCCGGCTTTGCTCAGGCCCTATGTACTGTTCATAACTTGCCCTACGAGTGAATACACTTTATGTAAGATTTCAAATGTTTACACCAAAATTTGAGTAATTTTGTAGAGACCACAGAGGTCAATTTTTTTTTTAACTTTGACCCCAATTTTGACTCCTTAACATTTATTATTTTGATCTCAAATCAAAATACAAAGTTTTACCCATGTCCAAGTTACCTACATCTAAAATTTCAAGTCTTTAGATCCAAAATTGGCAGAGGAATTTGGTAGAATCTGCAAAGGTCAAATCTTTCAACTTTGACCTTTTGGCTGCCAAATTTTCACCCCAAAACTGATTAAAATGCTTGCCGCATGTCTGAATACCCGTTATGTATAAATTTCAAATGACCGTACCTCTCAAAATTGGCTGAGTAGTTTGCTAGACACCACAAAGGTCAAATCTTTTGAACTTTGACCCCTTAGCAGCTCAAATGTTCAACCCAAACTGATTAAAAAGCTTGCCCTATATCTAAATATCCTATATGTATAATTTCAAATGTTTAAACTAGATATTGGCTGAGTAATTTGGTAGAGACCGCAGAAGTCAAATTTTTTTAACTTTGACTCCAATTTTAACCCCTAAACATTTATTTTTTGGGGCTCAAATCAAATTAAAAAGTTTGATTCATGTCCTAGGAACCTATATCTAAAATTTCAAGTGTTTAGACCTAAAATTAGCAGAGGAGTTTGGTAGAGTTTTCAAGAGTCAATCGTTGAACTTCGATCCCATGACAGCCAAATTTCTGTTTGAAAACCAATTAAAAAATTTTTCCCAAATCTCAATACGCCTTATATCAAATCTCGAGTCTGTAGACCAAAAATTGACAGTTATTTGGTAGAGTAATGTACACAGACACATACAGACATTTTCACTTTAATATATATATATATATATATATATATATATATATATATATATATATTAGTGTTGGGACAATTAATCGGAATTGGAAAAAAAGAATATTTGAGAGTATCAGAATCAGTATTAAAATTGAAAAAATTTGTACCGATTTTCTGATGCCAAAAGAATTCTTTTGTCTTTTTTATTTTATTTTGTTTGAAGCAAAATCTTCCATTACTGGTAAATAATGATAAAATAAGTATTTATTGATTTTAAACCACCTGTGAAGCTAAAATCGATAGATCGTCCCCTACAAGTGTATTTTTACGTTTAGGAAAATATGTCTCCTCTCATCACTTAGGACATAAGCTCACCAACCCTCTTCTCTATTGTTTCAGAGTGCAGAGTGAATAGCATTCTTTAGTGGAACTAAACTTGTATGGAACTTGGAGGCCACACTCAAACTTTATCAAGATCGTCAGTGCCGTGTGTAATCAGCCCTCGTCAGTCTCTTTGTCCATACCTCATCGACTAAGGAAAAGTGTGCTACTCATCTAATATCTGCACATTTTACATGTGTGTTTTTACAGTAATCGGAGAAAAAATACAACTATATAGTTAAATATTTAGATTTATAAAGAATTGGAATCGGAAAAATATTGGAATCGTCCCATCACTAATATATATATATATATATATATATATATATATATATATATATATAAGTCAATGTTTATTTGATTGGGTGTTATAGAAATGAATATGAACATTCAAATAAGCTTAAATAAATATTTCAAGGAATCTAAAGACACCATTGAAATTTTCCTTCGGTAACACAGTCCTTATTCTGTATAAGTACCAAATAAATATTTGAAGATATAAAGAACTTGAAGCATAATAACTTTTTACAGCATTAAATAACTCCAAAAAGAGTTAATATGCTGTAAAAAAAAAAAAATAACCAAAGCAAAAAACTGGACTAGTTAAAAGAAATAATAATACGGCCCTTTGTTTCATGGCGGTGTGATTGCAAAAAAGAGCTAGATGATTGTGCAAATTTACCCATATAAAATAAGTAAATACTTAATTCTGTGGTTTGTGTGTTCAGTTCAAGTGTTGACCTCTGACATTTATTTTATGTGCGTGTGTGCAATCGAAAGTGATGTTTACAGATACAGGATATCCGAATGAGAGCGGAATTGCAGACAATTTCACTTAAATGCCCCCCCACCCTGTAGTATTTTAACAGAAATGTGTCAACAAACATTTTACTATCTACCTAATGTCATTAAAAACAGTTTATACTCACATCAACACACCAGTTCTTGTTATATCACCAAAGTTAAGCAACACTGAGCCTGGTCAGTACAAAATGAGTGATTTAGTAATATCCATCCATAGCCTTCAGCCCCTAAGGAGCATAGGCCATCTACAACTTTTTGTAGATGCTTTTGTAGCGACTGAGTTCTTTTTACGGGGTGAGAGTGCTGGCCCCACGCCCAACCTTCTCAGAAGGTAAATACAGCGCCTGGCCTTCCCAAATGGTCACCCATCTGGTACTGGCCAGGCTCAACGTTGCTTAACTTTGGTGATCTGGCGAGAACCGGTGTGTCAACGTGATTGTGCCATACATTTAGTAATATCAGGTCTATGTAAAAAAAAATATAACGAACAAAATAGAAATATATAGATATTAAATAAATAACTCTCTATATATAGATACTATGTAAATCTAATATATAAAAGGTTATATGTCTGTATGTCTGTCTCCATATTTTCAAACTATCTCTTCCGAAAATAAAAGTTGCAGAGCAGTGCTTGGGGCCTCAAATGATTGGATTCTTTTATGAGCCTTTAGCCAGTTAAAATAGTTTTCAAAGGGTCAAAAATGAGTCAAAATTGAAAAAATCGTTATAGATTTCGTACATTGATCTTAGTTTATTTTTAATCAGTTCATATGCATGTCACATTGGTACGGTGGTAACGTCACCAGTTTTGAATGCTACAGTTTCGGTTTTGATTCTAACTGATTGCACCCATATATATATATATATATATATATATATATATTTTACTTATGAAATAACTACTCTATAATAACATATACGAAATGTGGACAAATTAAAATATCGTATTTAAGCGTATTTCACACCCGGGCAAAGACACCTCACCTCCCACACCCACTAGTAACTTTATGAAATAATTATTTATGTATGTATGCTCCAGGAATTCACATAAACAATTTGGTGTACGATCGTTTCTGAGAAGATATGAATTTTATTGATGTTGGATCTCATCAGCAGCACAAGTATTTGTAGAATAATCAAAAGAACTGTAGTAGTCAATAACACACAACAACAATAATAATAATAATAATAGCAGCAACACTTACCAAGGGTCCAGCTTATGCACAAGACTGACACCAGATTGAGCTGGACTGAGGGCTTGTATTTATGTACAAGCATATCCAATCAGGTGACTCAGCCAATCATAATCCAAAGAATAGACTGGCCCATGTGTGCACAATGGAATCTCCCATTGTGCCATAAATAGTTCTCCTCTTTCATGAGAGGTAACTTTAGTCTTTGCCAAGTTATCCACAACTTGAACGCTGACCGAAAGTCTACTACACAATCCAATAGTATTAATATGCACAGGGACACACCCACACACACAAATATATATTATAAGTAAAGATTACATAATAATGAAGTAGTCTTCAATTCCTTTTTACCCAACAGAACCAAAAAAAAATATAATTATATATTAAACCTGATTATTTTCTCAGTAATGAAATACAAACGTTTCTGTGTAGCTAATATGCCATAAGTATATCTTTATACTACTACTACTATGCACTACTCATGTATTGAGCACTGTTGAAGTAAGTACTAAAACCAAAAATATATATGTAATAAATTATTCAAGGTTAATATTTTTTCAGAAGTGAAACAACCAATGAATTTAATGAGATTCACACAAAAGAGCTCAATACCGAAAGTTGGGTAAGATATACTTTTTATTGATTTTACATGAGCATTTATAGGTCGCTACACATTTATGAGCATGTTTTGGTCAGCCAGTTACATGATACTTGAAATGTTTTTAGGCGATGCTGCTTATACAAAAGTAGAGTTCGTAATGGAAATTGGAAAAAAGTTCACAGTAGATCTTGATCAGGAGGGCAGTCACGTGATATTCAGATATGAAATAAATTAACGGCATTTAAATAAGTGAAAAAGAAAGAAAGAATAAAGAAAAATAAAGAAAAAGGAAAAGTAAATAAAAATAATAAAATTATAAAGCAATAAAACAGTACAATAACAAAGCAAAATAAAAGCCCAAAAAACAAAGCAAAAAACAGGAAAATACCTCATCTTGCAGGAGAGAGGAAGAGTGAAAAAGACAAGGGTTAAGCTGGTGGTCGGGGAGGGGGATAAATAATTTAATTATTTTATAGCATTTATTTATATAATGTTAGGTATGTGTATATATTTATATATTTATATGATCAAAATTAATTCCTAAACTAATTAACAGACCATTATGAATTTTAGAACACAGTCGCTAGATGTCTAGAGTCTTAATGTGGGCTATATTTTATTCAATTTTTTTTTTTTTTCTGAAAAGGGAGTAAAAAAGCATGACAATCTACAATTTTTTTTTTTCAAATTTAAACAGTAAATATGAAACATGAATAAATATTCTCCAAATTTTAATTTTTTTCAGCAGGGACATGCACGGGGGTGGGGGAGCACCTGCCCCTTTTACTCATATTCTAAAAGGGGCTTTTTCAGAGGAATGTATTATAGGCCTGTGTCCCAATATTACTATATTTTTGCCATTTGAGTACCTGCCCTGAAAAAATTCTCCGCACGTTACTGTCCTTCAGAGTATCTTAAAACATTCAAGGACACATCATATTGGCACAACCTCATATTGGAAAATTTAAATATTTTAGATTTGTATTAAATTAGAGGTACAGTCAATTAAGTAAGATTTCCTGAATTTCAATTTTTTTAAAACATTTTTATAATCAAAATTAGAATAATGTTTAGTATCATTATATGCCACTTTTAATCTTTGTAAGGGAACGTAAAAGTGGTGCAAAACCGTTCAAGAAAGTAATTTTATTCATACTAAAAATTATATATACATACTGAGACACATGCACAATATATATATATATATATATATATATATATATATATTTAAAGTGATGGTTGTGTAGTTCCAACGAGAGAAAAAAATGTATATTTAAAAGAGTGTAGCCATCAACAATTGAGTTAAACTAACTAGAGTTAAAATGTTTTCCAAAATGACATTTCAAACTTTCACTTTAAAAAAAACCTTTATATAAGAGAGCTGAACAAGGCTTGAAACGTATTATAAAAATATTTTAAAATAAAAACTAATAAAAGCCTGAAAAATCCACAATTGTTGATGGCTACACTCTTTTAAATATATATATATATATATATATATATATATATATATATATATATATATATATATATATATAGTAGAACCCCAGGATACGGTTTTTTTTCAGGTTACAATGTGGAATACAATGTTTTTTCCGGACCCTTACAGCGTTATTTGATTATATACATGTGTATTATATACTGTACTGTATTTTGTTACGAATTTTTAATGTTGTATCCCAGGGTTCTGCTGCATAGAAAGAGAGAGATAGATTAGAAACGGCAATAATTTTACGCGAAGTGAACTAAGAATATTATAGATAGAGAGAAATAACCTTAAATAATATAATTATTTAAACAAATGATACATATTTTGTTTGAATTCCAGATAGGATTGTGCGAAAGTCAAATCATGGGACCAGAACAAATGTCATTGCTTTCTTCTTTTGCCTCTTTCAAAAGGTCAATATATTGTTTCCAAAAAAAAACAAGGATTATTACTGACATTTTGGGTTAGTACAAAATGTGTTCCCTTGAAATTTTAGAAGAAAATGTATAGAAACTTGATTTTTTTTTGCCAACATTATCAATCATGCATTTCATAACTTATTAAAAGTAACTTTAAAGTTTGCCTATAGCTGAAACCATATTATCGCATTTATCAAAGACTAGCGGGGGTACCCGGCGTTACCCGGGTGTTTGTAGGTGTGTGTGGTGTTAAATAAAAAAGAAACCGGGGGGGGAGGGGGAGTTGTTAGGATCGAACCCGAAGCCCTGAGGCAAAGTTTGAAAATAAAATCGGCCAGCCAGAATGAGTTACTGAAAGATGTTTGAATTTATTTAAGTAAGAACCAAATTGACAGGTGCGCGCACGGAAGTCATCGAGTGTTACCACGACGACGACGTCAATGACGAGGTTTGTTTGTTATAAGCAAAGTAAAAAAAGAAAACGTTAAAACTTAAGCGGGAAAAAACACAAAAAAAAACTAACGTAAGGCAAACGAACGATGAAAACAGAAAAACGAACACGTGAAAAATGGCTTAAATAAGCCTGTTTCGATATTAAAATTGAAAAAAATTGGTGGGTACCCGGGTGTTTTGGGGTGTGTGGTCGGGGGTGGATAAGCAAAGAGAAAAAAACAGAAAAAAGAGCATTACGTGAAAAATGGCTTAAATAACACTGATTCAATATTTAAATTTAAAAAATCGAAAAAAAAAAAAAAGAAAAAAGACATCTCACACCACGATTCAAACCCAAAACTTTTAGATAATGAACGTGTTAAGCAACTGACCTAACGCGACGTACATGAAATTTAATCAGTTTTTCAACTATTTAAAGTAAATCAGATCATGACGTCATCTGACGCATACGTAGAACCGGTCGAGAGTGCCGTTTTTGTTGACCCAACCCCCTGTCGAAAATTGTCGATTTCGGAGTGAAAAAATGAACGTTTTTGGCCAATTTTTCGATATTTTTTGAGCGAAGGATGGAGCTTCAATATGATACCGAGTTTGTGAATTTTTGTTGTGTCTGTCGAAAGATTTTAGCAGACACACACACATACATACATACATACATACATTTTCGCTTTTATATATATAAAAGATAGAAGATATGTTGAGAATCACAAGTTTAGTGTGTGAAAATGACTAAATATAGCGAGATTCTCTTCAATTTCAATGTGTGATAACTCATTTATTTAGATTATTTTGATAAAATTTTGATATAAACAAAATTTAATATTTTCTCTTTATAGATGTACAATTCTTTCTGGTTTCATTAATAGTTTTCCTTTTTTTAAGTTACTTTAAGTTAAATTGCTATTTATAGTGAAAAGTGATTTATTTTTATGTTGGAGTTTTTCAACTTAATGTGCGCGATATTCTTTGTCGTTATATATTTAAAAAACAGCCCTAGTTTTAAGAAAAGGGGTCACTTATCAATATGATGGACTTAAATACAGTTTTAAGATGACTTTCACAAAAAAATTCAAGTTGAACACTTTTAGTAAATTAAAATTTTGTTTCCGTCTGTTTTTACATGGTTCAAATCTATAATTTTTTTTTACTTACTATGAAAAGAAATACTGAGCCAAATGTTTACTGATCTATGAATCATTAAAAACATTCAATATGTTAACTGCTGAAATAAATCTTATATTTCTGCTTTCATGTACTTTTTGTATACTTTTTTTTTTCAACGTAATGGGATTTTATCCAATGCTTTGGCTAGTTTGATCTAATAATTATTGTTTCCATTATGATTACTTTTCATCTACTACAAGATGATATTACATTTCTAAGGATTTTTCACTTATTTAAAGTCAGCATTTTTAGTTATATCCTGTGAACAAATAGCACACAAAACAGCAAATTTTGTCATTTCCAAAGTTTGAAAGGTCATAATTCAGTGGTTAATAGAGCTACCAAAATATATTTGATACCATTGTTCATGTTTTGCAAAGAACTATGTGACCACATTTAATAGTTTTAGATATAATGAAAATAAATTTTTAAGAGCCAGCACAGTAGGAATAACACACTATAGCCTTCAAAAAATACCTGAGCAGCCTTGTCGACATTTTCTGGTAGGGGCACCTCGGGCAATTAGCAATAAACTAAGCTCTTTGCAGGGAGAAGGTAAAACCTTAGAAGATGGATCTTACAGTACTGAATAGAACAGCAGACTGAGAGAAATACAGTATTTTAACACCTCAGGTTAAGATCTAACTATAAAATACTACTGATGACTGTCCAGAATGCCAAAGTCAACACATATCCTAAATTCTTCACTAATGACACAGACAAGCTACTAGGGATAATAGACCTTGGTCACTCAGAGGTCAAATCCATCATCCATCGCCTTGTTTTTTCCTTTATGTCACAGAGTGAGGTTGAGACAAATACAATACAGAACTTCCACAGTCGCAATACTGGACTATAGTTTGTTTGTTTTTTTTTTATGCTATCTCTGTAACCAGTCTGTTTGACATGTACACAAGGATCAACTTATCAGGGGAATAGCAAACAGCATACTTCAAGTGGACTTGCTAACCTAAGCCAAAGCACTTAAATCTCTCAAGCAGAATGTCCATCATTCTGAGACATTTAAATCAGCATCATGAGACCAAATATATATGATCAACACCCCCAACATGGCTATTGCTTGGATGTTTACCTACTGCAAGCAAAAATGTAGTGCTTCATAAACTAATAGAGGTAATGGACATACTAGTAACTGCTCTAATAGCTTTGCTGAACTAAACTCCTTTCGAGTCTGAGAGGGCTGTGGTAGCCACCAATATGGCACTCCAGGAGAATTAAGCAGCAATGGTGGGCCACCTTTTAATTCCAAGAGATTTTGGTAATCTTCAAGACATGATGTGTGAAGCACAGGCAGCCCTCTGTGGCATACCCTAAATCTAATGCAGAGATTTTTTTTTGTAAAAACGGCAAAAAGAATAATTCATTGCAATACAGATCCTCAAAGCTTCAGTGTCGGCCAAGCCACCCTACAATATTGGCACACCTCTATCAAAGTTAAGCAACACTGAGTAAATTTGTGCCAAAATCTACCAGCGACTTCAAGACCTCATACCATCCAAACCTGCACTATATAAATCACACGCAAAATGAATAGCTGCAGCTAAGAATCATGAAGTAAGCCTGTCTCAGCACAACGATCAACTAACAAAGCAACATAATAATACAGTACATATTCTCCGGTCACTTTGAATAGGGAGATAGTCTTGATACAATGCATTAACAATTATCAATGGGGCATTGCAGGCAGAGTTGTTGAAACTGTCAAACCATCAACATCGGTTAAAGGATTGATGGATCAGACAAAATCATTTTGGTAAATCATAGATTCCTCAGACCACTTCAAATGTCTGTAGTTTCAGTTTCCATTCCCAATGCTTTGCCTAAATCCTCCAAATCAACATCTTAGGATTCCTATACACCTGGTACACCAGTGCCACAAACCAGAGGAAGCATAATGACATCATTCAGACACCCAACATCATCCATCAAATCAATGACAGCAAAATCTGTCCAGACATTGCCAGACATTGTCCAGGTTACTACCTCACAATCAACCAGGCAAGGAAGAACTAATTCTTCACCAAAAACCATTGTGCTCATGGTAGAGAAGAGATGTAAAATCAAATTGACATTTACCACCATAAAATTATCCAATAAGTAATACTATTATTCAAGCAAGAAGTTTATCAGCATTTACTCTATACTAGCAAGACTTCCTCCTAGATAAGTTGCTCTACCTAGACTTGAGGGTCTTGTCTACTCTACCATTGCATCCATAGCTAGAAGATGGGTGCTAGAGAAAATGACTTTCAAGTAACTTCCATACCCACAACAAAATATGACTACATAATCCCTACTGCTACATATCTAGAAAACGCAGCTGTTAAACCAGATATAGTGATTTGGGACAGAGCAAACAAAAAAGCGACCGTAATAGAGGTCAGTGTACCCAATGATACAGGGCTTAACAGAGCTGAGAGGGAAAAGATAACAAAGTATCAAGGACTTATGTATGATATGAAACGAAATTGGAAATTAAAAGACGTTAAAATTATACCAGTCATCATAGGAGCAACTGGGCTTATAAAAAAGAACTTTAAAAAGTACATAGCAAGCATACCCGGTGAACCAAGTACAAGGGAAATACAAACGATTGCACTGAAAGGGACGGCTAGAATCCTGAAAAGATCTCTTGGTTGGACTCACTAAAATAGGGGTAAATGTCAGACATCTGGTTGGATGTCCCATCCCCTAGAAGAAAAAGTTTAAGAAAAATGAAAAAAAAAAGAGACAAAGTTATTGTTTCCCCAATTTCTGACCAAGTTAAGAATGAAAGAAAAAAAAAAGCTCATGTATAACAAAAAATTGGATATGAAACAAATCATTTTATCAGCCACTAATCATGATGGTACCAATATGCCAAATAACTTCATTGGACCATTTTCACAGGCAAATTTCTGAAAATAGATATACAATTCACTCTCTTGATTTTTCCAAGTTTATTTATTTTTCTATTTCTGGCAAATGTCCATTGGTGGTAGCAGTGGCAGACATTTTCCTCCCCTCTTCTTACCCTACTGACCTCTCCCCCTCCTTACGTATATTCGTCATCTTTGTGTTATAACTACCACTTGCTTTCTCTCCTGTATTTTCTTCAATTATATGAATGGTTCAAACACCAGCCAAAAATAGAACATCGGCCACTATCAGTAAGAATGCATACTTTCTGGAAAGACTCACAAAACCTAATAAGAGTTAACAGCGGGGTGGGGAATAAGTGAAGGCAAAAATGAGTTACAGATGAGGGACATCAAGACCATTTGTTAGCTTATCTTTATATAGTCTATCTCAAGATTTGTTGGAGATTTTTTAAAACTTTTTGCTACATATATCTATTATTATACTGAGTTAATCAACATTTGTTTCACTAAGGCGTTTTCTCTATTTTTATCATACAAAATGCATGCTAAAATATTCCATAGTTTTGAGACAGAGTAATGTTTGAAATAAATTTTATTTTAATTCATTTGATGAGCCAAATTTTGTAATTAAGTCACTAACTGACTCATCTCTTACCAGGCTTTTGTCTAACAGTCTCTTCATCTCCTTATTTTGTTCGATCCTCTCTCTCTGCCAATATCAACCACTTTTATTTTATAGAGTATCTATCATTCTTGCTTTTCTCTCTTTATATATATATATATATATATATATATATATATATATATATATATATATATATATATATATTCAGAATGTGAGAGATTATATAATTATTTCCATAGCCAAACAACGTCACAGCTTGCAAGAGCCATGACAGCTAACAAACCGGAAGTCCAAGACTCAAGTTTCACCCTCAATTGGAGTCATCAGTTAGACATATCCGAACTCGGGATTCAAAACCCAAGCCTCTTGCATGCAAGGCAAGCACTCTGCTACCTAAACAAACACGTCACACACAAGAAAGTCTTAACACAGATCAAGAAAACCCACAGTGAAATCAGACTATTGTTCACCTCGAACAATTGATGTGGTCATCCAACCAAGCTATAACCTAAGCGGATGTCTCACAAGTAGGAATTTTATACTGTCTTGCTCAGGTAGCAGAGTGCTTGCCTCACATACAAGAGGCTCGAGTTTCGAATCCCAAATTCAGATATATCTAACTGATGGGCCCAAATGAGGGCAAAACTAGAGCCTTGGACTTCCAGTTTGTTGGCTGGCATGGCTTTTGCAAGCTGCGACGCTGTTTGGCTGTGACAATAATTATACATATATATAGGGTGTCCAAAAAAAAAAAAAAAAAAAAATTATATATATACATACATATATATATATATATATATATATATGGGGTGTTTAAAACTGAAGGTTTTTCTTTTTAATTTAAATAGATTCTTTATTTTTGACTAGCCTAGGTGCCTGGCGTTGCCCTGGTATTTGGAGGAGTGTGTTGAGCAAAAAAAAAAAAAAAAAAAAAAAAAAAAATGGTAGTAGGCAGATAGGCTCAAACCCGTACTGCAAAGGAGGAAAAAAAACGTGACGTTTTTGCCGTTGCGTCCATCACAAAACCGGAAGAGGCAAACATCAAAATTAAGGCTAATCCATCGAAAAGAGTTGATGACTTGCAAAAATATTTGCGAAAAAAGTGACACCTCCTTGTAGAAAACTGCCCAGTTGAGGGTGAAAGAATTAATGTTTTTGGCCAATTTTTCGATATTTATCATCCGAAAGTTTGAGGCTTAAAACAATACCAGTTTTGTCATGTTCCGACGTGTCTGTCAAAAGTTTTTAGCAGACATACAAACACACAGATTTTTGCCCTTTCACCTTTCAACCTTTTTTTGTTGACATATTGTAAAAAAGAAATCTGTTTCTTCCCTTTTTTGTTAACCTTTCGATCATAGAGTTCCTCAGCATGGAGGTTCCCAGAGAACAGATCCTTCACCAGATGACTGTCCTAAGAATCAAAGTGAAGCTGTGTCATGGAAATAGAGTAACCCTTCATGTTTATTCCATCTTCTGAAAGGATATTCTGGAATATATCCAGGAGATAGAAGTTTGCATTACCAAGCTAGAATTGGCATAGATTCCAGAAACGAATGTTCTGGAGACTGAAGTTAGTTGGGCCTCACAACTCCTGGAATATCGCAATCACATAGAGCTAGGTGGACTGGATGATTTCTTGGCTGCACCAACTGCCAGTTCTTACTTGGATACAACTTCTACATCTACACCAAGTAGAAGTCCAACTAGCTTTGTGGTTAAGCCTCTACAGATTCAAATTACTGGACCCACATTTGGTGGTTTTGAAATGGTCATCGATGACATGAGTTTCCAGAATTTCTTGTCAAGATTCAAAAACTATGCGGTTGGTTATGGCCAATGATGCTGAACATCTAAACATTTTAAAATGCCCCCTTACGGACAGAACATTGCGACTAATTAACCACCTAAGTTGCACAAACGTCAATTATCAACGCTCACTCTCCTTGCTGAAGAGGGAATATCTGGATATCAATTAAATCATCAATCAGATTTTTTAAGATATTCTGAATTATATACCAAAGAAAGAGATTTCCTAAGCAGATCTAGAGGAATTTATTTCCAGGACTGCATCTCTCTTGGAAAAGCTAGGAAGCACATATTCCTACGACTTCTCTGCAAATGATTAGGTGGAGCTCGATTAATGGCCAAGATCCTTTTCCATAAATTTTCCAAGGAATTAAAGAGGGAAATGATTGGACTGACAGGGAGACGAATACCATCATTGTCTTCCATATTGGAGCTCACAGAAGAGGCTATTAAACAACTACAGGTCTAGGGAGGCGCATCTACCAGTTCCACATTTGACATTGGACAGAGCTCTTTTCAGGGATCAGCACGAAGACTTAAGACTACCTCTTGTTTTCATATAGACGCCAGCTCCCAGACTTTGCTTGGATATTCTTGAAGCTTGCCGCTCATTCTGTGTGTGACCTTTATCAAGAAAAAGAAGTCTGTTGCAGTTAATTGTCTCTTGGACGCAGGTAGTGGCAGTTGTATTTGTTTGCTGCATTTCTTGGGCTCAACAGAAACAATTGGTGTGGATTGCCATCTTAGATTGTCAACCCTTCTTGGCGAATGCAACCAGAGTTTCGGAGAAGTTGGTTCTGGAAATTGATTTGGGTTGCAGAAATACAGTGTACAGCGAATCTCCTATTTTGGTAGCTGTTCGATGACAAATTTGGAATTCTTGTTGAGTGCATTCCAGAATACTGAATATTCCGACTTGAAAATTTGAGGCTGGCTCCGACTTCATCCCAATCAAGGGTATCATTGGATTGGACCTCCTGCACCAATTGGGTCCCTTTCAACTTCTATCCTAGCAGGTATCATTCCTTTTGGAGCTGCAGAATCTTTCTTCTCTGAGAACCAAACCCTCCATGAAGTAGCCCATCTATTTTTTAACTGTGTAATCAAGCAGACGCCAGAAGTGGATTCCTTCAACATGTTTCATTCTCGCCAGCCAACCAACATATCTTAACCCCTTGGCAGAGGTCTTTCCTAACAGTGAGGTGCAGAGGGGATTGGAACAGATGTTCAACATGGAGTCTCTTGGGATATACAATGAAAATGCCTTCTCAAACTACGATCATAAACAGATAAGGTACTTTCAAGATGCCATAGAGTTCAGGGATGGTACTTATTATGCGGAGCTTCCCTGGCATGCTGACAAGTTAGCTAGAGCCCCATCCAATCATATTGTGTCTTTGCATATATTGAACCGGGTGGCTAAGGGCCTAATAAAAAAAAAAAATATGTATCACCAAGACTATTTGGAAGTGTTCCAACAACAGGATGGTATAATTGAGGAGAACTTTGTGCCTCTCCACGAATTTGACAAATATGTGTGGATATCACATCGACTTGTTGTTAAGTCTGATCTGACAGCTACTACAAAAATTAATCCCATATTTAACTGCAGTTTGACGACCAGTAACAGAATGTCCTTAAATGAAGCTGCTTACTTCAGCATCAACCTGACAGGGGACATGTTGAATTAGTTAATAAGATTCAAATCTAACAATTGTATTCTGCTGGCAGACATCCGGAAGCCATTTTTAATGATTCATCTCCGACTGGAAGCAGACAAAAACAGATTCTGTTTCTTCCACAAAGATGGAGATCATGTTTGATCTTTTTGATATTCAACATTGATTTTCAGATCCACTGTATAGTAGCAAAAAAATCAGTAGAAAACTAAATTTTAATGCTTTTGACAAAACATATTTGCTATATATGTTGCTCTGTTTTTTTATTTCTTGACTGTTAACTATACTACATTTTTGCAATGCAAATATATATTGAAATAATTTTTGTTCAATTTACAGATTAAAAAAAATAAAATATTAATTTTTTAAACTTATTAAACTATTAAGTACAAGGATCATTCCAAAAGTAAAGCCTCCTATTTTTAACCCAACAGTTGAAGAGCTATGAAGACGGCAATGGTACCATTAAAACAAGCGACTTTTTAAAAATATTTTTTAACAGTCACCACCATTCTCAATGCACTTTTGCCAAGAATTCAATGATGCACCTCTACTTTTGATGCATGCCCATGATAAGAGTTGCTTTCTTAGAGTCTCTGATCATCAATAGACAGAGATGAAAACTTTCAGGTCATGAATGCATAAGTTCAGTCATAATAAATACAATTTGCAATCCCCTCTGATCCATTAAAAAAAATAGAAGGTATTACTTTTGGAACATCCTCTTCTTTTTCTATCTACAACCAGGCGTTGCCCAGAAGTCTTTTAATTTTATTTTTGTTCCAATTTTTTTTTTTTTTTAAATATATAGTTTGTTGGTTTTTTACACTGTTTTTAAGCATGATTTTGTAAGTAAACTAATTATTACAGTACCGTTTTCTTTATTAATCTATAATATAAATCTGTCTGTTGAAATGTATGTATGTATGTTCGTATGTCTGCCTAACTTTCGACAGAGGCAACGGATTTTCACAAGATCGGTATCGTTTTGAAGCTTCAGACGACAAATATCGAATAATTGGCTAAAAACATTAATTCCTTCACCCTCAATAGACCACTTTTCTACAAGGCTTTTTCGCCAAGATTTTCGAAAGTCATCCTCTCTTTTTGATTGATTAGCCTTAATTTAAACCTTTGCCACTTCCGGTTTGGTGATGGATGCAACAGCAAAGATGTCACTTTTTTTTTCACATGGTTTTACTCATTCATGGTATGGGTTCAAGCCTACCTGCCTACTACCACTTTTTTTTTTTTTTTTGCTACACTACACACCTGGGCAACGCCGGACACCCAGGCTAGTTTGTTTATGAAATCAAATTGTTATAAAACTAATTTTTTTTTTACAAGGGAACCCAAAAGCCACTCGAAGATAAGGGTTAATGATTGTAAGGTAGTAGTGTAGTAATGGGTAGAATTTGGACTATTTAATGGGGACGGCTCAACGAAAACTTGTTTACATTGGACTTGAAGGCTACCATATTGTAATTGGCTGGGAAGCAGGCCAATGGAACAGGGTTCTAAAGGCAAGCAGTTCTAGGAAAGAAGCTTTATTCATGGAATCTGCATCTAGATTTAGGCACAGATAGAGAATGGGGAAAATTGTTGATAATAGTTGTAGCTAGTCAAGTGTTTTTGTAAACGATTAGAGCTCAGATGAGCACTTACCATGAAAATAACGATAGAGCAGACAGGCTCGCAATGTCTCTTCTGTGGGAAAGAAGTTGCAGGGAAGAGGAAAGGGCATCACCTACTAGGTTATGAAGTTGGTTTTGAACTCTATCAAAGGTTGCGCAAAGCAGCTCCTGCCCAGATGTGGCAACAGTACTCCATCCTAGGACACACTTGGTTCTTATACAGATAGAGGATTGCATCTACTGGAGTGGTAGAATGATCCAACCATTTTTCCAACGATCTTGACAACAGATTTGCTGTATGTGTTTCCACAAAAATAATGCTCTTTTAATTGAGTTTTAGAAAATTATTGGATGTAAATTGCTTCAAAATTTTCCGATACATATAGCTTTACTAAGAATTTTAAAGCTGGAAATGATTTTGAATTGGGAAGTTTAACTGTTATCAATTTTCAAAGAGTCACAAAGTAATTCATATCGTTATTTGTTAGGGGTGGATATTTATTTTTCTCCTATGGTGAGAAATATGACACAGAGATTGAAAAGTCAGCGTCCTCTAGGAGAAACACAGGTACCCAGAGGATGTCAGTTTTTATGGAGTTAGTTTCGAGTACTGATGGATAATCCAGATTTAGTACCGGAAATGGCTGAAATAGTTTACAATTTGAAAGTCGCGAAAAAATGTAAAAAAAGGAAAATGAAATTAAGCATGTGAATGTTAAGTTAGGAAAGAGTTGCCTCCTGACACGGGGATTATACACAAGGTCAGGTGAGGTTTTGAAAAGTCAGCGCATTTGATAAAATGCACTTTGGCCTACAAAAAATGCATGAGCAAACCCGTCAGCATTCTCCGTTAGGGGCACCTCAGGCGATTAGCAACAAACTAATCTTTGCCCAAAGAAACCTTCTAGGACTGAACATAACTACACTTTAGGGCGTCGCCGTATCGTCGATTTGTATGAACAAGAAAACCATTGCTTTATATCGAACTCGGGTTCATCCATATATCTTCTCTATATAATAAAAGTGAACGTAGGCGCGTCCAGTCGTGGCTTCAAAAATCAGTGAATCACGTATGCAAATTAAAGTTTACGAGCAAAGGAGTGACTTAAGCATAATAATAACTGATAATAATAAAAAGAAAGGAAAACATTTTCACATATGCAAATTTAATTTGAGATAAGAATGTGGGGGGGGGGCTTAAACTTAATAAAAAGAAAGTAAATAGTACTCATCATGCACTTATTGATCCGTGCTGAAATAATAACGTTATCATTTAAAAAGCCATTTTTAACATCGGGAGGGGAGGGTGTTTTGTACCTATTCTGTACTTTAACCTTACAATTGAATAATAAATAAAAAAACATATAAAACTTTAATTAAACTTGGAAATACGATTTAAAAAATAGCGCGGATTAGTAAGTGCATTTGCATTAGCACCTATTATTTTAATAAAACAATTTTGTAATTTTTTGTTATTTATTTCCTACTTCGGTCATAGTTTAAAATACTGATTTCTCCCTTTGATTTTAACAACAGGTGCCCGAAATAAATGACGTCTCCATTTTCGGTGATAAATTGTAGAAGTACCAATGACTCTTCTAAAATAATGTTTTCATTATTTGAAAATTTGGTGCTAGTGCAAAGAGTGGCGCGGATCGGAGTGATCCGATCCGCGCTATTTTTTTAAATCGTATTTCCAAGTTTAATTAATGTTTTATAATATGTTTTTTACCATTCAATTGTAAGGTTGAAGTATGTACAAAACAGAAACACATCTCCTCCCCATGTTAAGAATGGCTTTTTAAATAATAACGTTATTATTTACGTCCGGATCACTCTCTGCACTATTACCGAAAATTTTATATTCTGAAAATAAAAAAATACACTTTATGCTAATAAATAATTGTTTGGCTTTAAATCGTACGTTTCGTTTGTCTTTCAAACATTATCAAAACAAAAATGAAATGAAAGTTAGTTGTCTGCCCTTGATTCCTTCATGGACGCTGCTTTTTCCTCGCACTGACACGGAATAAAATTTGATTTTCTTGAATTAAAAAAAAAAAATACTCGATCAAGTTACGTGATTTTTTTAAATATTTTATTTTGGTTCCGTGACTGAGACTTTTCTATATTTTATTTACTTTTAATTGTCATCATAAGTGCCAATCTGAATAAGCACCTTATAGACATTTGGGTGCATACTGCATCTACAAAATTTGAACCGAACTAACTTTTGCCGAACTAAACCTAAAATTTAGCTACGGATTAGATTAGACTTTTTTTTAAAAAATCGGTTCAAATGCTGTAGAAGTACCAAAATCTGTAATCGACAACAACAACAAAAAATAGGTACTTGTACAGTTTAATCAAGACATTAAAAAATATTTTACATTATATGCGAAATATTATTTGATTTCAATCACAAAATTGTTCACAATCTTAACTGTCAAATACAAAGATGTAGGTAGGGAGTAGGGAAACCCTCAAGGAAGTCTTCGTTTTTTCATAAGAAAAAAAAATTCTGGAGAAATTGTAAGAAATAAAACAAGAAAATGATATATTAAGCTTATTAATTGCATTCCGTCATAATACTTTGTTGATTTTCTTCTGTTTATTTTATTTAATTTTTAAAACGTATTTCAAACATAAATGCCCATCATGCAAAAAAAAAAAAAAAAAAAAAAAAAAGCATTAATATTGACAAGTCTTCAAGTCAATATAAAACTACGCAATCATTTTCTATTTTCGTCCGATACAAATAAACGACATATATATTTACTCATCTCCGTATGAAAAGGAAAGTTTCCTAGTGATAATCTATAGACGACGATGGTGATCTTTATTCAAAAGAATAACTTTTCTTAATCGGCCGTCATTGTCGTACATTAGAAAATGGTACCTCAGTTTGTTTAGGGGGGGTATATTATTATTGTTTCTACAAATACTAAACAGATTAAACTCGGCAGTTAAAAAATAATCGATGTATCAATCATTCCAGGTAATCGATTGATTTACTTACCATATCTTTTGGAGACTTTTGATGCGTCTTGCCAAAAAGACCCATGTTGTTAAAGAGCTTATTTTTGTTTCTATCTACCTTCTCACCCGACCGCTGTAAACAGCACCATGAAAACTTCCGGTTGCGCGTGCGCTGTCAACAATTCTAACACAACATTATTTGATTATCTCCCTTAGTTAAAATGAAAAAAAAAAAAAGTAAAGGGACTTTTCTGTTTATTTATATATTTATTTATTCATTTATTACGAAAAGGGTGGGGATAATCTATTTTTACATTTAAACTAACGTCGTACTTACTTTTAAGATTCTGTTCTTTAGATACGACTATTAGCTAAGAGTCTGCACCTTCAATAATGTTTCACTTTAGTTTAGGAGAACGCATCAACAATAATATTTGATTTTGTCTTTAAAAGTTGGCAAAACTGACTTTAAAAGTCTCATTTACACCTATTGAGCGCACACCATTAGTAATGGTTTGGTTTACGTTTTCTTCTTTTTGTTTTCGTATTGTCACTCGGACTTGGGGTTAATGAAGGAAGTGCCTTTTGGGAGGTATTAAAGTAGATACACACACACACACACACACACACACACACACAAAGGGAGATTCTACTTTTGTGCGAGTGGTCAATGTGCTCCGTTGCGCCTCAACTTTTCAGGTATCCTGAAAAGGAATATCGCAAGGAAAATTAGTGCAGACAAATAGTTTTCGAGATATAAATACATGTATTTTAAAATGTAAATCACTGGCGGCCATGTTTGAATGGGCAGCAAACCCTCAGTTTATTTCTCCAGCACAATTCCGAAAGCCGTTCTTAACATGGGGAGGTTGGAGTATTTATTCCGAAAGCCGTTCTTAATAATAGAGAGGTTGGGAGTGTTTATTCTGAAAGCCGTTCTTATCATGGGGAGGGAGGTTGAGGGTGTTAATTCCGAAAGCTGTTCTTAACATGGGGAGGTTCTCAGGTTGGGGGTATTTATTCCGAAAGAAATTTTCTTATTTTCAACCTCCCCATGCTAAAAATAGCTTCCAGAATAAACAGGTTGGACAATCAGTACATATTGATCGAATTTTCTTGAATTTGAATTCTTGAAAGTAATTTTTTTATGGAATTAGCTTGAAATTACGTTGAATAAACGTTTTCATTTCGTAGACTTAACTTCACAGTTCGTCTGCGCATGCTCACTGAACCATTTCATTGAAACACAAAGATGGCGGCCAATTCATACTATTAGAAATTACATTACATAATGCAGGTATTGATATCTCGAAAACTATTTGTCTGCGCTAATTTTCTCTGCGATATTCGTTTTCGGCATACCCAAAAATCATATTAATTCATTTTTTTTTTTAAATGCTGAGGTGTATTCAGTTTGCGTAACGGGGCACATTAACCGTGCGATTTTGTGAGAAGACTTGTTGGTGCTTGTTTAGCTATAATCGACGAATCGTTTTTTTAGATATATCGTTTTAAGCAAAAATAATGTTGCGTACGTAATAATAGTGATATATCCAAAAATTATGAAAATTCATAGAGTAGAAGAACCACTTTTGTGTTTTTAGTAAAAAAAAAAAAGTCTATCGCTATAAATAACAAATATTGCCGCCATGACAAATAATCTCAAATATTTTTTCCGGAGTTATGTCCCCTGCTTTTAGCCTCCTACTGCCTACTTTATAACGTCTAAGAAAAATGCGATTTTACCCATGTTTTCGTAAATATTACTTTTAACTAGAAATTAATTTCTACTTGATGATTTTTTGTAATTTTTGGATGTATTACTATTTACAGAATGACAATTAAGTATGTAATATTGTTTTTAGTTGAAACAACATATTTTTTTAAAAATCGATCCTTTGACTATATTTTAACAAACACCAATTAGTTGGGGGGGGGGGGGTCCGTGCTTGCAATTTGGATTTAGAGTTAGTGGTAGGATAAGGAAAATATTTTTTAGGGGAGGGGTCTTTAACACTTGAACTTAGTGTTGATAGTGGGATCGAGAGTTTTTTTTTTTTTTTTTTTTTTTAGGACTTGTGGAAATTTGCCATTTCTTAGAAATTAGTCATACTCAAGAATTTATTTTCTTTCTTTTTTCTTTTCTTTTTTTTTTGTCAATTGTTAACCCTAAAAGACTAAAAGTTTTTTTAAGTTTGTTTTTAAATGAGGATTGATAACTTGTATTACATGGATTATTCAGATTACTGTTCTCATCGTGGATGTATTTCTCACAACACTTCATCCAATGTAACCTCTGACCTTCTCCAGGTGTGTCTTCTTGAAATGAGGAATCTGTACAAAATTTAAAACTTTTTTTTTCTTTTTTTTTGTTTACAAAGGAATCACCACTTATTAAGGCCACGAGGCCACTCGAGAATAAAGGTTAAAGAGTGTACAGTGGTCAAAAGGACAATATCATAGTAATCGTTTGAAGTGTAAATTTGGTAAATTGGATTACTTAAGGAGAATGGTTCATCAAGAACTTGTTTACATTGGACTTGAAAACGGCCATATTGTAGTCAGCTGGAAAGCAGGTAAATGGAAGAGAGTTCCACAGGTGTGCAGTTCTTAGAAAGAAGCTTTGTTCATGGAATTTACGTTTAGGTTTAGGCACAGATAAAGAGTAGGGGAGATTATTGATAGTGTATAAAGCTAAACGAGTGTTTCTCGTGAATGTTTAGTGAGGTGGGACCATAGATTGGAGCTCAGACGAGCACTTGCCATGAAAATAACGATAAAACAGAGACAGGCTTGCAACATCTCTTCTGTAAAAAAGAGGTTGCAGGGAAGAGAAAATGGCATCCCCCACTAGGCTATGAAGTCTATTCTGAACTCTGTCAAGGCAGGATAACGTCTTCCTATCTGCGCCTACCCAGATGTGACAGCAATGCTCCATCCTTGGGTGTACCGGGCTCTTATATAGGTAAAGAATTGCATCAGCAGGTAGATATCTACTGGATTCATAGAGGGATCTCATCATTTTTCCAGTGACCTTGGCAACGGATTCAATGTACGTGCTCCATTTTAGATCAGGAATAAAGTATCCTCCAGAATACAAGAGCCATTCATTTCAATTGATGCTAGATGGAGAGCCGAATGTTAATGATGCAAAGATAGAAGCTTGGTTTTAGATGCATTAAAAGTAACCAGCCACTTTTTTCCCTATTGTACCACATGCTCAACATCAGACGAGAGAGAATCAGAGAGAACTTGGTCGTTTACAGCCTTTGATGTGTTGCCATAGATGGTAGTGTCATTAGCAAAAATGTCTACGAATGATCTAAGGATGTAATTTGGAAGATCATTAATATAGATCAGGAAGAGTTGGACCCAGGATGGACCCCTGAGGGACTTCAGCATTAATACTATCAGTTTCTGATTTCTGCTCATCAACCACAACTCTTATGAACCTATCAGAGAGAAATTATTTAATAATTGAAAAGCTGGAGATCTTGTGAAGTAGACCTTTTTGCCATACCCTATCAAAGGTTGATATGTCAAGAGCAATTGCTCTAGAAAGGAAGCCTCCGTCAAGAGTTTCACTAATCCTATCAGAAAAAAATGTAAGCACATCCGCTGTAGAATCCATCATTTAATCCATGAGTGTAGATTGGTCTTGTTCCTCCAGTCATAACCAGTTAAAAGTCTTAAGTAATTCTTACTGTACTGAGGATTAAGCCTTCAACCTCCAGAAGGAGGACAACTCCTGAATACTCTCCTGATGTCATACTGGTTACATATCCTGTGAATTATTTCATGAGCCATTCATCTATGGTGAAGAACATTTTATCCACTCTGTCTCATGGAAAGTAATTTTTCTTAGCTTGATACCTGCAAGGTAGATAAAGAGAAAGTATACATTCATGGGAATAGGAACAAAAACCGACTTGAAAGAAATGATTTTTTATTAAAGCGAAAGTCTTGATAGAAAAAAATCTGTAATCTATTGGCTGCCAAGAGTTGTCCATTTGGCTTACAAGCAAAATCCTTGTATAGTAACATTTTCAAAAGGGTAGAGCAAAGAGAGTTGGAGAGAGAGAGAGAGAGAGAGAGAGAGAGAGAGAGGGGGAGATTCATTAACTAAAGACAGTTCAAAGTTCATATAAATCTTTTTTTAGTCCAAGTCCTTTTCTAGAAACAATCGTCATCATCGCCTCATTATAAGTTGCATCCGTTCCTCCTTTTAGACTGCATTAGCTTTATTAGCCATAGTTCTTTACTGGTAGTATTTTCATGCGCATGACCACAAGATGAATTATGCTTTTGTAATTTTCCCTCATTGAGGGAAACAATATAAAGTCCACATTTCTGAGTCGAAATCCGAAACTGTGGTTTCAGGTAACTAGAAACCTCCGCAATGTATCGTGTTTGTTCTCTTTTATTCTGGGATAATAATTTCCTTTGAATTCATCACATTTTTTTAAAATATTTTAATGTCCAGTTAAGACAGAAAAGCTGGTTTTCTCACAAATTTCTCTTGTCTGGAATTCTCCTGAGACATGTTAGGTAACTTGACATAAAGGTCATTTTATCTTCCGGAGGAATCAGCTATTTATTTCCATTCAACTATTTTAACGTCTAGTCATGACAGAGAAACTGTTCATGAAGTTCTTTGATCTCTTTTCTTTGCCCAAAACCTTGATCAAATATTCCCGTTAACTGAGGTATATTTAACCCTTTCTTTTTGAAATCTGAATTGGCCTTTTCAAAAATGTCTCATGAGGAGCTTTAGGCACGCAAAAAAGAGGCTTGCTTAATAAGCAAGCAGAACAGGATCACGTGACGTAGAAGAGGAAGAGGAATAATGAAACATAGAGTGGGGGGGAAGGAAGAAGAAAAGAGAGAAAGAAAGGAGCAAAATGAAACAGTGGAAATAATTTTCCGCAATGGTAGTCAGACGTTTTCTAATATACTGAGTATGTGAATGCAAGCAAGGTACTGTGGTTTACTAATTTGCATATTGCTTTACAAAATAACATCTAATTAATTTAGTATTCTTTCATATTGTTTACTAATTTAATGATTTTGTTTTCATTTTATTATTAAAGATTTTTTTATATGATGGATAAAAATTTAGAATTTTGGTTAGAATTATCTTTTAAGTCTTTTCGGCTAATTTACTTTTTAGGGTTCTACATTGTAAATTAAAACCGCGCACACACACACACACACACACACACACACACACACACACACACACACACACACAGCATGGCCAAGCAACTGTGTTAATAGGTATTCCTCTAAAAATTAATTTCATTACAAAATTAAATTGCACTATTATTAATTTCAGTTCATTCTAATACAAGTTGGCCATTTTATTATTTTGTTAAATTTTTACATTAAAAACAAAGTCCATTCACCCCAAAATATAGACCAAACAAATAAGTCAGTGTGTACCCCATACCAATCTTTTATAATATAGTTTTATATTTTAAAGGCTTGGTCTTTTGGGAGAGAAGACACTTTTGAGGGTTGTGATTCTTGATTTGTTCAATTTCCATGACAATGTCAAGACAGAGATTTTGTTTATATATATATATATATATATATATATATATATATATATATATATATATATATATATATATATATATATATATATATATATATATATATATATATATATAATATTACGCTAAATTCCAAGATTTTACTGTTCTATTTAAATTACTAAAATTTGGATCAATGGAATTTAGCTTAATATTGTCTATTTATAGATGCTCTGTTGTCAAGTGTTAGCAGCTATTGAGCTTTTATCTTGAAACAATTCTTGGAAGCAAACTAAAGCAGTGATTGCAAGAGATTAATTGATTTACAAGCAGAAGAGTTTTCCAACGAAAGACTTGGGATTAAAAGTTTATTTTTTCTTTCCATATAGTTTTAAACATTGAAAAACTTAATAAAATCATGGACTTTGCCTTTGTATAAGAAATCACCGGAAAGTGACCGAGAAGAAGACCAATGATAAGATGGGCAGACACCTTTCACAAAGACCTCTATAAAACACGCCTTCATCCTGACCAAGTTTGTGATTATGTCGAGTGGAGACAAAGTTTCATCATTGCAGACGCCGTTGGAGCTCAGGATTAACACGTAAGAAAGATAAGAATAAATGGTTGTAAGTAGTAAGACTACATATTTAAAACAAGAATAGATTTAAAGCTAAAAAAATTTATACTAAAATTGTCTACATAGATCTGTGATATAACGGATAAAGCACTAATTAATAATCAGACCTAAGTGACAGTCTTCTGGAGGTTGAAGATTCAATCCTCAGTACAAGACTATAACTAAGAATTACTTAATAGACTTGTACCCAATCTTGGCTGATGGAACAAGAGCTATCTGCCTTCATGTATAATTTAAGGGTTTGGTTCAAAATTCTGTACAGATTGTCAAATTCAACATAAAATTCCTGACAAAATGCACCTAAAGAATGTCATAGTTGAAAGATGAGAACACTAATCTAAATAATACAAGATGAGAACAGTACTCTGATTATAATCCAAATAATGCAAACTATCAATCCTTATCTAAAAAATTCTCACTAAATTTTATTGTTTTTTGAATAATAATGAAGATTTCTTTTTATCAAGACAGTAATCCCTGAAACGGTGGGACAATGCTGCAAAGTATATGAAAAAAATTCCTGTAAATAATTTATCAAATGATATTTTATGATTATGGCATAAAGAATGAATTGCATTGGAAGTTTTCAGGCGAGATTTTTCTTTTCAAAGAATCTGAACTTTCTAGAAATCATAACGTTTTCTTCTTATAACAGTGGTACATGTGAAAATTAATATTTTCCTTTGTTTTAGGATTTCAATTGAACCAATAATATAAGTTGAACCCCTCCACCCCACCCACCCCCCGCAAAAAAAAAATGGCATCCATTAAATGATTAATAAAATTCACAATGCTCTCTGCAATCCAACTATATTTAGTATAAATAAATTTCAATATATGCTTGAATTGTTGAATTGTTCAGTGACTTTTAGTCATGAATTTACAACAATCTTTGTTGATACGGGGGGGGGGACACTTTCGCTGTGTCATCTTAAATGGGCTTCACACTCATTGCACTTTATGTACTCACTCTCACATTTTTTATCTGTAGTGTTAGTTCAACGATAACGTCTATTAAAAAATAATCTCCATATTATTTCTGAGCTGAAGAGTATATACATCATATCCAGGTACACTTGCAACAAAGAGATGAGAATATCATTGAATGAATGTTTACAAGACCAGGGTTCATAATATGTCGATCTGGGATTCAAATCATTTGACCAGCAGTATAGTTATATAATTCCATACTGACAAACGTAAAATAAAAATGTAAAATATTTATATGTCTACGGATATAAAAATATTTATTAATAATTATTCAGTTCCTACTAAGTTGGGCCTTTTTGGGAGATAATAAATTGATGATTCATAAATTTAGCTATGTTGCATGGTTCTCTCCCTTGGGAAATATAACTTTCTTTATAATCACTATACTTGTGTTTACACAATACAAGGTGTAGTTCTCTAGCATTTCAAACCATAATCACCACATTGGCCTACTGGTTATGAGACTAGGGTTCATAATACTGGATTTGGGGTTTGAATCGTTTGACTAGCAATAAAGTTACATAATTCCATACTGACAAGCATAAAATAAAAATGCGAAACATCTATATCTATGGATATAAAAATATTTATTTATCACAAATATATATTCATGTATATAATTATAAATAATTATTTTCATATACTTACAGACATTAGTGTTTCATGCTTATAGAATCATCAATGCAGGAGATGACGATCAACACTGATTAAAGTATTCGAACCTTGCAACGAAGCCACCTTTGGCTTCATTTGCAAGGAGCATACACCAGGGCCATTGTTCATCACCATGAAATTAAGGGAAATCTTAAATATTAATGGAGCTTAACTTTTAATACAGACCATCTTAGAGTGATCGAGTAACAGGAAGTTACAATCTCGCAGACAAGGTTAACTGACCGATTTTTTCCATTTCACCAGACAGTGTTCAATTTTGGAATTATTTTTATTTCTTAAAGGGGTGACAATAATTATAAATGATTATTTTTATATACCTACAGACACTAGGGTTTCATGCTTATGTAAACATCAGTGTAGAAAGTAAAGACGTTCTTCACCCATTTCTTTGACATTAACACAAAAATACATACTTAAAAACTGTTCAGTCAGTTTTGGTAGAGAAGACAAGAGAAAGTAACCCTCCCACAGTTCCCATCACTGTAAAGAAATTTAATTAGAATCAATTTTCAAAATTTTGCTGCAAAAACTTTTTCTTTTTTTCCCTTTTTGATAAAATTTTTCTCCCAATTGAATGTTATTAGTCTACTTACACAATAATGTTTTATAATCTGTTTATTAATAACACTGACAGGATGGACAAATTGATAAGACTCCAATCAGCTACAACATGATTCCAAATTTGATTTCTACCTGGGGACATCAAATCTCTTTTACATTGATTCTTGTTTTTAAATCCTAGCTGACTTTTTACTTTGATGGCATGTATGTGTGGGAGAGGGGGTTGATGCAAAATTGTTTTCATATATATATGAATATATTTAAAGTTTCATATATATATAAATATATTTAAAGTTTCATATATATATGAATATATTTAAAGTTTCATATATATATAAATATATTTAAAGTTTCATATATATATAAATATATTTAAAGTTTCATATATATATAAATATATTTAAAGTTTCATATATATATGAATATATTTAAAGTTTCATATATATATAAATGTATTTAAAGTTTCATATATATATAAATATATTTAAAGTTTCATATATATATGAATATATTTAAAGTTTCATATATATATAAATATATTTAAAGTTTCATATATATATAAATATATTTAAAGTTTCATATATATATAAATATATTTAAAGTTTCATATATATATAAATATATTTAAAGTTTCATATATATATGAATATATTTAAAGTTTCATATATATATAAATGTATTTAAAGTTTCATATATATATGAATATATTTAAAGTTTCATATATATATAAATATATTTAAAGTTTCATATATATATAAATATATTTAAAGTTTCATATATATATGAATATATTTAAAGTTTCATATATATATGAATATATTTAAAGTTTCATATATATATAAATATATTTAAAGTTTCATATATATATATAAATATATTTAAAGTTTCGGATGAAGTAAAGAATAGATACCCTGTAGCAGACGACGCCGCCTGGCGGTGCCAGGCGCACATTTCAACTAACACCGGTGATTCGACCTTGACATTGGCACAAACGGTCTGATGAACGCGGGGAGAATGAGATGCCAGGCGAGTGACAACTTCACTTTCGGCAGCTGCGTAGACAAGAGCCTCATATTCACGGAGGAAATGTGGTTCACGCCACAGAACGTCGAGGAAGCCAAGTGCATCCTAGAAGGAACGGACACCTACGTGAACGTGAAGCAAAGCACCAGAGCGAGCGAATCCTAAAACGCACGCCCTGCTTGTCTACCAGCAACGACGAACCATGGCGTCACGTGGCCAACGAAAAACAGGCCATGATCAACAGGATGTTCCTGTTTACAACCCGAACAGCGATGGACGACCTAAAGGGATGGGGAACGCTAGAACTCAACCCGCTGATGTGGCTGACAATATGGCGGAAACACATCACTGAGTACCAGCGAGACGGTTACATCCCGAAGGCAGGAAAATTGACCGCGCAACCGAAACCGTCATCAAGATACACGTGGAAGGAGGAGGACGAACACAGTCCTTCCAAGAAACTACGCGTACGAGAGGTGCGGCGCAACTTACTGCCTGAAATAAACGAGCAATGCATCCTAGATCCAGATCAGCCAGCCCAGGTATGTTTGACACACGGACATCCCATAAACTGTCCGACGCCACCAAACGACTCCGAGGACACAGTACCATTCACGGACTCTGACTTAGAAGACATGATGACAAACAGTAATTCGCCTTCGGCGCCACCAGACACTGACAGTACAGACTTAATCATAATAACTGACAGTGACGACGACAAAGAGAACTACGACGAAAAAAAAAAAAAAACATCAACGAGTTCACACTAATACGAGACAGGGAACTGCACACACGCATACACATAACGCACAAACACACAAAATCCTTGCAGACATTGGTAATGTACTGCGAGGAATTGCTGACAGACTCTGACTGATAAAAAAGAAATTAATCTATGGTCTAAGTCTAAGGTGTCATGGCCGCCAAAAAACTTTTTCCTACCTAATGTCTGTTCTTTCTATTATTATTATTATTATTATTACTACTATTACTATTATTGGAATTATTATTATTATTGGAATTATTATTGTAATTGCAATATTATTGTATAATAAACATATATATATATAATACCATACATGTGTTTGTATTTTAATATTTTTCCTTCTGCATGACGCATGACATGAGATGCATGAAATTATTTTTCAGAACCACCAGACATTGAATGAAAGTTTTTCTACGCGCGTGCGTCATATTTCTATAAACTCTATAAGGTAAGGTATTAGAGCATGGCACTAAGTGGCAACTTAGATAAGTCCAATTCTCCCGTATTCTATTTTATTCAAAACCTGTGAGAGAAAATAAAAAAATCTCTATGTAGGGTGCCCCCCTCCACCATTAAACGTTTAATGTAATATTTAAAAATATTATTTTGAAAATATATTAATTGTCGCTGAAGTTAATGTTTTAAAGAATAAATATTGAATTGTCTTAAAAACGCACACAGAACCCCCCAAAACACGGCACATAAAAATCAATCTTGGTCGCAAAAATCCGAAACAGAAAGAGACACCCGTTTATTTAAATATCTTTTATTTAAATACGTTCGTTTTGTTACTTATTTTAAAAAAATGTTTTGTAAATATATACTTTTTCTGGTAATCATGAAGAAAGAGAGAGCCTGTTTCCTCCGTTTGCCTATAGGTGGCGTTAATGTCTGTCCACCCAGTTACGGAAGCACAAAATGTATATAATGACACCGTTGAAATAAAAATAAATGTTTTTATTATATCTTAATTTTAAACATTTTTTTTTTTTTTTTTTTGCAAACATATTTAAGTTTTATTTTGTTTTGTTTTCGCAAACATATTTAAGTTTTATTTTTCCAAACATTTACGTTTTGTTGCTGGTTTATTTTCAAACATTTACGTTATTTTTGTTTTAATTTTAATTTTTTTTTTTTTGCAAGCATAAATTAAATGTTTTTGCTATATTTTTCTTTTAAACATATTTATGGGTACAACCGTTTTTCCGCGAGTATTTTTTACGTTCTTATAATAAAAAAAGTCAACGTTTTTTCTTTTATCTTTTTTTTTATTGACTCCCCCCCCTCTTTTTTCTTAATTTTTCTGGACTTATTTTACTTTTTCCGCGAGTATTTATATATATATTTGAAAAGGGATATTGTAAAACCTGAATATTACTTGAAACTACTATAAAAAATTAAAAAAAAATAGCGCGGTACAAGAAGTGCATAAGCAAACTTTTCTAAAAGGAAAATATTTCAAAAATATTTAGTTTATGCCTGCAAAAAAAAAAACAACAAAAAAACGTAAAAACAAAAAAAAACGTAAATGTTTGAAAATAAACTAGCTACAAAACGTAAATGTTTGGAAAAATAAAACTTAAATATGTTTGCAAAAACAACAACAACAAAACAAACGTAAATATGTTTGAAAAAAAAAACAAACAAACTTAAATATGTTTGCAAAAAACAAACAAACAAAAAAAAACGTTTAAAATTAAACATTTATTTTTATTTCAACGGTGCCATTATATACATTTTGTGCTTCCGTAACTGGGTGGACAGACATTAACGCCACCTATAGTCAAACGGAGGAAACAGGCTCTCTCTTTCTTCACGATTACCCTTTTTCTTTTAAATCTTCAAAGGTTTTGTAAATATATTTTTTTAAAAATGCTGATTCGAGCATGTTTGCTATTTGACGTGTTTAAAAACAACTGACGCCATGTGCTTGTGCCAATGTCAAGGTCGAATCACCGGTGTTAGTTGAAATGTGCGCCTGGCACCGCCAGGCGGCGTCGTCTGCTACAGGATATCTATTCTTTACTTCATCCAAAGTTTCATATATATATATATATATATATATATATATATATATATATATATATATGAATATATTTAAAGTTTCATATATATATGAATATATTTAAAGTTTAAGAGGGGGGGTCCTGGCTTCATAGGTCTTTTAAAGGGGCACTTAGAGATTCGTGACCACTTCCATTGTCTTCCCAAAAGATTTTTTGTATAAATACACTTTTAGTCTTTATATAGATTCTCAAACCTTTTTTTTCTATGAGCCAAAATTGTTTTCATATTTCATAAGCTAAATAATGTTTTCAAGATTTTTTGCAGGCAGTCATGTAAATTATTAAACAGATTCCAGGGCAATACCAGATAGTGGTTGCTAGTACATGATTTTTAGTCGATAAACACACTTAAAACTATTTCCTTATTAACGATGCTTACATTAGCTGAGATATAAGCTATGTTATCTCTGATACAAAAGGTTTTCATTTTTTATTTTATAAACGTTGCTTCAACAATAGATTATCACATTACTAGCAAGAAAACCCGACGTTGCTTGGTATTTTGTGAGGAACACTATGTCTTTTTCTACTATGTCTAAAGCACCATATTATTTTTTATCTTTTTTTTTTTTTATTGTCCTCATTTTGCCTTCTAAAACAAATTTTATAAAACTCTCTGAATTTAGTACCTTATACATATGATTTCATTAAAATTGGATGTACATATTTGAGCAGCACCACATAGAGTTTTAGGACCATTTCCATTGTCTTCTCCAGAGAATATTATACATATGATTAAAATTTAAAAATATGATATATTTAAAGTAAGAGGAGTCCTGGCCTCATAGGTCTTTTAAAAGGGCACTTAGAGATTCGTGACCACTTCCATTGTCTTCCCAAAAGATTTTTTGTATAAATACACTTTTAGTGTTTATATAGATTCTCAAACCTTTTTTTTTTCTATGAGCCACACACATGCAAATTGACATTTATTTACAGGGTGTTTTTTTTTTTTAAAGGCAGTGAACTTTAAATTGACAACTCTGTTTTCTTTAATTGCAGATTTGGCAACTATCGATTATTTTGAGTTCAATTTGGTTTGGCAATTCATCATGAAGAGACTGTTACTCGAGCAGTGTTTGCAAATTACAAATGATATGATCAATATACTGAGAGAAACATTTGATGAACCAATAATTTGATCTGAAATAGATCTGTTGACTGGCCACCACGTTCATGCGATTTAACCACATTAGATTATTTTCTTTGGGGGAATATGTAAAGTCCCATGTCTATGCTGATAAGCTAGACATAATAGACTACTTGGAAGTCAACATTCAATGTGTCATTGCTGAAATCGAGCTTAATTTAATGTGTATAGTTTGTGAAAATTGGATCTCTAGATTATGCCATATATGTCCGAGCCATGGGGCATATACTCAAAATCATGTTTCTGAATTTTTGAGATGAGGATTGGTTATTTATATTATTTGAATTCTTCAGACTACTGTTTTCATTTGGAGTTTCATTTTCACAACGTTTCGGTTGATGTAACCTCCGACCTTCTTCACGCGTATCTTGTTGAACTCAGGATTTTTTCTCTTGAACTCAGAAATCTATACAGAATTTTGAACGGAACCCTTTATTTAATTCATTAGGGGTAGCATGCTCTAGTTTTGTCAGCAGGGACCCATTGCGCAGTGGTTAGAGTACTTGGTAAAATTTAATTGTAAAAATGTAATTCTTCTGAAGATCAATGATTCATTCCTCAGTGTGGGTGACCGAAAATACAATTGCAAATTACTTAGGACTTCTATCCAGTCATGGAACAAGAGCATGCCTCCCCCCCCCCAATGAATTAAATAAAGGGTTCCATTTGAAATTCTATGCAGATTCACGAGTTAAATAGAAAGATTCCTGAGTACAACAAGATGCCCCCAAAGAAAGTCAGAGATTAAATCGACCGAAACGTTGTGAAAATGACTCTGGATGAGAACAGTAATCCAAAGAATCTAAATAACGCAAATGCTCGAAATTGTATTTAAATTATAAATGCCAAGAATTAATCTTTAGAATAAACCACCAATTTTATAAAATAAAAATATTTTTTTGTGATTTATTTTAATTTATAGTTTACAGCCTCTAAAAAAATAAAAGGCACCCTTGTTTATACTAAAAATATAAAAGACACCCTTGTTTATAAAAAAAAAAAAAATAAAAGACACCCTTTTTATACTAAAAAATATAAAAGACACCCTTTTTATATTAAAAATTAAAGACACCATTTTATACTAAAAAAAAATTACGTCCAAGGATGGAATACTGCTGCCATATCTGGGCAGGAGCTGCTAAAAACAGCCTATCCTGTCTTGATAGAGTACAAAATAGACTTCGTGGCTTAGTGGGGGATACCCTTTTCTCTACCCTACAACCTCTCTCCCACAGAAGCCTATCCTTGTTTTATCGTTATTTCCATGGCAGCTGCTCGTCTGAACTCCAATCTCTGGTCCACCCCCCCGCGCCAATCTTTCGCGATAAACACCCGTCTAGCTGAATCCACTGTGAAAAATTTCCCCCACTCTTTATCTGTGCCTAATTCAGAACGTGGATTCCATGAACAAAGCTTCTTTCTTAGAACTGCACGACTGTGGAACTCTGTTCCATCTGCCTGCTTCCCACCTGACTACAACTTGGATGTCTTCAAGTCTAATGTAAACAAATTCCTAATGAACCACCCTCTTAAGTAAACACTTCATCAAATCTCCACACTAACGTACTGTACTTGCAATAACCCTTATCCCTGAGTGGCTTCCGGGCCTTGATAAGTTGACCACCGTGTAAAAAAATAAATAAATAAATAAAAGACACCCTTTTAATACTAAAAAACAAAAGACACCCTTTTTATATTAAAAAAAAATAAATGACACCTTTTTATACTAAAAAAAAACACCCTTTTTATACTAAAAAAACAGAAGGCACCTTTTTATATTAAAAAAAATAAAAAAACACCCCTTTTTATACTAAAAACAAACAAATGACACTTTTATACAAAGAAAAAATAAAAGACACTGTTTTATACTAAAAAAATAAAAGACACGCTTTTTATACTAAAAAATAAAAGACACCCTTTTTATACTAAAAAATAAAAGACACCCTTTTTATACTAAAACAAACAAATGACACACTTTTTATACAAAAAAAATAAAAGACACCTTTTTATACTAAAAAAATAAAAGACACCGTTTTATACTAAAAAAAAATAAAAGACGCCCTTTTTATACTAAAAACAAAAGACACCCTTTTTATATTAAAAAATAGAAAACACTTTTTATGCTAAAAAAAACAGAAGACACCTTTTTATACTAAAAAAAAATAAAAGACACCATTTTTATACTAAAAAAATAAAAAAACACCCCTTTTTATACTAAAAAAAATAAAAGACACCCTTTTTATACTAAAAAAAAACAGAAGACACCTTTTTATACTAAAAAAAAAATAAAAGACACCATTTTTATACTAAAAAAATAAAAAAAACACTCCTTTTTATACTAAAAAAAATAAAAGACACCCTTTTTATACTAAAAAAATAAAAGCCACCCTTTTTATACTAAAAAAAATAAAAGACACCCTTTTTATACTAAAAAAAAAAGCAAGATATGATGCTCTATTTTTTGCTTCACAAACTTTTTTATCCAACTTTTGTATATTCACGGAAAAAATATCCATGTTGTTCTGTTTATTCGTGTCATATAAAGGATAAGGGGGATAACTCCCACATACTGTCTTCATTTTCCTTCCACAATTTATAATCGTTGTGACTTTAACATGTGCATGTCATCTGCCTAATTCTCATACTCTGTATAGATTATATTTAAATATGTACATATCACACATTGTGCTGTGTAATTTATCTCTTATATAAAGTTAAGTATACATTTATATGCACAGGATTCACTGCTAAACTAATTAGCTGATTATTATGCCTTGAGGCATAGACGGCAAAACGTATATTCATGGATGGTTATAGTCTCTCTCTCTCTCTCTCTCTCTCTCTCTCTCTCTCTCTCTCTCTCTCTCCATCCCAATATATATATATATACACACTAGCAGGCTGCTCGGTTGTAAAATATGATCTTTTGATTAATGCAGATTTCATATTTATTATTATTAGGTTGGTGCAAAAAGAATATCGTCTTCTCACATATATACATATATTACTTTTATATATGATTTCTGAATTAATTCATTGATATATAAATAGCCATGTCATATATCATTTTGAAGCGCGTCTTTTGCTCTATCAAATCGTGTTATTCGTTATCGTTCTCAATCTCTTCATTCATTTTTTTGCAGGCATTTCGACAGCATGGACAAAATTCACATCTGTACGCTTTTCTTGTTCCAGTTAAAACTAGGCCACAAAACTGCCAAGACAGCTCGTGATATCAATGAGGCATTTGGCCCAGGAACCACTAATGAATGTGTGGCACAACAGTGCTTCAAGAAATTTGCAATGGCAATGAGAGCCTAAAAGATGAAGACAGTCGCAGCAGGCCGACTGCAATTAATAACAGTCGTTTGCGATATAAAGCAATAGGAAAGTCAAAAAAGTTGGATAAATGGGGGCTGCATGAATTGAACGATAATAAAAAATATTGTCGTTTTGAGGTGTCTTCTACACTTCTTCTGTACAAGAAAAATGACTCATTTCTCAAGCGGATTGTGACATGTGATGAGAAGTGGATCCTCTATGACAATCAGCGATGTTGGCATGGTTGTTGGATGATGGAGAAGCTCCACAACACTTCCCGAAGCTGAAATTGGACCAAAAAAGGTTATGGTGACTGTTTAGTGGTCTGCAGCTGATCTCATCCATCACAGCTTCTTGAATTCGGGCGAAACGATTACAGTGGAGAAGCACTGCCGACAAATTGACGAAATGCACCAGAAGCTCCAATGTATATACCCAAAATTGGTCAATACAAAGGGACCAATTCTCCTCTATGACGACGCTTAACTGACCATGCAGAAGCTGAAAAAATTGGGCTACGAGACTCTGCATCATCCGCCATATTCATTTGACCTCTTGCCCACCGATTATCACTTTTTAAAGCATCTTGATAACTTCTTGCACGAAAAATGCTTCAAAAGCCGAGGTGATGCCGAATCGGCCTTCAATGACTTCACCGCTTCCACCACTCCGGATTTTTATGCTGATGGGATTAATAAACTTGTTTCTTGTTGGCAAAAATGTGTCGATTCTAATGGTTCTTATTTTGATTAATAAAGTTTATTATGAAAGGAGTTATGATCTTTTGAAGTTGAACTTAAAAAAATGACATTATTTTTGCACTAACCTAATATATTATATTGGACAAAATATATAGTAATGATTTAAAAAGTTTAAAAATGAAATGACTTGTGCATCACCACCAAGAATCAAAACCAAAATGTTTAGCTCATGATTTACTTTTTCCTTTGAGGTTAATGCCTGATCTATGAAAACATGTTTGCTGCAAGGCTAAAAATTAAAACATGGACCAATAGCTATTATGCTATGCATGCATATTCGTAATGCCGTTGTTTGACCTTCACCTGGCAAATTCCATATTTTAATTTTTACACTTTTGCACCGATTTTCCCCGGCTAAATATAAAGTTTTACATGGGTTCGAATACCCTATATATTAAGTTTCATGTCTGTAGACCAAAAACTGACAGGGGAGTTTAGTAAGCAAAATTTTTTAAACAAATATATATGCGCATACATAAATATATATAGAAAGAGGTTTGTGTTTACTATAACCTTTTTACACAAATATTACGCAAGTATAAATCGTGTAGAATATCTGCATGAATATACTGACATTTAATAGTTAACTAAAGATGATTATCTCATGAGAAAACCGAAAAAAACTAATATGCAATTAATTAAAATGAATGTTTAAAAGAATATGCAAATTAGCTAGATCTTTTGCAAATGGATGCAATTCCACGATCCATATATATATATATATATATATATATATATATATAAAAAGAAAAAAAGTTGTATTTTCTTTTTAAATAAATAGAAAAAAGGGTTTTTAATATGAATATCAATTCACAAAAGAAAAACAAATTTATAGGAGTATAGAATAGATATATAAAGCAAAGTTGTCACTATGTATTGCAGTGTGTGTGGGAGTCAATGCATCACAGTTAAATGATTAATCTAAGAGCCAAACGAACTGAAAATTTGGAATCGAGGCTTCATTATTAATGTCAAAAGTTCTTGAACCGTTTTTTTTTTTAATTTATTATCAAAAATTAAAAGTCCCTAGAAAAAAAAAACATTGGAAACAAATGTTCTACTTTTTTTAGGGCTTCTTTTCCAGTTTAATATTTTTTTATTATCAGCCAACCAAATAACATACTTATTTATAATAATCTATTATATAATAATATTTTTACTGCCAGATGAATAAATAAAACATGTTTTTGGTTAGTCAAATCATCACATGACATGTTTTTTTTTAATTAAAAATGAAACTTTTCTTCATGTTTATTTATTTTAGTCAATCAAGCTATTAAATGTATGTGGAGAGGTAAAACAGATGTTTAATTTTGTATCCCAAACTCATAATCAATTTAAAAGACAGTGATCAGTGGATAAGAGTTTGCCTTCAGTTCCAACATCTTTCAGGATTCGAATCTCACTTTAGATAATTACTTTTTTCATTGTTTGTATTCTTGCTATTGTATTTCAGTTATTTTCTTTACTGATATCAATCATCAGTATAAACCTGAATAATGCACATTTTATTGTGATTCAAAGTACAAAAAGAAAATTTCATTTGAACTGATGTGCAGGAGAGAAAGGTTTGGGAACCCCGCCATTGACATGTATTCAGCTAGTATGTTTATGTTTTTGTTGTTAACAATATCTCTTCTGAATTTGTTATAAGCAAAGTTGCGGAGTTGGAGTTGGAGTCGGAGGTTTTAGCTGGAGTCGGAGTTGGAGTCGGATTTCTAAACGGAGTCGGAACTTTTTATCCAACTCCGACTCCTTAAGTCCAATGAATTTATTTTTTTACATGGTTTTCCTGTTTGGTTTTACCATTTTTTTTATTACATTTTCTAACCAAACAAGGCACATTGCACTTTGATGTAGGGGGCTACTATCAGGGATCTAAGTTTCAGGGGTACTATGTAGGGAGTTTAGCAGCAAGATGTCTGTTTACTTCTGCATGTCAGTACAGTTGGGGAAGCAGGAACCCAGAAGAGAATTCCAAAGTCTAGCAATTCTGGGAAATAAACTATTAGAGTAGATGGGTTTCTGGCATCTGGGGATCTTTTGGCACTTCGCTGCTTGTCGGGTTTGTCGGGGGGTATTTTCATCGAGGAGGTACAAGAACTTGTAGTTCGTCAGAGCATCCACCATTAAAATACTTGTAAAACAAGCAGAGGGATGCAACATTTTGTCGATGTGACAGGGGCTGAAGCTTAAATAACAGTTCAGGACCTAACAGGTTGGCGACTCTCTTTAGAACACTGTCCAGAAGCGAGAGACTAGTGGCAAATGCACCAGCCGAAATGTGACAGCAGTACTCGATACATGGGCGAATGGTGGCTTTGTAGAGGTACAGGATACTTTCAGGCGTAAATAACTTTCTAGCACAGTAGAGAGAGCTCATCTTCTTCGCAGCAGCCTTGGCAATGATCTCAATGTATTTATTCCAACTCATGTTCCCTGTGAACGTTAAGCCAAGGAGTTTGAACAAAGTACTTTCAGGTAATGTATCTTTAGCCATAACTATTGGTGGTTGGTAAGGATTCATGTAATTATTAAAGGAAACGAGCTTTGTCTTGGCAGCTTTGAACATTACCATCCATTTCTGACCCTATTCCAATACAGAGTGAAGGTCTGCCTCTAGGGTTTCCGCCATTGCCTTAGATATGTGCTCATTAGTTTTCCCCACGTGCCTGCTATAGAGTGTGATGTCATCGGCAAATATACCCATGTCAGAGACAATTTTATCTGGTAAGGATCGATCCCTGAGGTACACCTGCATTTATATCATATTATTTGGATGTACGCCCATCGAGGACAACCTGGATTCTTCTTTCATTTAAGAAGGATTTAATTATGTTAAGCATTCGTCCAGTAATACCATAGATTTTATTTTCATGAGCAGACCATCGTGCAATACCCTGTCAAAAGCCTTTGATATATATAGGGCTACTGCCCTCCTCTCCCCTGCCTTATTCAGTGCTTGGTATATACGTTCAGAGATTACAGTTAGAATATCTGCAGTAGAACGGGCTTGCCTAAATCCATATTGATGGTCAAACAGAAGTTTAACAGCTGTAAGGTGGTGGACTAGAGCTTGATTAATTAAAGGCTCAAATATTTTGGCAAAAAGCGGGAGGAGGTTAATTGGGCAATAATTTAATGAGTCAGTTCGTTCGCCAGAGATTTTGTAAACTGGTACCACAGAAGCAGTATTTCAGCTGTCAGGAAAGCAAGATTCGGTAAGACATTTGTTAAAGAGTTTAGAGAGAACTGGAGCAACCTCAGCGGAGCATTTTTTAATAGCACAGCCGGGATGAGATCAGGGCCACTTGCTTTTGAGGTGTCTAGGCTTTTTATGATATCATGTACTTGAAAAGGGATGATTTTCAGATCATCTAGTGTGGTTTCTGTCCACAGAGGAAAATCAGGGAGGGAATGGTTTGATGGTTTGATGGGTTTGAGAGAAAATAACGGGCAAACATGTTAGTTATCTCAGTTGCTGTGCAAACAACTTCATGATTGTTGGATAGTAGGGGAATTATTGATTGCCCATCATTTACTACACTATTGTAGATTGTCCAGAAATCATGAGTTCCTAATTTCTGCGCTACAATGCGTTTCCTGGTGGTTTCAGTACATTCATTCTTAGCTGTTGTTACTCCTTTCTTACAATTACTTCTAGCTTCTATATACTTTGTCTGTTTGTACAGGACTTATCCTGTATAAATCTATGGTATGCATGTTGCCTCTGAGCAATGGTGGCTGCGCAAGTAGAAGTAAACCATTGGGGAGAGTGGGATTTATTATATAACTTCCATGTAGGAACATGTGCTTCAAGCGTTGCTTTGAATCATTCAGTAGTCTCATTTGCACACTATTCTGTAGGGAGAGAAAAGATATTTCTCCATGGGGCATCTCTGATATAATGTCTAATGGCATCCCAGTCAGACTTATTTTAGTATGTTGTCGTTTTGAGCAATGGCTCATCAACTTGGGGTCGAAAGTTTAGAGTGATTCTATCATTATCACAGCATGATCAGCATTCCTAAGTGGGCAATCAGCATTTGTTACACAATCCTCAGGATCTCTTGTCAGAAATAGATTCAGAAGTGAGGCTTGCTGGTCCTGACGATCTGGGAGACGAGTCGGGAATGTTACTGTCTGTGTCAAGCAAAGTTATGGATGATGCTACATGAAGGCCTGGTCACCTTATTCTAGTTTAGATTCCCTAGACATAGGGAGAGCGTTACAAATATAGACTCCAAGTCCATTCCTGTTAGAGTCCTTAAGACAAAGTGGAAGATAACCAGACATGTTAAAGATGTTGGAGGGGGATGGAGGAGTGCAAGTTAGTTTCAGTTAGTGCTAAGATATCCGGGGAGTTTGCGAGGAGAAATGATTCTGCATCCTCTAAGTTAGTTCTAAGTTCTCGGATATTTGTAAATGCAAGCCTCAAGGAAGTAGGCGTGAGTGTGTGGCTGGTTTGAACATTTTTTTGGATTGAGCTATCATTTCATTCTATTAGTAGTTTCAGATCTAATAGGCAAAGAAGGAGTATGGAGTATAAATAGGCAGAGCCTATCTACTCCTTAAGCAGTTTAGGTTTGCAAACCTGTGATTTGATCAAGTCACCAGCTCTAGGGAGGTTGTTGCCCAGGAATGAGGAGGCCTCCCTCCCCTGTTTTATGCAAAGACGCATGAGGTAAGTGGTACAGGTTTACAAATCGGAGGTTTCCTTATCCTAGATGGATGACCTAACCAGATCTACTGGTCCATCAGCACTGAGAGGGTTTTCCCTGCACCTTGTTTCAAAGCCAGGTATTTCTATGCTCCTGCATGGATAGTAAGGATTGATAGAGTTAGTATCAAAGAATTAGTATCTGCTTTGAAGTTACACTCCTCAGAATAGGATTAAGATTGGTTACAGTCTCAAAGGAGGTATGTATGTGTGGGGTGTAGATTAAAGGTGAATATCTACTAGGGCTAAGAAAAGATCAAATGTGGTTTGTGGATTAGTGACTAATTGGAAAATTATAGTATAAGAGTTAGGGTACATTTCGAAATGTGCTTTAGGTGTTAGTTTTAAAGTAAAGTTTTCCCACCAGTTTTGGCAAATAGCAAACATACCCCTGGACAGAAGCGTGCGTTCTATCCCAACCATCATCAATGGGCCTGAGATCATCTCATCAGCATCAGAGAAGGCCAAAACATTTGCCAAGAACTTTGCAACTAATTCTACCCTATGCGACAAAGGCCATCAACTCCCTGTATTTCCTCCTATAACAGACAACATGCTATGCAACATACAAATATCTGTGTATGATGTCGCCAAGGTAATCAAGAACCTTGATTCCAGTAAAGCAACTGGCCTTGACGGCATTCCAATTATAGTGTTGAAAAAGCTTCAACCAGAACTTGTCCCCATACAAAACTGTTTAAGCGTTGCCTTAAGGAGAAGTGCATCCCAACACCCTGGAAAACCGCATCAGTATGCTCTGTATTTAAGAAATCAGGTGATAAGTCATCTCCCTCTCAGTACAGACCAATAAGTCTCCTGTGTGTTATGAGTAAGTTACTGGAATGCATATTAAATAGAGAAGTAGTCAACTGCCTCAGCAAAAATAACTTTCTCAGTGACATGCAATGTGGTTTCCGTTCTGCAAGATCTACAGCAGATGTGCTAACGGTTATATCTCATAGGATTAGTGAATCTCTCGACAAAGGCTTCCTTTCTAGGGCAATTGCTCTTCACATATCAAAGGCCTTTGATAAGGTATGGCATAAGGGCCTACTTCACAAGATTTCCAGCTACGGAATAACTGGAAATGTTTTCTCAATAATTAAATCATTTCTCTCTGATAGGCTCATAAGAGTAGTGGTTAATGGGCAGAAATCAGAGGCCCACAGTATTAATGCTACAGTCCTTCAGGGGTCGTCCTGGCCCAACTCTCTTCCTGATCTACATCAATGATCTCCCAAAACACATACTTAAATCATTTGTTGATATGTATGCTGATGACACGACCATCTATGGCAACACATCAAAGGCTGTAAATGACAAAGTTCTCTCTGATTTTCTCTCCTCTAATATTGAGCGTGTGGTACAGTGGGGAAAGAGGTGGCTGGTTACTTTTAATGCATCAAAAACCAAGCTCCTATCGTTACATCATCAATGCTCTGATCCCCATCTGGCATCAATTGAAATGGATGGCTCTCGTCTTGGAGAGGCTCCATGTTTTGATAAGCTTCTGGGTTTGACCTTTACTCCTAATGTGAAATGGAACACATACATCAAGTCTGTTACCAAGGTTGCTGGGAAAATGGTGGGATCCTTCTACCGCTCCAGAAGATATCTTACTACTGATGCAGTTCTCTATCTATATAAAAACCAAGTACGTCCAAGGAAGGAGTACTGCTTCCACATCTGGGCAGGGGCTGCTAAAAACAGCCTATCCTGCCTTGACAGAGTACAAAATAGACTTTGTGGCTTAGTGGGGGGTGCCCTTTTATCTTCCCTACAACTTCTCTCCCACAGAAGACATGTTGCGAGCCTGTCTTTGTTTTATCGTTATTTCCATGGCAAGTGCTCGTCTGAGCTCCAATCTCTGGTCCCCTCTAGCCAATCTTTCATGAAAAACACCCGTCTAGTTGAAACCGCTGTCAATAATTTTCCCCACTCTTTATCTGTGTCTAAATCAAAGTGTAGATTCTTTCTTAGTAGTGCACGCCTATGGAACTCTCTTCCGTTTGCCTGTTTCCCGCCTGACTACAACTTGGATGCCTTCAAGTCCAACATAAACAAATTCTTGATGAACCACCCCTTTAAGTGACACTTTATCAAATCTCCAATACTAACGATTACTATGATACTATCCCATTGATTACTGTACACACAATAACCCTTATCCCCGAGTGGCTCCGGGCCTTGATAAGTGGTGACCACCATGTAAAAAAAAAAAAAAAAAAACTAATTCGTCTCCACTCTTGAGGCTCACTTTCACAAGTATCCGTGGGCTTAGAGGTAATATAGATGATGTAGAGTCTTACCTTTTAGTAAACTCCCCGGATATCTTAGCATTAAGTGAAATAAACTTACACTCTTCAATCCCCTCCAACTACTTTAACATTACAGGATACCTCCCTCTTTGCCATAAGGACACAGATAGATATATGCTCGCACTTAGAGTCTATATTCGTAGCACCCTCCCTTAAACTAGAGAGAAAAATCTTGAATCGGATGATCGGGCTTTTACGTGCTTTCGACTAACATTTCATCCCTGCGTTAGTTAGTTATATTTTCTCTGCTGTTTTTCCTCAAGTCAGGAATGTACCCTAATCGACCATGTCTTTGATAGTATAGATGCAACACTCTCCTTGGATAGTAACGCCCAAATACATCCGTTTGGTGACTTTAATGTCCACCATAAAAATTGGCTTGGTTTCTCAGGTTACACAGATACAGCTGGACGCTCCACTAATAGCTTCTCTATAGCCCATTCCCTCATATATGCAGCAATGTTTCCAACTGGCCTACCAGATCGTGAGCCTCAGCAGGTTTCACTTCTAGACCTACCTGAGGATTGTGTGACTAATGCCCACAGTCCACTTCGAAACGCAGACCACCTCGTGGTATCAGTTGAAATCACATTTAAATCCCAACCTCGAGGTGAGAAATCATTGCTAAAAACCACAAGGTACTACAACAGGGCTTATTGGGAAACCATTAGAATTGAATTGAAGCACATGTTCCCACACGGAAGTATTATAGCAAGCCCCACGCACCCTCATAATTCACTACAGATTGTGCAGCTGCTATGGCACAAAGACAGCATGCATTCCGCCAGTTTGTACGTCATAAGTCAAATACAAATAGGCAAAATTCGTAGATGCTAGAAACCATTGTAAGAGAGAAATAGTGGCAGTCAAAAGAAAGCATGCTGAAATAATCAGGGAATGCATAGAATCGCAAAAGATAGAGACTCATCATTTCGGAAAAATCTATACTAGTGTAGTGAATAAAGGTCAATCAGTAATTCCTCCACTGAGCAACAACCAGAAGGTTGCATGCACGGTAACGGAGAAAGCCGAAATGCTGTTCTGGCAATTGCCTCTAACTCCACCTTAGAGCCAACAAACAACTTCCTCCTAAATTTCCCTATGAGGACTAAAGCTACATTAGATGATGTACAAATCACCCCTTCTCATGTCTGCGATACATGATACATCCAAGTCCTTTGACAAAGTCTGCCACAAAGGGCTGCTAATAAAAATTAAATCATACATTACAACTGGACGTATACTAAATATAATTAGACCCATCTTAGACAATAAAAACATACAGGTTGTCATTGATGGAGATACATCCAAGCAGCATAACATTAATGCGGGAGTGTCTCAGGGGTTGATATTCGGACCATTATTATTCCTGATATTCAAAAACGACCTCCCTGATAATATTGTGTCCGAGATGGTTGTATTTGTTGATGATACAATGCTCTATAACATGCATTAGAGAAGAAAAGAAGTACATAAATCTAAGACAATGGCAAAATCATTAGAAAATGACCTCCGGATGCAAATGGATGGTAATATTAAATGCTAATAAAACTAAGCTGCTCTCCTTGAATAATTACAAGACACCTCTCGAACCGCTTATATTGATAAAAAAAAAACACTCTACCTGAGAATGCTACCTTCAAAATCCTTTGTTGGGACTATTATACCATATTTTACTTTGTGGGAAATATGAACTGGAACCAATACATAGAGGACATTGCAAAGACTGCTGCAAAGATGGTGGGTTCCCTCTATCGAGCTAGAAGACTAATCACACCTGAGAGTATCCCATACCTCTACAAGGCCACCATTCACTCATGTATGGAGTGTTGTTGCCACATCTGCATTGGTGCATCTACCACTAGCCTCTCCATCTTGGATAGGTTCCAAAAAAGAATTGTCAATCTAATCCCACTTTATCAAATAAGCTCCAGCCCCTGTCCCATCACCACAATGTTGCATTTTTGTGCCTGTTTTAATGGAATGTATTCTGATGAACTCGTTTAAATGTAACATAAACTGACATCTTGCTAATCTTTCCTAGACATGGTCTCAAAAAGTAGCCTTTTTCGTCCAAGTGGTGATATGCCTTGTTAGGAGTTAACGTGGGTAAAATAAAAAAATAAATAAATAAATAGAGCTGGTAGAGTATACATGCGAGTATATTTATCATACAAGTGAATGTTAAACATAAAAAATGATATACATGAAAAGTAATTATAAAATGCTGAACAGATATGGGAGGCTGGTATATGGATCTGCAGAATAGATTTCCACATAGTGATCAAGGAGTCGGAGTCGGGAGTCGGAGTCTAAGATATCAAAGGAGTCTGAGTCGGAGTTGGAGTCAGCATTTTAGGAATTCAAGGAGTCGGAGTCGGACTTTCACTATCTGACTCTGCAACTTTGGTTATAAGATAAACATTAGAATTTATGAGTTAAATCCATCCTAAGATATAGTACTGCTACCATATCTGAGGAGGCACCATTTAGAGCACGCTTTCATGTCTTGATAGAATACAGTATCAACTTTGCAATCTAGTGAGTAATGATCTCTTCTCTTCTTTACAGCCCTTTTCTTATAGAAGAGACATTGCTAGTCTTTTTCTATTCTATCATTATTCTCATGGAAGGTTTTCAACTTAGTTTCAATCTCTTTTTTCTTATTGTAAAACATTCATAGCAAGAACTCGTTTTCTCACCAAAACTGAAAATAAATTTCTATTCTACCTTCGTGTGCCTAGCGTCAGAATTTCCATTAACACAGTTCCTTTCCAAGAACCTCATAATTGTGGAATGCATTACCATTGGACTGCTTCCCTGAAGACTATAAAATATGAGCAAATTCCTGTTCATTCCATTGGTCATGTTCAATTTCCATGCATATTCTTCTTCATTCAGTCGTCTCATTAATGCTTACCATTGAGTGCTAGATAAAATGAATTCCCTGAACAGAATAGTTTTGTGTCACTTTTATGCCTTCTTATGAAGATTAACAGATTAACATCAAGATATAATGTTACCAAACCTTATGTCTAGAATCCTTATTTCAATTTTGATGAAAATCTATTACATGACTTTAGTTCTAGAAAATGTTTAAAATTTAAGGCTTAAGCTCAAAAGTTCTTAAAACAAATTGGTGCTAGTGCACTTATTGATCCGCGCTATTTTTCAAATCATATTTTCAAGTTTAATTAAAGTTTTATGATGTCTTTTTTAATTACATTGTGAAGTTAAAGTACAGAATAGCTACAAAACATCCTCCCCTCCCTATGTTAAGAATGGCTTTCTAAATAATAACGTTATTATTTCAGCACGGATCAATAAGTGCACTGGTACCAAAAAATTGGAAATTAAGGAAATCATACTTAATTGATGGCTATAAACCATGGATCATATTCAACACGAATCTGATATATTCAGATTTTTACATGGGAAGTTTTACCCATATCATCAACATGAAAAAAAATGTCTTAAACTTAGGGAATACTTATGAATTGATGTTGTATGCCTGCAGTTAAAATTTCAAGGGCATCTGAATTTTCACAAAGAGTCTCCACCCTTTCTTTCTATTAAACTAAATTAAACTAAATATAGTGTACATTATCTTCCCTTATGACTAAGAGTTGTGTTCCAAATAATGATCGTTTAATTAGTTTAGGAGTGAATCCTGTATATAAAAAATCTATTCACACATTTCTAACTTTATATAAATAAAGGTATTGTGTGTATTTTCTGACCTTATCTTTGTGTGTGTGTGTGTGTGTGTGTGTGTGTGTGTGTGTGCGTGTGCGTGTGTGTGTTTATTGTGCTATAACTATGAATAAAATAATTTATTAATATTAATCAAGATATTTAGCATCTTTTTTTTCCGTTCTCTTTTAATAATTTTGCTTTTTACATCTTAGATAAAGACGTATTTTGTCACATTTTTCCTTTGCAATGATTTAAGAGTTACTTCCCTTGGAATTATATTTGCTCGCTGAAATCATTGTGTATAATGCTCGAGTATACTACAGCTTAGCTTATCATAAATGCATGTATAGCAGGATAATGTACAATTGCCAGGGAAATAAACAGTGCATGAGTCATGATATACACGTGCATCTGTACAGAGGAGGAGAAGGGGAGGAGGGCTTGTTGTTTGTTTCATACTCCAGCAATTCCGAGCATGAAAAAATGTTTCCAAAACTCATGGAAGCATGTCCACGTGTGCTAGACACATGGAGATAAAAAAAAAAAAAAAAAAAAAAAAGACAAGGCACTTAGGATTGTTGTTAGTGAGATGGTTAATAATACCAAGTGCGTAACAATCATAACTTTTCACAATGATGTAGTGTTCCTGGTTTAGTAATTCTTTTATACACGTGTGAAAAGAATTTGTTTTTCTTTAGTTTGCATTCATAATACTTGAAAATGCTTTATATGAGGGTGGTTCAAAAAGTAAATCCTCCTATTTTTTTTTTTTTTAGTTAAAGAGCTACGAAGACGGGAGTAGTACCATTAAACGAGCGACCTTTTGTGCTCCAAAATTTATTTTTTCTACATAGTCACCACTATTCTCAATATACTTTTGCCAGCAATGAATGTATGGAGGTTACCATAAATTTTAACAACGTTTGAAAAAGGCTCACCATTTTGGTCGGTACCCTTTTTGGGGCACCTCCAACATTAGAGAGAGAGCAAGAGTGCTGAAAAAGAACGGTTGTGGAAAAGAAAACATTGGTTATAATTAAGTGCGACAAGACTTTAGGATTGATGATGTTTTATAAAGGTTTCCAAGATATAGGGTACAAAGAAGATGGTACATTTCTTTGATAAAAGTCTTTACCCAGGGAAACTGGTCCATCACATGTTGATGCTTCTATGGTTTCCACATGTCTGAGAGAGATTTCTTCTTTGTATCTCTCTTCAGGACAGTCCTCTATTCCGATTGGCTGAAACCTCTGGTGACGTTGAGAGAAGAAAGGAAAGGAAAAGTAGAAGAGTAGGGAGAAAGAGAGAAATAAGGGAAGCATACTGTAGCAGCATCATAGTAGTATTTCACTACACGAGTCCCCCTCCAAATAACGGAGTTAAGTACCCTCCACAAAATTATTAAATATGTGTATTGCCTAAATTTGTTTAAAAATAAAAGTACTTATTTTTCTTTTTCCATGTTACTTTCCTACCAGACTTATATGTGTCAGCAATTTTATCTTCAACTTTGTCGGTATCATCTGTCTTAATAAGTTTATCATTAGTAGCACCGTCATTTGTCTATGCCTTCTCAGTCAGTCTAATTTTATTAGTACTAGTTGGTTCTATGTATGGCTTTAATCTATCTATTGATATGTGTGTATGAGTACCGTTGTTCATATCGATCTGATAATGCTTATCTGATCGAGTCAAAATTTATAAGGACCTGAGTACGGTACTTCTAATGGTTTCATAACTCAATCAACTCTGAGCCATACTTTTTCACAGGAAGATAAACCTTTCGGTATAAATGTTTTGGGACTGTCATGGATATATCCTTTTCCGTGGTTGAGTATATCAATTTGGGACATCCATTCACACAAATTATGTATGTACTGGTTATTAACTGGTTTCTCCTACTCTCTGCTTGTGTATCAACTGCTGAGGAATCAATATTGGAGCTCCAGTAAACGGCGTAAAAGTGGAAAAGCCTGACTCATTAGGGGTGCTACGTATACCCAGCAGAATCACCAGTATCACTTTCTCCATGATTCTTTTCGAGCCATTATTGCCGCTTTAAGGGTACAGTGTGCTCTTTCGATCATCCTGTTACTTTGAGGGTGATACAGAGGTTGTCCTCAATCTGTAAAAACCTACTACCTTGGCTAATTCCTGGAACAATTCGCTCTCAAACTGACTAACTCTGTCAGTTACAACATGCAGTGGGACTCCAAATCGAGATATTCATGCATTGATAAATGCTTCTGCTACTGACTGTGCAGATATCTCAGTCATAAGCTGTACTTCAATCCAGCGAGTTGCACCATCGATACAAGTAAGCAAATATTTGTAAGGGCTCAGGTAAGGGTTGGACTCATTGCGAGTTAAGGACAGGTGTCCAACGATATCGATATGTACCATCTAGAAACGTGCAGATGGTAACTCAAATTCTTGGACTGCAGACTTTGTGTGTCTGTGAATTTTGATTGTTGACACACTACACATTCTGCACAGAAATGTTTAATCGTTTTATCTAAACTAGGCCAAAAGTATCTGGACTTGACCAATTTTATAGATGCTCCTGTACCAGGATGCATTAAGCTATGTAAACTGTTGAAAATAGCTTGACAAAGCTCTTTTGGGATAAATGGTCTGGGGTACTCAGTTGAAGTATCGCATAGGACTGGGCCGACTTTGCTTGACACACAGTATTCTTTCAAATTAGTGTATGACTTTGTTTCGTCATCACCTTTTTGTGCCTGGGCTATTTCAGCCACGTCGCATGCATCTATCTGCACAGCTAATGCAGGCCGAGACATACAGTCTGCAACTATATTCTCAGCTCATTTAATGTACTCCACGTTAGCAATATATTCGGCAAGCACTGATAAGTGTCGCTGTTATCGATCTGACTTTGCTGGTGTCTGACTATAAAAGGCTCCGCATAATGGCTTATGATCAGTGAATAATGTCACGTGACGACCTTCTATGAAGTGGCGGAAATGTATCACTGAAAAATAAGCTGCTAGTAGCTCTCTGTCAAACGTGGAATACTTGGCTTGGGTTTGAGAAAATTTCTTGGAAAAGAAACCTATGGGTACTGGTTTCTTATCTATCAACTGGTGTAATGCAGCACCAGCGGCGTATTGACTAGCGTCTGTAAATAAGTGGTATTCTGTAGCTGAAGACTGTGGATGAGCTAACACCGTAATTTCCGATAATTTGCTTATTATTGTTTTGAAGGCATTAGTTTCTTTCTCATTAAGCTCGGCCTTTGCTTCCGGATCCAACCTCATCCGTTCAGATAGTCGTAAAATTAGGGACTAATTTGCGGTAAAAACCTGTCATCTCCCGAAATCTACGTAAGCTCTTTGAGTCCTTAGGTATCGGAAAATTTTCAAACTCTTTGATTTTCTTTAAAGTAGGCAACAAGCCTTCTTTGCTTCTGTGAAAACCTAAAAAATCTAACTCTGGTACTCCGAATACACACTTATCTAAGGAAATCTTTAAATTGTTATCACTAAGGATCCTAAATACTCTATCTAAATCTTTCTTGTGCTGTTGCTCACTTTCGCTAAAAACTAGTATGTTGTCTAAATATATAAATATGCAATTTAATTTTTAAAATATTTTATCCATAAAACGCTGAAATGTAGCCGCAGCATTCTTTAAACCAAATGGCATGTAATTAAACTCAAACAAACCAAAAGGTGTCACTACGGCTGTCTTAGGCACATCTTCAGGGTGTACCTTAATCTGATGATATGCTGCTGTTAAATCTATTTTGGAAAAATATTGTTTATTAGCTAACTGTGTGCAGAGGGAATTTATATTTGGTACCGGGTAGCGGTTTGTTTTGGTAATGCTATTTAATGCATGGAAATCACCGCACGCTCGATATGACCCATCCGGCTTCTTCACCAAGTGCAAAGAGGTTGCCCACTCGCTACTGGAAGGCTGGATAACTCCAGTATTTAGTAACTTTTTAAATTCTGCCTGTGCTACGTCTAACTTAGGACCGGAAAGTTGTCTGGCTTTAGCAAAGACTGGTACATGGCTGCCTGTATAAATCCTGTGATACACTCCACCATAGTTTTGTTTGTGTCGCTATGTGGTGAAAGCACATTATTATATTTACCTATTACTTCTGTAACATAATCCGCTAGGTCTATTTTGTTAATCACTACAGCATCGGTTCCCGTTACTGCATTGACTGTAATTTTACACTCCGTTACGTTATCACAGATGGATCTATTTTTACAATTCACTATAATGTTAAATTTGTTTAAGAAGTCAAATCCTTACAAAGGGTTAGTGACATCTGCGATCACGAAACTCCATTGAAAAAATCTTCTCAAACAGGGTATCTTAACTTCGAGGTTTGTCTGACCACAGCATTTTATGCTTTCACCATTAGCGGTAGAGATATGAACTGGATTTGGCTCCAGAGTAATTCCATTTAATACGGAATGTGGTAAAATGGAAACACTGACTCCTGTATCTATGATAAAATTGACTTTAGACGCTCCTATTTTAGCAGAAACTTCTAATAACGGCAGCACTACTGGAGCAAATGCAATCTGCCTTTCTAGTTTTCCGAATCACTAGGGGCGGGAGAGGAAGGGCGTGAGTTTGGCAGAGTCTGTAAACTACTCTTTTTCTTTGGCCACTTACACCATGGCTTACGTGTACGAGCCTCCTCCGCGAAATATATATGGGCTTTGCATATCTTCGGCCGCTGTTTCCTTCTATATGGACATAGGCTGGCTGGAATGGTTTCACTAAACTGTCTGGTGGTAATATGGTCGTTTTTCCGAGCTTGACTCTCAACCGCCTGAAATACTGATGTATTTTCTATTAACGGGATCAATTGTCGGATGGTCGACCCAACTCTGTTAACGGCATTTCAGTGTGGGTTGCTATTACAGGGGCGATTCGCTTTGGAAGTGTGTGTATGAATTTATGGCGCACTATCTCATCGTTTGCCCCTATTATATGTGCGAACGTTACCATCTTCTGGAGGCATAATGACGGACGACCAGCTAACGTAGTGGTCCTCATCAACTTCTCCAGGAGTTCAGGTCTGGTCTTTTCATATGCAGACAACACAGACTCCTTTAACTTCGCATAGTTTAGCGACTGCAGAATTGCTGGAGGTATATATGTTACCATGTCAGGCGGTAATGCGCTGATAACCGTATAGAACTTAGTATCATCGCTTGTAATGTGTCTGAGATGGAATTGAGCTTCTATTATCAAAAACCGTCCCTCGATACTCATCTCCATAAATTGTGAGGGTTTTACGCTAACCTGTTGTGCATTCATTATTATTATTACTAATTATTATTATTAATTATTATCATTACTATTATTACTACTATTAATTATTATTATTAATTATTATTATTCCTATGATTATTATTAGTTACTATTATTATTTTTTTTTATTATTATTATTTATTTGTAGCTGCAATTAAAGGAAATGGCTGGAGGTTGAGAAGCAAGAAGAGAGAAAAGCGAGTACTCACCAGAAGTTAATTTCAGCAGGTGCTTGGAGAAATAGCGTCAATTAAATTTTATATATATATATATATATATATATATATATATATATATATATATATATATATATATATATGTGTGTGTGTGTGTGAATATATAGCCAATGTCCTTAAAGAAAAAAAAACTGAGTTCATCGATGCACCCACGTGTTCCAAAATTGGCTTCACACACGTGCGTCTGGAAGGTTCCTTTTTCTGTGTGCAGGTGTGTGTGTGTTTCAAAATGAAATTTGGGATTCTGTATTGACTCTTAAAGTCACTTTTTTGTTTTTACAGAATAGTTTTTAGACCAGATTTTATTTTAGTCATTTATCTGGTGAGAATCACGGCAAAAAAGTTTTGTTTTTGTTTTTTTTTTTTACTGCTTATTTTTCTTGTTTGTTTGTTTTTGCCTTCTTTAGCGTAAACCGTTTCACAAAAATAGCAAAAATATATACATTATCAGCATTTCTTGGAAAGTGGATTTATATATACTTTTTTTTGTAAGGTTCTACTGCAGTTTTAGAAAGGCTTTTTCTTTTCTTTTTTTTTACTCTGTCACGTTCTCATCATTTTCATTTTTTTTTTGTTCTTTAAAGATTGCATGTATATACGCATGTCAGGCGTTCACCAAATTATGGCGGTTACCATAAATTTTAACGACGTTTGAAAAAGGGTTACCATTTCGGTCGGTGCCCTTTTGGGGGCACCTCCGACTTTAGAGAGAGAACAAGAGTGTTGAAAAAGAACGGTTGTGGAAAAGAAAACATCGGTGACGTTGAGAGGAGAAAGGAAGGGAAAAGTAGAAGAGTAGGGAGAAAGAGAGAAATAAGGGAAGCATACCGTAGCAGCATCATAGTAGTAGTTCACTACAAATGAGAACTGTGCATGGGTATTTGGAGCACACTTAGTCATATGAGAGTCATTCAAAAAGTAAAGCTTCTTAGTTTTTTTTTAACTCAAAAAGTTAAAGAGTGTGCTGTCACTGACACACACACACACACACACACACACACACGCGTTCTCGCGCAAATAAACAAACGTTTATTCATTTCAATTTCGCCGCGCATTTTGCACAAAAATAAGTTCTTCCAGCAACGACATAATTTCAAATACATCTACACGGTTTTCTCACAACAACAAAAGTAAAATGAACATATTTTTGGTGGACGTAGTTGAAGACAGTATCACGTGACACAAGCGACAAATGAGAAAATTTAGAAGATTGTTTTTTAACGCTTTTTCAAAAACCAAAATATCAGCAGTAGCAATCTTGTTTTGGAGCCGGTTCAAAAAGTATTTAAACGCATTAAACATTCTTTCCTCCCTCCTTTTTCCCTTCTTTCTTCTTGCTCTGATGTGACATGAGAACATGCCTCTCGTTTTCATCTTATCATCGCTTTCAAAGTTGTCGAAACCATCATGACTCACGCCACGCAGACCCTCAAAAATCACACTTATGCACAAACGCACCCATTCTGTATATTTTCTATAAGAATTAATAACAACGGACTACTTTCCTCATGGGACTTTCGCCAGTTAAGACACAAACCTTGAAATAAGGACATTATTTTCACACAAAACCTTCACCTTCAAATCTTATTAATTCAATGAAGGACTTTCATCTAACATTCTAATCATAATGATTTCTCAAGAATTTTTACCGATCGGACCTTTGCTTGTTCATCTTGTTATTTTTGTTGAAAAATAAATGCGGTGCATTTTAAATGAGAAGGAAGTGTCATTTTGTTTTCTTCTTTTTTTTTTATTATATTGTTTGGGTCAGAGAGATTTAATTTACTTTCCCCTACAAGAACTATGAAGACAGTAGTGGTATCAGTGACATATATATATATATATATATATATATATATATATATATATATATATATATATATATATAGAGAGAGAGAGAGAGAGAGAGAGAGAGAGAGAGAGAGAGAAAATTAAAATTAAATTTACCAAAATGACCCAAGATGGTAAAACTAAAGTATATTATAAATATTAAAGAATTGATATTTATAAAGTAATCTCAACCAGATGTAAAAGCTCGATAAAACCAAATAGGAGATAGAGCTTTACCGTCATTGGATACTTTACCTTTCACCAGACTATATCCATTCACGTGAAATCACCTTTTCCTTCACCATATTCCCTCTGCTTCAGTTTTTGTTATCAAGTAAGATCTTTGACTTACTTGCAGTTTCATCAAATACTTTTGTATGCAAAATCCGATCCTGCATTTTGCTAATTCCTAACCCTTTGATGAGAAGGAAACTATTTCTTCGAAACTCCGCAGATAAGGACTATCCACTTATTGTTTCCTTTTCAGATTAAATATGTTTTTAACTCTTTTTCAAAGTGTTTTTTAACATGTTTTATTAACTATTTGCTCTTATATATATATATATATATATATATATATATATATATATATATATATATATATATATATATACTAGCAGAAGTACCCGTCATTGACTGGGTTCAAAAACAGCCTACAGAAAATGGACAGCGATTGATAAAAGTATGATAGGCTATGAAAAAGAGGGGGTTGTAAAGAGATAGGTTTTGATACTCAAAAAATTTTACCCTTAGCAAAAAATGATGAAAGTAAAGATAATTTTCGCAAAAATATATTTTTTTATATCAACTTTGTTTCCATTCGTAGCCAAGAGTGACCAACAAAATGATGTTTCCTTACAAAGAGAAAATGTTATATATATAATAATATAAATACACAAGAAATAAATGTTACCATAGTCAATAAAAGTTACTTTTATGGTAGAAAAGTTCATTGGTTTGTATTTTTAAGTAGTTTGCAAAAAAAATTTTTTTTTAATTCACAAACCGGTTATAAAAAAAAATCAAAATGGCAGCGATTTTGAAATGGAGAGCCCCGTTTTCAATTTGAAGGAAGGGCACCTGGGAATTCTGTGTTAACAATTTAAGAGAGTTCCGTCAACGTAAGGAATATTTATAAACATATTTTAATGTTTTCCGTTATTTTGTGCTTGACAAATATTCGATTATGGCATGTGTAGTTCATATAAAAATTCATTTAAGTAGTTATCGCCTCAAATTTCGTTTTAATTTCGGTTCGCTGAAATTATTTAAAGTAAAGAGCATTAAAAACTATTTCAAAAAAAAAAAAACATGAACTGAACTTTTATTGACTATGGTAACATTTATTTCTTGTATATTTATTTTTTTCGGGTAGTCGTTTGTTAACTTTTCTGCTAAACACTCTTACTAAATAATATCGACAAAATATCGAAAAACAAAGAAACAAAAACAGTTTTGAAAAATAATGAAGCTTTACTTACTTTAGTAAAATAATCCGAAACAGCAAAATGGGATATTAAAAAAGTAAACACGTAATTACTTTACATTTTAAAAGCAAAGAATCGATATAAATATGAATAAGAAGAAAATGGTGCCCTTTTTAAGCAGAACAGCTTCGTTTCAGTTTTACAGTATTGAACGGGGTAGTATTTCACCGTCGGATTCAGGGTTGTACTATTGTAATGTAAAGAACACACAGAAAGGGTTGTAATCAACTGAATTCCTTCTAGTACACTGACAAAAATAAACTTAAACAGATATATAAATAAAAATAAAAAGGTTATGTAAATGTTTTTAAAAAGACACATAATCACGTGAGCAGGATTGTTTCCTTCTTTTGACACGATAACAAGTAACGTTCTTATTTTTTATTATTTATCTATTTTCGAAAGAGTGCCACATGCAAGTGGAGAAGGAAAAAAGCAGAGTTATGCAAAATTTGTGTCGAGAATTGTTTTTTTTTGGGGGGGGGGCTTTCACTTTAATAAGAACATGAATTTATGAGGTGAATTTATTCGACACAATATGATTCAACTACAAAAAAATAAATAAAAGCTAACGTGAATTAAGATTAAAGTTAAGGTATTATTGTGGACCCTCACCCCTTTTAAAAAACCTTGTTAAACTTTGTGACATATTTACATTCTACGGAGGTCAGGAGCGAACGAACACCCAAAATTTTATTATACCATATTTCTTCAAACTGAAACATAATTATCAAAGTATACTTACACAAATAGATATGAAAAGTCTTTGTTAAAGTTTGTGCCATATTTCCATGAAGTACAGGCGCGAACACAGACCCCACAATTTTATTATACCATCCCTATTTAAGTTAAAACATACTTATCAAAGTATTCTTATGTACATGTATATATAAAAAATCTTGTAAACGTTTTTTTTTTCATTTTTTATTTCCATACTTTGGGGGCCAGGCGCGCACACACACCCCACAATTTTTATGAACCACCGTTCTGCCAGATCAAACATACCCATTCCTGATCCTCGATACATCTTCTATCATTATATGTAAGGAGCCTATTCATGACCACACACACACACACAGACGTTCAGCTTTATATATATATATATATATATATATATATATATATATATATATATATATATATATATATATACTAGCATTTCAGCCTGGCGTTGCCCGGGTGTTTGGAGGTGTATGCTGAGCAAAAAAAAAAAAAAAAGAGTAAATTTTTTTTTAATTTGACCCCTATTATGACCCCTTAAAATTTATAGTTTCGGGCTCAAATCACTTCATTAAGTTAGATCCAGGTTCAAGGAACCTATATCTAAAATTTCAAGTGTCTAGACCCAAAATTGTCGGAGGAGTTTGGTAGAGTTCTTAAAGGTTAAATCGTTGAAATTTGACCCCTTAACAGCCAAATTTCTGGCGGACACCCGTCACATCGATTTTCCCAAATCTCAGTACCCGGTATTTCAAATTTCGAGTCTATAGACTAAAAATTGACAGAGTTATTGCGTAGGGAAATGTACACAGACAGACAGACACACAGACAGACAGACAGACACGTTCACTTTTATAGATATATAGATATAGATATAGATATAGATATATATATATATTTTACCAATTGTCATAAAATTTTAACATTAGAATAGTATTATAATCTTCAAAACGCCTGCAAACTTTTAATGTAGTTTTGTCACATAAAACCAAAGATTTGAGCATTTCAATGTTCAATTTGGCTATGAGCATATATATATATATATATATATATATATATATATATATATATATATATATATATTTCTGTAGAAATATATTTTTCTTATTATATATCAATCCTTATATAAGAAGTTCAATGTGATTACAGAGCAATATATAGAATAACTGACAAAAATTTATATTCCAAAATTCATGATATAATAAATAAATTTATATTCCAAAATTGATATAATAAATTTATATTCCAAAATTGATATAATAATTAAGTGATTGATTTTGCACTACGAAACAGATACTGTCAAGAATTGTATAAATCAACTGATTTAAAGGAATAAACTATAAGATTGTCAACATCATGAAATTTGGAATATAAATTTTTGTCATTTATTATATATATATATATATATATATATATATATATAAAGCTGAATGTGTGTGTGTGTGTGTGTGTGTGTGTGTGTGTGTGTGCGCGCGCCTGGTCACAAATAGGCTCCTGTATGGTTGACTATTTTAAAAAACTGATTACATATAATGATAGAAGATGTATCGAGGCACAGGAATGGGTATGTTTGATCTGGCAGAACAGTGGTTCATTAAAATTGTGGGGTCTGCGTTCGTGCCTGGTCCACAAAGCATGGAAATAAAAAATTAAAAAAAAAAACGTTTACAAGTGTTTTTGATATAGATGTACATAAGAAGACTTTGATAAGTATGTTTTAACTTAAATAGGGATGGTATAATAAAATTGTGGGGTCTGCGTTCTTTTGCATCTTGAATCTTTTGCAAGCCAGCCATCCTCTGCTGCTGATACTTTCCACACACTCATATGCACTATGTTATATACCTTCCCTTCCAAAAGAAAAATTCTTTACAAGAATTTTATTAAACCTGCCTGAGCTAAAAAAAGAAAACAAGTAAAAACATTTTCAAAAATTCACACAATAAAACATGAATAAGTGAATAAAAAAATGTCTTAGTATATAGTCTGTTTGATATTTAAATTTTATACTTTTTTTCGTCAGAAATTCCTTTCCTTATTTATTTTCTTTTTTTTTTTTCATTTGTAAAAATAAAGGAATTCCAACATATTCTTCCAACTCAGCCAACATTCTCTTTAGTGTGTTAAAAGCTGCCTAACATTCATCACTCCAAATTCCAATGATGTTTCTCCTTCCATTCTCAAGTGAGATCCATTCACTGTCTGTAAGTATATTTTCTGATTCGTTAGGGTGGGCCTCGGTTTTATTGATTTTAAAACTCTACTATGTACTATCGAAACCTCAGCTCAAGAATCTATTAATGCTCGATAAGTTTCTGTGCCTATTCTAATGCTGATCATGTTAGGTGAGTCTCCTGTCTCTAATACATATATCGGAGTGATATCGGACGCCCTTTGTTGCAGATCACTGTGGTCGGGCATGAACCATTTTCCTGTTTTTCTCTTGTACAGTTTCTAGCCATGTGGCCCATTTCACCACAGTTCCAACAACCCCCCTGACCAGGTGTCCACAAACTAAATTGTCTTTCATTCAATGATGGTCACCTATTTTCCCATCTCGGAGGCGCTTGATTGTACCTTCGCCTCCATGCATGACAAACCTCCATGGGTTCTGGAATTGCTTCGTTTATGCTGAGGCCTATATTTAGTCCTTACTCTGTCCTCTCTGGCTAAACTAAACAAATCATCTAGGGTATCTGAATTAGCTCTAATAACAACTAATTTCATTTCCAGATCCTGTAGCCTTTCGACAAAAATGTTTTGACTTGTTTCCGAACTATCTGGCCACTTTCATAGGCTTTTTCTGCCAACCCTAACACCTGCTTGAAATAAATTCCCGACCTCTCATTTGAGTGTTGTACTACCCTTGCCAGTTTTACTAAATACTTGTGAGCATCATGGTCAATACCGTAATGTTCTCGTACTCCTCTCTTTATTTCCTCCCACGTTATCTGAGTATTATTCGTCACTAGTCGATGAATTAAGGTCCCTATGGAATCCTTTGTAGTAAACAGGCGAACCAGCACTTCTCTTCATAACAAGTACAGAATAATTAAAAATTAAAACACGCTTATTATCAGTTGTTGTTACCAACAGTCGAGTTGTTGTTGTTTTTTTTTTTTCTTGCTAAGCTATACAGTTGACTCGCTAATTTCGTTTTGCTAAAATTTGCGCTCTGTTCTATTTTTACATACATATGCTTTTTTTTTAACTCCCCCATCCTCACAAAAGTTGAGGGTCATGTAGGAAAAAAAATCGAATGGTAAAACTTTTTTATTATATTTTCTTCAAATCTAGTACAATTTGTATTGTGGGCACTAAAGGTTTCAATTTTGAAAATAATTTTAATTAACAGAAGGCGGTAAAAAAATCAACTTCCAGAAAATAAACCTTTCCATAGAAAAATCAACAAAATATTTTAAATAGTTTTAAATTTGCTATATTTTGAAAGTTTTATGGTGTCAAATTTACTAGAAAGGAACAAAAATTTTTTACCAAAATGGCCTGATTGTTGATTATTAAATAATCTGAAATGTATTTACATGCCATAAAACAAAATAACAAGTAAAAGTAGTTAACATTAAATAATACCCAAACAATGGTGAACAAACCAATAAAAAGAAACCAGTTTTTATAGAATTTTCTGATAATTTTATTTATTATTAATGCATAAAATGTTTTAATAATGCATAAAATGCATTATTAATGCATAAAATTATTAATAATGCATAAAATGCATTATTAATGCATAAAATGTATTAATAATGCATAAAATGCATTATTAATGCATAAAATGCATTATTAATGCATAAAAGGCGGTGTGTCTATGTATTTATTATTTATGTTTATTTATTTACGTATAATTTATGTATTATTAATGCATAAAAGGCGGCGTGTAATATGTTTTTTATGTTTAGTTCAACACTTTTCATAATAAAAAAAAAGCTGTAAAAGAAATTTAAAAATTTGATCACTGAAGTTATGCAATGTTGGGTTTGACTAGTACCAAAATGGGCGTCCATTTGAGAATACTGAGCTATGACCCATGGCAAGAAAACCGGGTCCCTAAGTCAGGTTTATTTGCTGATGTCACAGCGGTTGATTGATATTAAACAAGAGACTTTGAAGGGAATAGTTGTTAGACATGATATGTAGACATGACTGTAGTCATTTCTGCTTAAAACGTTTTCATCTTTGATCTAGTAATTGTTTGGTATTTAAAAAAGTATACTGCTGGTCTTGGTGAAAATAGTGACTTGGAGGTAAAACTATAAAATATCCTCTAAAACTATAATTCAAGATGGTTGGCAAACCTGTTTTGATAGGAAAGGTTTAAATAATACAAAGCGCTTTCTTTTCCCTAAAATTTGAAAAAAAATTTATCCAATAAAAAGTTTGGATAACATAAAACTTTTTTTTTGTTCTGATACAAAAATCTAATTTATTTTTAAACGTATATAAATTTGAACTTTTATACTAACTAGTCATAATTCTTGTTATGTTTTTTATTTGTGCTAAAACGTCCTTTATGTATGTAATAAAATTCTAAAACGGTTCAAATATGTTTGGTGCTAGAAAAATGACAACGATTAAAACACTAAATTAAAGTTACATTCTGAACATTACAAAAAGGATGTTATTTTAGGACAATTTAAAACAAGCCAAATAACATTGTTTATATATTTATTTCCAAATAGTTTTTGCATTCTTTTATAATGCTTACAAAAGTGATTATTTAATCAGTTTTTAATATCTTGTGATCCTGTAGTGAAATTGAAGGAACTCCTCTTCAACAACACTGCAACAAATGCTGACAAATATCAAAGTTGATGTTCTCTCTCAGCTGTCAAAAATTAAATTGCCACCTTCCATTTCAGTCCTTCCATTTACCTCAGCTGATCTCCACATATGTTAATTATTTCCAGATACAAAGCTCTACATCAGGGAAGATAAGCTTTCTATCACTCTGCCAAATAAACAACACATCACATTCTCTTAACGACCGGTAGGTGTTCCTTTTTATTGTCACATGCTTAATTCACTATAGGCAATTATAGTATGGGCAACAAAGAAGTCAATTTTGGTGTTATCATTTTCATTGTTTAATTGTTTATATATATATATATATATATATATATATATATATATATATATATATATATATATATATTTATATATATATATTTATATATATATATATTTATATATATATATATATTTATATGGAGTGATATTGAATATATATATATATATATTTATTTAAATGGAGTGATATTGAGCCAGTTAAATTATCATGGAACACCTTAATCGAAATGGAACCACTGGCGATATCATACCTTTTGAGGTCTACATATGACCTACTGCCATGCGCATCGAATCTCAAACAATGGGGATATATAGATTCTGATCTATGCACTATATGTCAAAAAGAGCGCGGTACCTTGCGTCACGTCTTGTCTGCATGCTCAAGATCCCTCCCAATGTTTACATGACGACACAACCAGGTTCTAGAAGTGCTGGTTGAGATAATATCATCCCAGTGTATATTAGCTAACAAACAGCCTGTAACAACTAGTGAACCCAGGGTTCAATTTTACCAGGAAGGCAAATGTCCATCAAAGAGGAAAAATAAATAGAATTCCAATATGAAGTTATTGAATGGGGCAAAGGATTGGAAAGTTTCAGCAGATCTGAAGACATCTTTGAAATTTCCAGTGCACATCATCCAAACAGAAAAGCGGCCTGATATTTTGCTCTGGTCTGACTCTAAAAAGAGTATATTTTTAATCGAGCTAACTGTCCCTTGGGAAGAAAATTTCTCAGAGGCTCATGAACGAAAGAAAGATCGGTACGAATGCGTGCGTGCCGAGTGTATAGAAAAGGGATGCATGTGCAATGTGATGCCTATCGAGGTTGGATGTGGAGGATTCTTAGGACACTCCACCATTTCGCTTCTTTCGAAAATAGGCGTCACTGGAAGAGATTTTGAAATACAAAAATGTCGCCTACAAACAATTGTTAGACAGGCGTCATGCTGGATCTGGCGCAATTCGAAGACATTTGCAAAGAGAGCATAATATTGTCCACTTCTTCCGTTCTCGGGCTGCTCTGGAAAAAAAAAAAGAGAGAGGGAGGAAAAAGAAGGGGGAAAAAAGGGGGAGGAGAAAAAAGAAAAGAAAAAGAAGGAATGGGGGAAAGGAAGGAATAAAGGGACATTAAAGAGAAAATAAATAAATAAAATTTAAATTAAAATTAAAAAAGTAAAATGAAAAAGTTAAAAACAGCGTTTTTCCTCTGCTTGAATATGCCAGGTAAATTTTTTTTATTATCCTATTTATTGCTTTGCCCAACAGCAATAGCTGCTGGTGGCGCCAGGGGTGGCAATCCCGCTTTAGCCACCGAAACTGTGTCATCACCTCTGGTTAGCGGCTGATGAGGGCAAAGTAAAAGCACATGTGGTCACATGTTGTATGTAGAATATATACTAATATATATATATATTTATATGTATATTTATATATATATATATTTATATATATATTTATATGTGTATTTATATATATATATATTTATATATATATTTATATATATATTTATATGTGTATTTATATATATATTTATATATATATATTTATATATATATATATATATTTATCAATATATATTTAAATGTATATATATTTATATATATATATTTATTTATGTATATATATTTATGTATATATATTTATATATATATGCATATATATATTTATATATATATATTTATATATATATGTATATATATATATATATTTATATATATATATGTATATATATTTATATATATGTATATATATTTATATATATGTATATATATTTATATATATATTTATATATATATGCATATATATTTATATATATGTATATATATATATTTATATATATATATATTTATATATATATTTATATATATAAATTTATACATATATTTATATATATATATATTCATATATATAAATATATATATATAAATATATATATATATATATAAATATATATATATATAAATATATATACATATATATATAAATATATATACACATATATATATATATATATATATATATATACATATACATATATATATAAATATATATATATAAATATATATATATATAGTCTTATATGTAATATACTAAGTTCGTGTAATTCAGTAATACACTTTTCGTTGCCATCAACACCTTGTCTTGAAGTATGGATTTTGCACACACAGTATATATATATACGTATATATATACATATTATATATATATATATATATATATATATATATATATATATATATTAATTTATATATATATATATATGCATATATATATTTATATA
>NC_136504.1:60732994-60802994 GCF_053919585.1 Euprymna scolopes
GTTCAAATGTCTTCTTATATTCCAATGTGCTTTACAAGACTCTGCCGTGTTGAACACAGGATATTCTGTCGTTGTCCGGCTATATTTAGCACACCTCTTTCTTTGTCACTCTTGGGTCACGTGTGTAACATGCCTATTTCTGTCTTCAGGCTACAGTTTCTTTTTTTTTTTTTAATAATCTTTTTCTTTCCTTCTTCCTCGCTGTGATGACATCTCACACATAGCTCGGTCATTTGCATATGTTGGCTGTCGAAGAACTTCTGCTGCTGCTGCTGTTGCCATATGCGTGTCGCCGCTTATCCGGGCCAAAAAAGCACTCAAAGTTAAGGGTTAATGAGATGAGAATGATGACCAGCCAGAAAATAAGAAACAGGCTTTCGCTATGAGTCGCACTTCTTTGTTTACAAAGCCATTCAGTATGGATTTTAAGGTACGGATGACCAACACTGTATATGATGCAGTTTTTTTTTAAAGCAAATATAAAAATAGAAGTTTTATTCAAACAGTTGTTATTTGAACTTTTATAACAAAATTATAACCTTTATAATAAAAATATGTTTATGAACTGTTTTTTGTTTTTCATATAGCAGACATGTTGGTAATTTTTCTTTACATCAAACATAAAAATATAGCTGTTATAAAAAATATTTATGAACTGGTTTTTTTCCAACAAGATTTTATTTAAGAAATATTTATGAACTGTTTTTTTTTTTAAATATATTTATAAACTTTTCTTTTTTTGTTTGATTTGGAAAAAAAAAGCAGTTCATAAATGTCACGATTTTCTCTAATCAGAGACTTCCTGTGAATTTGATATTTCCTAGAACTCTCTCCTTTAAAGGAAGTTGGTTCAATCCACGAAAGAAAACTAATTCAACTCTACAAAATTCCCCATAGGTAGGTAAACTTTGAGGCGTTATTGTGAAATGGTAAGCAAAATTGATTAGCAAGCAGTAAATAATTCCCCCATTAGCAGACAAATTATTTACTACAAGGCTGCTTGCCTATCTCTGGCTGCCGTACAGGCACTTTAAATTAAGGGAAAGAATTTTGGTCGACTTCTCCGGGTGGGGGGGGGGTCCAAAAAGCACGGAAGCTACTACCTTGAGGTAACAAGATCAGTTGGTAAGGGAAGGCCAAAGAAAATATGAGAGAAAATGATATTGATGTATTCGAGAGAAAAAGGGATAAATAAAGACCTGAGCGGAGATAGGTTGATGATAATGAAGAAGAAGAAGAAGAAGAAGAAGAAGAAGAAGAAGAAGAAGAAGAAGAAGAAGAAATGAGTATAAAATACTAAACATGCTATAAAATCGACACACCGTATTTTAAAAGTGTTTTTTAATCTTTCAGTAATAAACTTATTTTTTATCTATTTTTTTTTTTTATCATTTTTATTTTTCATCCAATCATCAAAAATATTCTCTTCTTGAATATGAGGGATTTTTCTTTATGGAGGCAGACACTAAAATTCATCACTATTAATTTTAGAGACGCAAATATTCTCTGATATTTTAGAAGAGAAAATAAAATCAGCGATCATTATGAACAGCCCTTGTTGTTGCTATTTCGATCTTCTGTAATTCAAAAAAAAAAAAAAAAAAAAAGAAAAGAAAAAAAAGGGGGGAAAAAAAAAGAAAAAAGAGATTTTTGTTGTGTTCTTAATTATTTGGATTCTGGAAAGGGATGGAAGTGAAAAATTATCTAATGCCGAGTTTAGGGCTAGCGAAAAATATTCGCTGTACATAGTGATGACAAAAGGAAGAAAGAAAGAAAGAAAAAAAATGGAGGCAACCTCGGTGCAGAAATAAATACACTCGAGAAGAACAAGAAGCAAAAAGCAATTGATTATAAAAATATTCTAACATCATCACAATTCAATAACATTATTGTTTTTATACAAGTGACGTGATTCAATTCAGTTATGAAAACTATTGAATAGCATGCGTTTCTCTGTGCATTTTCATATGTGGGTGTCATTGGGTGTTTGGCTATGAACAGAGCTCTTTATGGGAGCCAATCAAGAAAAACAAATAAACGAAAAACTCTATTGAAAGTTGTTAGGAAATCAATTAACTTTTGATAAAAATAGCAACCAAACTTGCTTCCATATTATTTGTTTATGGGGATGCAAGTTGAAATAACCATCTACTGTGGGCAAGAGGCTTTGGTTGTGCTTGACTGCATATTATTATTTTATTTTTGTTTTGACTGAAAGACCAGAACTATTGTAAACAATTCATTGATTGATTTATATTGCCTTTTTTATGGCATATCAACCCTTTAGGCATTATTTAGTGCTGAATCATCTTATATATTGTAAAAAGAGTCATTAATTAGTTTCGTATCTCTGTTTTAAAGCATGCAAACCCTTTGTTTACTAGCTGGACCCTGTAGAAATTCCACATTATCTTCTACATCTCTCTCTCTCTCTCTCTCTCTCTCTCTCTCTCTCTCTTTGTGTCTTATCTCTGCTGAGGGAGGTGATCATGGTCAAGTAGATAATGACATGGACTGACGACCTGAGCGTTCCAAGATCAAATCCACTTTGTTTCACAAAAATCATTTTCACTTAGGATGTTGGCAACCCTCCCATAAGTATCTGATGTAATTCTGATTAGAAAAATATCGGGGAAACCAATGCCAACACTAGAATTTTTGGATTCATACAATATGTTGATGATCTCTGCTGTGATCTGGATGACTTTTGGAGTACCAAAGATGACCTAGCAACCAGTTTTCACCCCCCACCGGTTTGATGCCTTTCTGAGAATGTTACTCACCGCCATCATTGTTCACACTTATATGTTGTTCTCCCACTTTTTTCTTTGTTTGCCCTTCTTTCTACTTCCTGTAGAGTTTTTGCAGGATTATCTTTGCAAGACTCGATGATCATGTGTAATGGCTACATCCCTTCTTTTTCTTCTTCACAATAGTCAAAAGATCTTCATATGACTCAATTGCTTGTCTGAATCTGTTCTTGACTTCCTTATCTGTAATGTGGTCTTTATATGAGTCGTTGAGGATCTTTCGGAAGCATCTCATCTCTACAGGTTGTGTCTTTTGCTTCAGGTTTGTAGTTTTGATCCATTGTTCATACACATACAGAAATATAGAGGTACTAAGGAGTATATCAATCTGGTTTTTGAGCTAATTGTGATGTTTCTGTCATTCTATAAAGAACTTAGTTTGGCCAGCGCTGCTGTTGTTTGTGCAATTTTTGGAAGGACTTCAGACTTGGATACATCATTTGTCAGAACTGCTCCAAGGTACTTGAAACTGTTTATGTCTTCCAGTTTCTTGCCTCTGACCTTGATGTCATTTTTGATGCCCCTAGTTTTCTTGCTTATCACTTTTGTCTGTTCTATGCTAATCTCCATGCCGCAGGCTGTCCATATCTTGTCTAGGCTTTCAGGTTGACCTGTTCTTGTCCAGTCCCTGCAATTCAATCAATATCACTCGCAAAATGTAAGTTCATAATTGCCCTGCTTCATAGGTTGACTGTTCCTTTATGTTTTTCTTGTACGTCAGTCATAATCCTATCCAAATAGATGTTGAAGAGTATAGAAGAAAGTAGGCAGCCCTGTCTCATTCCGACTGTCATCCTAAACTACTCCTCTATGCTGCTGTTAAAGTAGACTGCACTACTAGCTTTGTTATGCTGTTGCATGGTCGCCTATAAGCTGTGCACCACACATGTTTTCTTGAAAATGTGATAGAGTTCTGGCTAGTGTTGGAGGTATCTTTACATAGTATTCTGAGATTGAAAATCCCCTCTGTGGTGCTATGCTTTCCCTTAAAGCCTTCTTGCTTTTCAGTGATAACCTTTTCTGCCTATGGCTTCATGTAACGCTACACATGTTCACACATAACATGTAGAGACCCAACAGGTTGTAGACTCTATCACAAGGAGCATAAGAAAGGAAGAGGAAAGAAATTCAACTCGCTTTTTTCCATTGAAACAACAGACATTTATTTCCACCTCTTTCATGTGATTTCAATCTGTGGACACATTCTTCTTTTTATAATCTTTTTCCTTGTTCCAACGTCATCTCACACACAGCTCAGTCATTTGCATACAGCTGCCATACGCACGTCCATGCTTGCTTGCATTCAGTCTTTTCAGTATTATTCTCTGGGTGGCTTATTGGGTTAATTATGCAGTACTTTGGCCACTGCTGTAGATTATCCTTTTTGGGAAGACTAATGATCAATGATTGTGTCCATGCCTTAAACCATTCTTCTGTCTGATAGATGTGTTCATTGGCTTGGTATTTCTGTATTCAACAATTTTTAATTACTTACTTACTGGCAGGACTCAGTGGAAATTCCAGTGTGTTCTACATCGACCAGTATAATTTACTGTTAATCATAATATTCATCTTGAAATAAATGTCTGTCAGAAAATAATAGCCCTTTCTTCTGTAAAACTTATTATAAAATTGTCATTGCCATCTTTAAATAAACAAAACAAATTTTATCATGCTGTAAAAATAATTGCCAGTTAAATATTCTTTAACTCAATAAAACGAACATTTTCTTTTAATGTATTAAATTGTATTTTTTTAATTTATGGGGCAACATAATTTAATTTTGGAACAATTTATTTTAAAAATGGGTGAAATCGGAATTTATTGTCTTAATGACATCAGATTACCCACTAATCACTGTCTTAGTGTTTGGATGATCTCATTTTTTTTTTAATGTGTGTGATAATGCCTTATGGTATTATTATGTAGATAACTGAAAGAAAAATTGTGGGTTCAGATCTTTCCTAACAGTATGAATGTGTAATTTAAAGTAAAATATCTGATGGGATTTTCTTTTACTATTTATCAAGGTCTGAGGGCAACGAGAATAAGGATTAAAGGGATTTTCAGTTGGACAATGAGGATTGAAAATAGCAGGTGGAATGGACAGAAGACTACTTAAGAGGATTTGATTGTCCAAAAGAATGGTTTAACAATTACATTTACATTAGACTTGAAGATGACTATGTTATAGCCAGTTGAAAGCAGCTTCATGGTGTTTTGTTTCACAGATAGAATGTTCTTATTCATAGAGGTTTTGTCTAGTTTTTGGTATAAAAGGAGAGAAAGGAAAATACTTTGTTTTCGGTTGTAGCTAGACAAGTTCTTGCTGCAAATGTTTTACAGGAGGCAGAATCAATCGAATCTACTATGAACATAACAATAGAAAAAAACCTGATGTTATGGTTCAATCATGCATCCTCACATAGTAGTAATTATTGAAACTACAACCAACAATGCCAGCATGTACCGAAAAGGTCATTTTACAAGAGTAGGTGCACTTGACATGGACACGCACCTGGTTGGAAAAAACCCCACAAAAACAACATAACATTATTGACTTTTGTAAATAAAATAATTGTTGTTTTAAGTTAAACCACCTGGCCGGGAAAATAAAGCATGGTGGATTGTCAGAAATAAAATAATTGTTGATTGAAACAACCTACAAAAGTTAGCAGCAGAAGCAAATAATTATTCTTTTAAGCACAGAAGAAATACAATGTATTTAGAGCACTTTATTACTTTAAATTTTTACATCAAATGGCTTCATATCTTATCTGGAGTGGCTTCCATTAAAAAAAAAAAAAAAAGATACCATCATGAAAAGTGCATTAGTATCTTATAAATAATTTAATTTATGACATGACTGCTTCAATTATCAAACTCTTATTTAAAAAACAAACAAGTAATTTGTCTTCATTTTAATTTCAAAGCTCGTTTTTTCTTTACATAGGAGTCACCACTTGCAAGGCCCGGAGGCCACTCGAGGATAAGGGTTAATTAGTGTACAGTAGTCAATGGGGCAATATCGTAGTAATCATTAGCAGTGGAAATTTGGTAAATTGGATTACTTAAGGGAACGGCTCATCAAGAATTTGTTTACGTTGGACTTGAAGACAACCAAATTGTAGTCAGCTGGAAAGCAAGGAAACAGAAGAGAGTTCCACAGGCATGCAGTTCTAAGAAAGAAACTTTGTTCATGGAATCCATGTTTAGGTTTAGGCACAGATAAAGAGTAGGAAAATTATTGATATTGTTAATCTTTTTGGCCAATTTGTACATATTTTTCTTGTGAGAGATTGCTCTTTCCAATTGTCGGCTGGTTTTTGTATCTTAAAGTATTATTTTTTTTAGTTCCTTACATCAAGTAGCTTCATGCCTTGTCTTGAGAGACTTCCATAAATTAAAAATAATACAGTTAGCATAAATCAGCAAATTAAATTAGGATACAAACAAAAGTCACAGCATATATAAGCAAAAATTAAAATAACGCAACATAATTTGCATGAATCGGCAAGCTACAATTTCGTTTGTAAAGAGGCAATATTGCCAGTCTACTGAGAACGTGAAAGGGAATAGTTGGCACCAATGTACAGACTTACATCGCATCATCTAAATATCCTTCTTGCAGGTTTGTAGAAAGAACTGAACCCTACAATATTCACTGATGTGTTAAAGGAAATTTCAAAAATAATTTGATACCTCGTCAGCTGCATTCAATTATTTTTGGAGCGTTATGAGAGATAATTAATTTAATTTTAATTCATGAGAAATAAAATCCCTCCTCTAAGAATTGAAGAGTGTCTCTTGGGTTGAAGTGGATAGAGTCAAAAATGACAAGGGAAGACAAAGAAGAGGGCTTAAAAAGTGTTCTTATATCATGCATGGTCTGAGAAGAACACTCAGAACTGGTAGTCTTGTGGCATACTAGTGCAGATGTAAAAAAATAATAAAACAATACCTAGCCACAACAATAATTAATATAAATAAATAAATTTAAAGAAATTATAATAGGCACCTAAGACTCATCGAATTTAGGATCCATATTCCAGAAACCGGGCCAGCAAGCCTGTTTGACTGCGAGACTGGCATCCAACATTTAACTTCCGGTGCCAACATAAAGAAATGCAGCCATATTCAAGAGCTGTTTATACTTCCTATCTTTCCCTGAAGAAGATATATATCCTTAAAATTTGGGGGGAATTCACACGTCTACCATCTTGTGTGGCACACTATGTTCAGAAATAAATATGTGTAATTGAAAATTATAAGAAATTCTTTCAATAATGTCATCGTTATTTATTTTACTAAATAGACCATTTCCATACACTGCATTGCCATAGCCCTCAAACAAAGTCCTCTCAAAACAATATTTGTTTATACTCACTCCTTCAGGGGTGTTGGTTGGTACAACACCTGGGTATGTCAAATTCCATCTTTACCTAGCTTCTACTTTTATAACTAGTACAAAGAAAAATGTTCGCAAAATTTTGCAGAAAAAATATTACTTGAAATTTGCATGAGAGAGCAAGTAACTAGGATGAATGTACTTATGTATTGTTTTTATTGGTAAAAACGAAATGTTTTTAAGCAAAAATGATTCACTTTGAACTTATGCCAAATACACTTCATGTCAACTGTTTTGGGTAAATTAGTTTTTAAGCAGGATACAAACATAAAAGTCACAGATTATATGAGCAAAAATTAAAGTAATGCAACACAATTTTGTTTTGTTTTATTAACATTAATTTCTCTGATAAAATCAGTTACTCAAAAGAGATACTATGTGAAGGTTACCAACATCCTTAATGAAAGTGGTGATATAGCTCTTTCAGGAGTCACAAACAGTTGACAGTTCAGACCAGTATCCATTTATAACCTGGTGTACCCCACCTTGGGAAGGTACGCTGATATATGAGTTTGTGTTAGATCTTTCCGATCACAGAACACCCCAAAAAGTTCAACAGTTATTCTGGTCACTCAAAGCAACTCTCACAGCACATCAGGGTTCGATGAAGGTTTTTGGTTATTCGGTTTCAATAAAAGTCCATCAATCCAGGGAGACAGGCACGGCTCACGCCACATTGTGTTTGTTGTTATCGATCCGCTGGCCACAGGTCTCTCTCTCTCTCTTGTGTCGAGATAGGCTGTCTTCCTCTGATAGATGGTTCCTGAAAAATAACTTGTTGACCCTCCGATCTAGTAGCAATGCAAACTCCTTTGCAGAAGCAATAAGTAAAAACTCCAGTCGTTGGTTTACTTTTTTATAAAAAATTATTTTAACAAAAACTATATAATTACAAAGTTCTAATAAAATACCAATATATAAAGGTATAGGTAGTTGAAATTAAATCACTTCAGAGTTCACAGTCACAGTTTTTCTCCTTTTTGTCTATGTCTATTAGGGCTAGGGCAACAGCATATTCTTTTCATTGTTTTGACTCTCGAGTGTGTATCCGTTTATATCTTATGTTTTTTATATAGTGATGTAGTTCTCGATTGACTAACTGTGTCTAACTGTGTCGAAAATATACTCAAGAGTTCAAACAATGAAAAAAATATATTCTGTTGTCATAGCCCTAGTTATCATGAACAGTCCGCAGAGGTGGATGTAGGAGGTGAAGGGAAGCCTTTGTTGTAGTTATGTTATCAGATCAGCAGTGAGAATTTTTTCGTTACAAACAAAACTATTCTCTGTTTTGGTTATGCAAAATATGACATTTGATGAAAATGTTATTCAGCTTGTGAGCGAGAGAGATTAACAACATAATCTCAAAGTTGGCATAATTTTGACATGGTCAGGAGCTTTTTGGAAACTGGCTTCAGCTGCACTCAACTGGTAAAAATCGCTTGTGCAGAAGCTTATATATTTAGTGGGTGGGTGGAGAGTGAAGCTTCTCCGGTCCCAACCAGCCAATCAGGGGTCGCCACGGAACATTCTCCTCTCTTCTGATTGGCTCAGTGCCTACTTGCATATCGAAGTAAATTTCCATATAATTTGTTGCCAGTCCGAGCGTCCTTGGAAGTTGACCTCAGGGTCAGATATTGCTCCCCATTTTAATCAAAACACTTTACATACTATTCTCCCTAAATCAATTGTTTTCTTTGCAAAACAATAAAACAATATTAGTATTAAATATTATTATCAATCCCAAATCTGATAACTGAAACACTTTTATTCAATTTTGTTGCACCATTGACCAAATAAATCGAGTCAGCAAGCCCACCGACTATTGCCCTGGATTGTTTACATAATAAAAGCTTTAATTTAGCTTTATTATGACCGTTATTAATGTAAAATTCGACCATCACAGGTGGTTGAGTTACAATTTCACCACGATCACTTTATTGTTGCCGCTTTCCAAAGAGCAATTGATGGTGACATAGTGAAAGAAGGAGAAAAAAAGTACAGAAAAAAAATTAGAATCAGTTTCTTTTCTCTTCAGAGCAGTAGAGCAAGGAAACTTGGCACAGCTATTATTTTCCTTTCCATGGGAACCACCCACAGTTATGCATTTCTCTCATCATTTAATGCAACTCTGAAGACCGTTTTTATAGAACACCGCAGATTGGTTCTCCAACCAAGATGTGACTTTGGAAATTAAGTCTGCATTATCTGAAAAACTCTTTCCTTTCCAAAAGAACTTCATGGTTTGGTAGATGTGAAAGTCAGAGGGTGCAAGGTCAGAAGAGTTGGGGGAATGAGAGCATTTCATAGACACACACTCTGATTTGAAGACATGTGTGTTATGGATCTGAGCATTTTCTTGTTGATAGCTTCTCTTAATTTCCTCAAAAGTGAAGCATAATTGTAATTGTGATATCCTTTGTTAGAAAATCTGTCATCACGAGTATATCCTTGTCCTAGAAGACTGTGAGTATGACTTTGCTAGCCGAAGGCTTTCTTTGGAAGTGGTGAGTCCAAGTGCTTCCACCACATAAACTGGGTTTTGATCCCTGGATCACAATGATAGACCCTTTGTAATCAGTCTTTTGAAAAGACATTAGCTCGTCTTTGTGGCACATCTCCAAATTCATCCTCAAGCACACGATATGTTCTTGCTTCTGGAAAAGTGTAAGTAACGTGGAAATCCATCTGGCAAACACCTTATCCATATGCAAATGGTCATAAACGATAGTTTCCACTGATCCTGCATTATTCTTCACTTCTTCGGCTTTTTGGTGAATAGTCACATGTTGTTCTTCCAAAATTGCAGCTTAAACTTGACTGACATATCAAAAGCAGAAGGGGAGAGTGACCAGGTCTGGGAGCTGTTTCCACAGATATCAAGTAGCTACATTTGAATTTATGATGCCCGTGTTTTACAAGATCATATAATGTTTTATAAGGTCACATAATGTTTTATAAGATCATATAATGTTTTACAGGATCATAAAATGTTTTATAAGGTCATATAATGTTTTATAAGGTCATATAATGTTTTATAAGATCATAAAATGTTTTACAAGATCATATAATGTTTTATAAGATCATATAATGTTTTATAAGATCATATAATGTTTTACAAGGTGATATAATGGGGTCTCATTTAATCAAAAATCTTCATTTTTAGTGTGTGTCCTTTCAAATACAAAAATTGAACTACTGCACAACACTCAACAGACTCCATTTCATAACTGACTCAATTCAAACACCTGTAAATTAGAACCAACAATTAGTTTATAATTGTAATTTGCCACATGCCACATAGATATATAAATCATTGTACAGGCAACATTTCAGCTAGATCTGGAAGTGAGTCAGGAACATTACTTATTGACTACTCCTCATATTCAGAGGTAGGCTGTTTCATCATCCTGTCTTGAAACCTCTTCCTTCTCAATTGGGGTTTTGAAAGTGTTGTGGAGACGCCCACTAATTAACATAGGTGGGTGAGTGAGGTATATAAAGGTATCAATCACCAATACCGGGGGAGTTCGGCAATGACCGCCAAATAGGCAAGACGCCTATGCTGTCTCCAGTAAGACATGCAACACGCCACCTGCTGGAATATCTCCAACTGAAGTATATCTGAAGACATGTAAATATGTATATAACCTTTCTTCCTAATATTATTGTATACCTTTACTTTCCGTATTCTTGTTAATTATTTGTGCAGACACAACAGTGGCGACGGGAATTCGAAAAAAGACTTATGCGGGATAAAATCCACTATTAAACACAACAGTGGCCTCGAGAATTCGTAAAAAGACTTATGCAGGAAAATCCACTACTAAACTCAACAGTAGTGTACTAAAAATATGTACTCGAGAAAGATTGAAAAAATAAAAAACGTACTCGAAGAAAAAAAAAATCTACTGTTTTAACACAACAGTAACGTCGAGGATTTTGAAAAAGATTTACTCAAGAATTCACTGTTAGACACAGCCACAGTATTCGAAAAATAGTTTACACGGAAATTATCACAGTCGAAAAACAAAAGAAAAACAAACGAAAGTAACTACAAAAATTTGTCGAGCGAAGATTTACTCAAAACAAAAGAAAAACAAACGAAAGTAACTACAAAATTGTCGAAAGAGTTATTCAAACACTGGATACTTGAAAGCAAAATACCAATAACCATTTCAAAGTGACTACGAAAGTCAAAGAAAAATAAAAAAGGTGTTTTCGCTAGCAAAATACCAATAACTATTTCAAAGTGACTACGAAAGTCAAAGAAAAAAAAAGGCGTTTTCGCTAGTACACCGTGAACTAATTCATGCAAATTGTCTTGAAGGAGAAAAGTGATTTTTTTTCAGCTGTACCAAGAAAGGATTTTTTTTCTTGTACATAATCAAAACTTAACGGATTAAGAGAAAAAAATAAAATACAATTTTTTTTTATCCCTCAATAGAAAAAGGGAAAAAGAAAGGTTCAACGCAAAAAAATAAAATATCGATAGAATTCGGTTGACACACAAAAAAAAAAAAAAGTGGACCTAAAAATGGTTGTTCACAGTTATTGTAAAAAGTGAATTAGTAAAATAGACTGATTTTTCTAATCTTTGGAAAAAAAAAAAAAGATGAAGGAATTTGATAAAATAATGACACAGTTCATGCAGAATCAGCAGATCTTACAAAAAGAATAGCAAACGCTATACGCAGAAAGAGGCGAAAGACAAAATGAACGACTCATAAAATGCCTAGAAAGGCAGGAAGAAAGGTTCGCGCAGATGCAACTTGAACAGAAAGAACTATTAGAAAGATTAACAGCTAATTCCATACCAGAAAGTAATACAACCTTCTCTAACACAACAATTGTTAACAGCATAGATGTGTTCACATACGTACCGGAAGAGGATAAAACTTTTGACGCATACTTCAAGAGGTATGAAGATATTTTCAAAACAGACTGCGAAAACTGGCCAAATAGAAAGAAAGCAAGTTTATTACTTTGAAAGCTTGGTACCAGTGAACATTGCAAATTTGTTGATTTCATATTGCCAAAAAGAACAAATCAGTTAGATTTTGCTGAGACCGTAAAGCTTCTTAAGGAGTTATTCGGACCGAACATGTCTCTTTTCCACAAGAGATGGTCATGTATGAATCTTAAGAAAACTGAGGAGCAGGACTACCTGACATACGCGTCAGTAGTAAACAAAAACTGTGACAACTTCAAATTATCGGAACTCATGGTGGACAATTTCAAATGCTTAATCATTACACAGGGTCTAGTATCCACAAAAAATTCAGAGATCCGAAGACGCGTTCTCTCAAAATTAGAGACAGAACAAGGCCTGACATTTCAGAAATTAGCAGAAGATTGCCAAAGGGCAATATCACTAAAAAAAAATTCCAAGGATATAGAAGAAGCAGGAGTGGTGTACATTTTTTTTTTTTTTTTTTTTACACAGTGATCACCACATATCAAGACCCGGAAGCCACTCAGGGATAAGGGTTATTGCAAGATATTAGGAAGATTAAAAAACCTTTCAGAATCTCAGGACAAAGAAATTTTGAGACTAGGCAAAATTCAAAAAAATACTCAAATTATAAGTACTCAAATTATAATAACTACAGAAAACGAAATTACGATAATAATCAAAGGAATTATAAAAAGACAGTATCAGGTAATAATTGCAGAAGATGTGATGAAAAACATTTGGAAAAGGATTGTCCTTACAAAAATATCAGGTGCTACAATTGCAATAAAATTAGACATAAGAGTGTTTGCTGCAGAACAAAAAATAGAGTACACCAAATGAGAACAAACAACAAAGGGAAAAATAATTTACGAAAATATGTATCAGTAAATATTTTCGACAAACAATTGAAATTTCAGCTTGACTCTAGATCGGATTTGTCGTTAATAAATGCCAACACTTGGAAAAAGCTGGGTAAACTGACTCTTCAAAAGTCAAGTAAAGGTGCACGAACAGTGACAGGAGACGAAATAAAATTCGAAGGAGAGGTTATCCTGCCCATTAATTTAAATGGTACGACAAAGAAATTGAAAATCTTCGTAATTAAAGAAAGCAAGAACTTACTGTGAATTGACTGGATTAAAAAATTCCATCTTTGGGATAAACCAATGAACGCTTTTTGTAGAAAAATAACCAGTTGCACCCCAACATCAGAAAATATTAAAAACAATCGAAAAAAGAAATTCCCAGAAATATTTACTATTGGACTGGGAAAATGCAATAAATTTAAGGCTTTGTTCGAGCTAAAAAAGGATGCAACACTGGTGTTTAAGAAAAAATGGAATGTACCGTTCGCCGGTTTAGACAAAATAAATAGCAAGCTAGATAGACTTGAAAAAACAGGCATCTTATCGAAAATCGAAACTAGCACCTGGGCAGCTCCTACGGTGTACGTAAAAAAAAAGTCGGAACAAATTCGAGTCTGTGTAGACCTTTCTATGAGCCTAAACGATAAATTAAAAGACCACCACTACCCTTTACCAAGCCCTGAGAAGATATTTGCCAGACTAAATGGTGGCAAAATTTTTTCAAAAATAGATTTGTCCGACGCCTATTTACAAATTCCGATGGAAGAAGAATGCTCAAAGATATTATGCATTAACATGCACAAAGAGTTGTTCAAATACAACAGTCTACCTTTTGGGATCAAAGTCGCGCCGGCGATTTTCCAACAAGCAATGGATACAATGCTGAACAGACTAGATTGTGCTTGTGCATACCTGGATGACATAATCATCAGGAGTGCGTTCATAAGTGAACACCAAGAGCATCTAAAAGAAGTATTCACATGGTGAAAGAAAACAAATGCGAATTTTGTTTGAACGAAATCAAATATTTAGGGCAAATAATAAATAAAGACGGTCGACGTCCAGACCCGGAAAGATTGACAGCAATTAAAAACATGCCAGCACCACATAACGTGACGACTCTACAAAGTTTCTTAGGTCTCACAAACTACTACCAAGTATTTATCAAAGGAATGCATGACCTAAGAGCCCCGCTTAACGAGTTATTAAAAAAAGAAATACCATGCATATGAACAAAAGAATGTCAAGACGCATTTGAGAAAATTAAAAAGACGCTGACATCCAATCTATTTTTAACCTATTACAACCCAAAATTAGAAATAAGTGTTGCGAGCGATGCAAGCTCGTATGGTATAGGAGCATGTATACTGCATATCCTGCCAGATGGATCGAAGAAACCTACAGCTCACGCCTCAAGGACATTACTTCCGGCAGAAAAGGCTTACTCTCAAATAGAAAAAGAGGAGTTAAGCATTATTTTCGTGGTGACGAAATTCCACCATTACCTGTATGGGAGACACTTTATACTGGAAACAGATCACAAGCCTCTAGTGACAATCTTCGGCTCAAAAAAGGGCTTGCCAGTATATATTGCAAATCGCTTACTCCGTTGGGGTACGATCTTGCTAAATTATGACTTTCAAATAAAACATCTGGGTTCGAAAAAATAGGTCATGCAGATAGCCTGTCAAGGCTTATACCAAAAATGGAGGAAACCCTTGAAGAGTCAGTAATTGCAGCTATACGTTCCAATTATGAGGAAAAAACATGGTGGCGAATATAATAAAAGAATTACAAGTCACGTTAACCGATATAAAATGGAAGGCTGAAAATGACGATGTCATCACAGACATAAAGAAAAAAATAAGGGAAAAATGATGAAAAAACGCGAAGCATATTTTCCGTATGCAATGATATTTTGTTATATAGTGAAAGAGTTGTTATCCCGAAAACCTTGCAGAAAAAGATCTTATGTGATACAGGACACCCGGGTATAAATAGGATGAAGGCACTTCTGCGGAGTTACATTTACTGGCGTAACATGGATGTGGATATTGCACTAACAGTAAACAAGTGTAAAGGTTGTGCGTTAGCCACAAAGGCACCACCGATAGTCCATAAACCTTGGGAAAAAACTGACCATCCATCGTCACGCATTCATATAGACTTTGCTGGACCGACCTAAGGACAATACTACCTAATTGTAGTAGATAGTTTTTCTAGATGGCCTGAAGTAAAGCGTTTCAAGAACCTGACGACAAATAACACAATAAGTTTTCTGCATGAAATATTTGCACGTTTTGGTGTGCCAGACATTATAGTCACAGATAACAGAACACAATTTACACCAAGTGAGTTCAAGGACTTTTGTGACATGTTTCATGTAAAACATATACCTACACCACCGTTCCACCCTAGATCAAATGGATTATTGGAAAGGTTCATAGACACGATAAAGCATGCACTTAGAAAATCAATAGGGACTCCAACAGATAAAGCATTACAATAATTCCTGCAAATATACAGGATAACTAAGAACCCAAATACACCAGTGAAATTATCGCCAGCAGAATCAATGTTTGCTAGAAAAATAAAATCATCATTTGATAAATTAATACCAAAGCAAGCAATCATTCATCAAACTACGCACACATCACGTAAAAGGTTTAAACTTTGTGATCGTGTATATTTTAAATGTATGGAAATGATATTTCATATTGGGAGTTTGGTACGGTAGATAAACGTATCGGCGACTAGGTCTACATGATAAAAGGTCCAAAAGGGATACACAAAAGACATCAAAATCAATTGGGAAAACGTCATATAAAAGACAACGAACATGACAAACCTGATGAAAAGGAAGATCCAATTGATATACTATACGAAGTGTTTGATATCGAACCACCACAAACCATGCCCGAACCAAGAAGATCGGGAAGGAAAAGAAAGTTTACAGAACCAATTATAATGAACCCCAAGAGGAAAAGATATTGAAATCTACACGACTCATATCTTGGGAGGGGGGTGTTGTGGAGACGCCCACTAATTAACATAGGTGGGTGAGTGAGATATATAAAGGTATCAATCACCAATACTAGGGGAATTTGGCAACGACCACCGAATAGGCAAGACGCCTATGCTGCCTCCAGTAAGACATGCAACACACCACCTGCCGGAATATCTCCAACTGAAGTATATCTGAAGATATGTAAATATGTATATAACTTTTCTTCCTAATATATTATTGTATACCTTTACTTTCCGTGTTCTTGTTAATTATTTGTGCAGACACAACAGAAAGAGTATCTTTTGGCTGTCTGTTTAAAATCCAGGGGATTGAATGATGATGGTGGGATCCCTTTCAGGTATTGTTTGTCTGATAACTGACAAATAATGAAAGTAGTTAACTATCCTTGGTAGATGGTAAGGTCATAATACGTTTCTAGCTGGCACTTTGTCAGGTGATAGTACAGGAGACTGAACATTTTGAAAGGCTTCTTCATCAATCCTCATTAAATATCAGGGTATACACAAGTGCCATGTTGTACACAGAAGTGTATCCATTAAAGTATTTCCAGGTTATTGGCTTCATAACTGCCAATTTAATGTTTCGGCTTTGGATTTTATTATTTTGTCTTTGAATTTATCACCTTGTTTTGACATGATTCTACCGTTTTCTCTCTTTTATTGTTTTATTGTACTATTGATAAGAGATAGGGTGAAGGCGGGTTACCTAATGCTTGAAAGCCAGTGCTTTGAGTCGATGGATTCACCGATCTGGGAAAACAAATCATCTAATAGAAGGTAAATTCTAGTGTCAAGTCTTCACTACCTTACAGTCGTACTCACTCATAATAAAGCTTTGGAAGTTAGAATTGGAATCTCCAGGGCAGTCTGAGTTTGTATACAGCAACCTACTGGCAACTCTTTGGACAGCACTCAAACAATATGTATCGGAGGTTACTTTTCTAATGGATCATTCCACCAAAGTTCACACAAGAACCATTGTATTGGTTGGTTGTACATGCATATAAAAATGGCTGTCTTTTCTCTCTACTTCTTTTATAAATACTTATATCTATAGCTAGTAACAAAAAAATATTTGTAGAATTTTTTTGGAGAAAGTATGCTACATTTGCATGAAAGAGTAAGTTATTACAATAAATATATTTACACATTGTTTTTATTTAAAAAAAAAAAACATTAAAAATTATAATTTTTAAGCAAAAATATTTTGTTTTAAACTAATGCCGAATAATTTTATGTCTACATCTTTTGCAGATTTACAAATCAAAGAGATCACTTTAAAATGTTATAACAATAATTTAATAATAAATGCCAGCTCACACTTAACTATTTTCTATGAGTCTAATGAAACAGGCATTCTATAACTTCTGGCTACTGGCAAAAACACACCCGCACCAATGATTATACATATTTTTTTTTTTCTTTCTGAAGATGACATTTACCTCGAAACTTCAAAAAACATAACATCATCGTTATCATCCTGGTTTAACACATAAGTAAATAAATCTATATATCTATAAAAGTGAACGTGTCTGTGTGTGTGTGTCTGTGTACATTTCCCTACACAATAACTCTGTCAATTTTCAGTCTACAGACTCGAAATTTGATATACAGGGTACTGAGATTTGGGAAAATCTTTGTGATCGGTTTTCGGCCGGAAATTTGGCTGTTAAGGGGTCAAAGTTCGACGATTTGACCTTTGAGAACTCTACCAAACTCCTCTGCCAATTTTGGATATAAACAATTGAAATTTTAAATATAGGTTCCTTGGACATGGATCTAACTTAATAACTTGATTTGAGCTCAAAACAATAAATGTTAAGGGGTCATAACAGGGGTCAAAGTTAAAAAAATTGACCGCTTTTTTTTTTTCTTTGCTCAACATACACCTCCAAACACCTGTGTAACGCCAGACTGAAATGCTAATAATTAATAATAAAAAATTATTGAAAATTTTCAGTATTTTCATTTATTTTGCTTACATTGACTCATATCCAACAGAATTTTTCTATCAATCTGCATTGTTATAACCTTTAAGCACAACCCCTTGCACAGGTATGTAATGTTTTGTTTGTGTTCATTTCTTTAACTTTATAAAACATGTATCTAGGTAAAAAAAAAAAAAAAATCCTATAGATTTTGTAAAACTACTGTCTTAGTAATGTGTACTCTATTTGGACATATATGGCATAATCACGTTGACACACCGGTTCTCGCCAGATCACCGAAGTTAAGCAACATTGAGCCTGGGAGTACCAGATGGGTGACCATTTGGGAAGGCGAGGTACTGTATGTACCGCAAGGTAAAAAACCAGGTTGAGAAACTGGTATGGTCTATCCTTCTCTTGAGGGTAGATGGCGCTCTCTTAAACCGTGGTAGGCACCCCATCTAGTGATGGCGTCACGATAAAAAATACCCTTGATAGCCCTGGCGAAGCAACAACAAGTATTCAGCTCCTGACAAGATTTGAATTACACTACAAATTCGTGTAGTGAGTTCGATCTTGGCTACGGCCACGCTGGATTGAATGTGTACTCTGCCTACTCCTTTTTTGTTAACCTATCACATGTTTCTATCTGTATACGAGCAGAAAAACTCCATAAACATCATAAATTTTTAATGTTGTGCCGGTTTTGTTGTAGATTTTTTAACGATAATTAAATATTCTGTATTAGCGTCTCCTTCCTAGGAGGTCAGGGAAGTAACTTTCCCTTAGAAAGATCGCCCATATATTTTGGACATAAACAAATAAATATATATTATCAAGCGTGTGAGTTCATATATATTTTATTCAAATATATATTAATCATTTATTTTACTTATAAAACAGTAATCTATGTACATGTGTTTCACTGTTCTACAGTTCATCAACAAAGCTTGACTGTTCTAGGACTCGAACCTTGAACCATAGGTTTGAGCCCCAGAACAGTAAAGCTTTACTGATGAACTGTAGAACACGAAACACGTCTATGTACATTACTGTTTTATAACTTTTTAATAGTATATGGATTGTAAGGTACAATGTTATTTCATCATTATCAATCAAGTATACAATAATCACCAATTGCAATTATGTATTGAAAAGAAATATTTTTCAGTCTTGAGTGATATTTTCAGTTGGAACCTTGCCAATTCTCGAGAGAACTATAGTTGCCTCAACATCCATAAATTAGTATTTCGTTTACTGATCAAATTTATACATGGCACTGAGTCAAATCTCATAGGATTTTGATTGTATAGTTCTTTTCATTCTTAAAATAAACAAACAAAAAAGGAATTTGCAATCCTAACAATTAGCAGAAATATATCTCTATATAACGTTCACAGGGGACATGAGTTGGAACAATTACATTGAGAGCATTGCCAAGTCTGCTGTGAAGAAGGTGAGTTCTCTCTACCGTGCTAGAAAGCTACTTACGCCTGGAAGTATCCTGTATCTCTACAAGGCCACCATTCGCCCATGTATGGAGTACTGTTGTCACATTTGGGCTGATTCATCTGCTACTAGTCTCTCACTCCTGGACAGGGTTCAAAAGAGAGTTGTCAACCTGATAGGTTCTAAAATGTCATCTAAGCTTCAGCCTCTGTCCCATTGATGAAATGTTGCATCCCTCTACCTGTTCTACAAGTATTTTAATGGTGAATGCTCTGATAAACTACAAGCCCTTGTACGCCATCAATGTAAATATCCCCAACAAACCTGACAAGCTGCAAAATCCCACCCCCTACACAGTAGAGATCCCTAGATGTAAGAAAGCCTTCTTCTCTAATAGTTTCTTCCACAGAACTGCTAGACTTTGGAACTCCTTCCGAGTTCCTGCTTTCCCAACTGTACTGACATGCAGAAGTTCAAGTGTAATGTGAACAGACATCACGCTGCTCAACTCCCTACATAGTATCTCTGCAACTTATGTCTCCGATAGTAGCCCCTACATCAAAGTGGCACTGTGCCTTGTTTGGGGTGAAAATAGAATTTAAAAAATATTTTTTAAATTAAAAATAATGTGTATATGTTTATATAAACTAATTAACAAATCATTAGGAATTTTAGTACACAGTTTTGAGATGTTGGGGGCCATAACGTGGGCTGTATTTAGTTTAATTTAGTTTTATGCAAAGAAAGTAAAAAAGAGGACATAAGCCTTTCATAAAAATTCAAGTCTATTCATATCTCTACAAGCAAAAGGAAGTTGCCGCAAAGTGTTTGGCTTCTTTAATGGCTAGAAATCGCACTAAACATTAATTCAATAGTATATTTTAATTCTCTTAGTCATAGCTGTAACGACGCTATTAAATAATATTATAATAAATGATTTTTAAAGTATTATCCACATGTATATGTGTTTCATCTTTTTCAGGAATCTTCAATGTGAAGATAATTATTCTGATGGTCATCCAGTTCGAAACCCAGATATGAGTCACCTTTTAAGTCAAGTCTGAATCGCTTTTATCCATGTGACCAACCTAACAGCTATGTGGAAAGGGTAAAATTTAAGTCTATTTTCTTACAAGCGAACATATAGTAAATATTGAAGGCTGATTGAGATCATCTCAGACATAACAAATCAGATCATAAAAGAGGTTATCTTAAAAGACTGAGAACTTAGTATAATTGTAACACAGAGGTTAAAAATTGATAAATCAGTTCTAGAAAGTGATTGAAAAATTGAACAGCAAATAAGTCAAGACAAATGTAGATGAAATACAGTTTGGTTTTATGTTTGGGTAAAGTACCACGAGTACTATATATCCTGAGATAAATGCAAAAGAAATTCCTGGGAAAGAAGAACCTGCATCTTGCTTTTGTGGATTTGGAGAACATTTTTGATGGATTACCAAGAGAGGTTGTCTGATAGTCTTTGCATAAACTAGGAAAAATGAGTGGTTGGTGAAGGTTGTTCAAGTAATGTACAGAACTGCTCAAAAATCATGTTAGAATTAACAACACATTTGGTAACAACTTCAATTTTAAAGTCAGACTACATTAGAGTTCTGTATTGACTCATTGCTTTTTTATTTGTGTCTTTAACCAATGTCTAGAGAGTTCCGTATGGATTGCCTGGAAGTGATTCTGTATCCTGATGATTTAGTACTCACTTCATAATTTGTGTATTCATTCTTTTGCAGACTGTTATTCTCATCTTCATAGTTGTTGTTGCTTCACCGCATTTCAGCCAACGCATCCTCTGGCCTTCTTCAGGTGATTAACCACAATAGGAATGGTGAGTTTTATAAGTGTATTCTCAGTAATTGAGAAAGAAAGTGCATTAAGGCTGGAGAACCTTCGTGGCCCTTAGTGCAATGGATAGAGGTGTTGAGTCTCTATGGTCCCAGGTGAGCATTTTCTGAAGATAGCGGTTTCAATCCTTATCAAGCAGGACAGATGATTAGTAAGCCAAAACGTGGTGAGACAGTAATTACTGAAGATACAGTTACAAGTCTCAGCATTCCTATACCGCTGTAGTTAATCACCTGAAGAAGACCAGAGAATGAGTTGGCCAAAACATGGCAAAACAACAACGATTAAGATGAGGAGAATAATCTGCAAAAGAATGAATACACAAATAGAAAATCTACTTCTTAAGTTTAAAACTTGGAGAAATATTTTGGAAAGTAAAGGTTTGAGATTGAATGTTACTAAGGCCAAAGTGAAGGCTAATAGCTGTTGTATTGGAAAGCTCCCCCAAAGAAAAAAAGTTCCCCTGCTTAGTTTGTGGAAAGGGAGTCTGGTGCAATTCAATTGTTGTGGTACGCAAAACCATTGGGTACATAAGAAGTGCAGTGGAATTACTAGTAAGTTGAAAAAGAATAACCTATTTGTGTGCATGGTGTGTAAGACAGTGAAGACAGATGAAAACTCAGATGTGGAGAAAGTATATTTGAATAGCAATTATATTTGAGATTATCCAAAAGTTTTGTTGCCTTCGTGAATACACTGGAGCAAGGATGCTGGTTGCAAGAATAAGTTGTAGATGGAGTAATTTAGAGAACTTCTGTCATTACTAGTCTGCAGATTATTACCACTGTCGACCAGTGGTATATGAGACATGTGTACACAGGGTAATGATATATGAAAGTTTAAGCTGGCCAGTGAGGATTGAGGATATGCGTTGCATGTAGAGAAATGATATGAGAATGAAATGATGGCGGTGTAATGTGAATCTTAAAGACAGGTTTAGTTCTGATGATCTCAGAGGAAATCTGGACAGTATAGGGAGATGTGTGCAGAACAGGAAACTTCGATGATATGACCACAAAAGAATGGATGAGAGTTTTTGTGTTTTTAGATGTAGAACTGTTTAGGTAACAGGCTCAGTTAATATGGGAAGACTTGATGATTGCATTCGTGTTCATGACTTGATTGCTATAGACATATGCAGATACATTGTATCTATGCATTTGATTTGTTTCATGAATGGATGAACCTTTTGGAGATGCGTCAAATTTTCTGTGCCCCGTTATAGATTTTGAATTTCATGTCGAGAGCCTTCGTACCGCAGTTATTATTGCTGGTGCTAACATATTGGCAGCTAACTTTTCGTGTGTACTTCATAAACATTGTATTCTGTGTGACATCCATTTGACATGTTGGTATGTGCTGGACGGCTTTTAGAAATTGATTTTCAAAGTAACCTACCTCTGCCCAGGTCTTTATTTATCCCTCTTTCTCTCAAGTTCATCCTCCCAAGTTTTTTTTTTGGCTTTCTCATGCTACCTCAATTGTTCTACAATCTACTAACTCAAACATTCTCATCCATTCATTCAATGTGACCATACCAACAAAGTCTCCTGTCCTACATATATCTTCCCATACTGTCCAGATTTAATCTTCCTCTGAGGTCATCAGATCTGAGCCGGTCTTCTACTTTCACATTACACATTCATCATTTCATTCTCATATCATTTTTCAATTATAATCAGATCATTTCTATGAGTTATGTTTGTTTTGTGAGACCGAAATTCAAATGCTTTGAACAGTTTTTCTTGATCTTCCGTGAAAAAATCTACAGATAGTCATTTTAGTTTGAAGACTTTAGATGCAATTAAGGACTCTATCAGTAACTATGACAGGAATAAAATACAAGCTTCATTTCACAATTAGATCTCATAGAGATAATTGCTATTACATAAATTTGCCCTCAAACAATGGCATGCGGAGGTCTGGTAATGTAAGCCCCTCCTATTTTTTTACCATTCTTTTTTCTTAGCAAATGAGAATTATATTTTTAAAAGAAAAATGACTGAATAAGCAAACTGATATTTTCCCCATGCTTTAAATTTACCCCCCCTTCCGCTTTCTACCTATTATGGAGAGAAACCTATCTTCAATTTTGCTTTCTTTTTGGAGAAGTTACAGAGAAATTTGATTTAGTAGAAACTTATATCTTTGCTATTATATAAAAGGAACTTTGTGTGTGTGTGTGTGTGTGTGTGTGTGTGTGTGTGTGTGTGTGTGAGACCATTCCCTTTAGACTTTGAAACAGTTAGGATGCTTTTTATGAAATTTCTTACAAATGTACTTTATGCATCTGGCAGTGTTCTTAGATATGTTGTGTATTGGAATGCCTTTGATAAGTATTGATAGTCGATAATTGAAAAAATTTGATGAAAGAAAGAATGGACGATTTCGACCAAAGTTAACACCTTATACAGCCTAACAGCACAAGTGCATTTGAGAAGTTTTATTACTACACAAGCAGAAAGGCCTGGCAGTTGGATCTTTGATATGACAGGGGCGCGTTTGAAATGAATGTTTCTGTTTAGAGCATAATTGACCCATGATACTTGACGTTTTCATTTTAAACTTCAATTCAAGCCATTATCCCAACACAAACAGAAAGGCCAGGCATATAAAATCAACAGTAGGTTCTTTGATATGACAGGTGTGCATTCAAAATGAATGTTTCTGCTTAAAGCGCAATTGAACCATGTCACTTGACTTTTGAATTTTAAACTTTAATTCAAGCCATTTTATATAAAAATAATTTTATAAAATCAATAGTATGTTCTCTACAGTGCAATGTAGCTTACAAGGTATTGTGAACTAAGTCACTGCAGGGGTTGGGGCATGTGAATTTCTCACGGTGTACCATGATGAGTCCCCAACTAGAGCAGGCAATCAATCTATTTGATTGAAAAATGGGTGATTTCACAGATTTCGATGACAATAAAAGTAGTTGAGCGTGAAACATTTGTTGATCATCATTCAATCCCGATCAGTATCAAATCTCCTGGTATTTTCTTATATATTCAGGTGGAGGCACCAACATATTTGGTTTAGTATCTGGCATCACTGTATGATGTACCTATTGATCTTGTCATGTTTTCTATCTTAGTAAAGGAAAACTCTTATATAAAACTTGTGTTACTGACCTCATACACAATGGCACCAAACCACTGAGGGAGATAAGTTTTATTAGTCCTGGTTGGCAATCTTCCCAGAGCCGGAGACTCAAACAAAATATCAGTGTGACCTGCCTCCCAGATCGTGAAGATCAGTAAGCCTCACTTCTTAATCTATTCTTGCATGAGGCTTGTGAGATAAATGCTCATAGTCCACTTGGGAATGCTGATCACTTTATGATAATAATTGATATCTTTCAACCCCAAGCTGAAAAACTGTTGCTTAAAAGAACTATAAATTTGCTTATTGGGAATCTGTCAGAGATCATATCAGAGAAGCCTCATGGAATAAAAGTATTTTCTCTCCCTGCTGAACAATGTGCAAATAAGATAACTGAAGAGGTCAAATTAAACATTGAAATATAATGAAAGCCCTACTCTCCACTTCAACCTGTGCATATAAGCAAAAAGCATTCTATTGATTCAACTGCCACAAGTTTGATGAAAATATAAAAAAAATTAAGCGTAATAACCACAGCTAAAAGTAGGTATACAGAGATAACAAGAAAAAGCATTGAATCACCGACATTAGAAAAATCTCTAATAGTGTGATGAATAATGAGCAATTAAAAATTTGGCGCTTCTACACTATTAGGATGAAATTTTGTAGTCGATAAATGGAATTTGCAGATGAAAAACAATGGTTTCTACTGATTTTTTTGTAAATTTGAATAAACTAGCCTGGGTGCCCGGTGTTGCCTGGCATTGCCTGGGTGTTTGGAGATGTGTGTTGAGCAAAAAAAAAAAAAAAAAAAGTGGTGGTAGGCAGGCAGGCTCGAATCCATACCGCGAAGGAGGAAGAGAATGTGAAAAAAAGTGATGTCTTTTCTGTTGCGTCCATCGTCAAACTGGAAGTGGCACGGGTTTAAATTAAGGTTAGTCAATCGAAAAGAGGAGATGATTTTCGAAAATATTGTTGAAAAAAAAACGACCCCTCCTTGTAAAAAAGTGCCCAGTTGAGGGTGAAGGAATTAATGTTTTTAGCCAATTTTTCGATATTTGTCGTCCAAAGGGTCAAGCTTCAAAACGATACTGATCTCGTGAAAATCTGTTGCCTCTGTCAAAAGTTTTAGGCAGACATACAAACATGCATACATACATTTAAACAGACAGGAGAGATTTATATAATAGACTAGCCTGGGTGCCCGGTGTTGCCCGGGTGTTTGGAGGTGTGTGTTGAGCAAAAAAAAAAAGTGGTAGCAGGCAGGCAGGCATGAACCCGTATTGCAAAGGAGGAAAAGAACATGAAAAGAAAAATTGTTACATCTTTACTGTTGTGCCCACCACTAAACCGGAAGTGACAAATGTTTAAATAAAGCTAGTCAATCGAAAAGAGGGGATGACTTTCGAAAATATTGGTGAAAAAGTGACCTCTCCCTGTAGAATAGTGCCCAGTTGAGGGTGAAGGAATAAATGTTTTTAGCCAATTTTTCAATATTTGTCGTTCAAAGGGTTGAGTTTCAAAAGTCAAAACGATACCAATTTCGTGAAAATCTGTTGCCTCTGTCGAAAGTTTTAGGCAGACATACAAACATACATACATACATTTAAACAGACAGGTGAGATTTATATTATCGATTACAATGATAGCTTGCAAGTTATGCAGTCGAAATTACCTGAATATTACTGAATTATTAAAAAAAAACAACTTTAATCATGTTAGCAGGTGAAAAATTGTGGCCATCTTGTTTAAATCAAAACAGAAAAGTACTTCCCTTTTGAACTCTCTTGTGTCTTTCGATCATTTTCTCCAAATTCTATTTTTTATTCTTTAATAAATAATTTTCTACCTTATCGATTTTCATAATTTTTGGATATAATCATCTTAAAAATACAAGGAATACCAATTGTTTTCAGTATTATGATTGCTGAAATTTTCTCCTAATAGCGTAGAAGTGCCAAAAATTTCCCTACTATCAAACCACTACTATGTTATGTGGACGATATCTGATAAGACTGAACTATTTAGCCAATGGTTCACCTTGAACTCCACAAATCACTCTTTCTAAAACTTTCCACTGCGGACTGAAATTGCAGTCAATGATCTGATCATCACCCCTTACCAAGTCCAGGATATCATAAAAAATCTTGATACCTTCAAAGCATGTGGGCCTGAGCTTATTCCGGCTATAGTCTTAAATAAATGCTCTACTGAGCCGGCTTCTGTCCTCTCTAAACTCTACAATAAACACCTTGCTGAATCTTGTTTCCATGGTGACTGGAAAATTGTCTCTGTAGTATCAGTGTTCAAGAATTCTGGTGCACCAACTACTAGCTTTTCCCACTTATAGACAGAATAAAAAAAAAGAGCCTCTAATCTAATAGTTATCACACTATCTAACAAGCTTCATCCTCTGTCGCATTGCTGTAATGCTGGACCCCTAAGCTTGTCCTAATGGAATGTACTTTGATGAACATGGTACACTGGTATGCCCTTGACATAAATATGTGTCGGTCTCATATTTTCACTGGAGAGGTCCCAAGATACTGGAAGGCTTTCGACTAATAGTTTCTTCCTTCAAACTGTCAATCCTTTGAATTCCCGCCATGCTTCTTGCTTCCTTGATTGTACCAACATGCAGAAATTAAAATGTAATGTGAACAACTATAAAAAGAAAAAAGAAGATTAATAATAAGAAGACAATTATTTTAGAATTCAGAGATCAGTTTTGTATGAATTTAATGAAAAATGATCCTCCATTTCTAAGCTATTCTAACTTTTGGAACTAATTTCTTTTGCCACTAAGTCCGACTGGCAAGGTCATAAAATCATGTGACCACTTAAAAAGTAGAAATCCCTCACCTAGAACCAAAAACACATAGAATTTATCTCCCATAAAAAATAGCTAACTGCTCTGAAATGCTAACATGATCCAGAAATGCGAGATCAGTTTACATTAAATTTATATGTGAACCACTTAATTCTAAAATATTTTTCTTCTTAATAAAAAAAGTATAATTTGTTAAAAACGTTTTCCAAGGTGTTCATATGCAATCGCCTAAAATAGTAAAATCTCAATTTTTTTTGTGGGGGGGGGCGGTGGAGGTTAATCTACAATAATAACATATTTTTTGTTTTACTTGACCTCAGTTGAGTATAAAAAGATTTGCGTGTATTTTACATTAGTAATCTTTCGAAATAAGTAATTTTGGAGCATTTAAACTGTTGAATAGAAAGTATTTTAAAGTAAACAGTTCTTCATTTCGACTCATAAATGAAAGAATAAAAAATTAAATCCTATTTTAGTCCCTCAAATTGAGTTTCGGATGTATTGTGAGAAATTCTATTTACAACGCCATGTTTCTTTGTTTTAAGCCGCCTACGCACAATTCTAGTAGGCGGTCTGTAATTGGTTAGTTTGTATGAGCCAAGTTAATTATTTGGCGCCTTTTTTGTAATCTTTTCCTTTTCAGTCCATGATAAAAACTCGGCATGAAAGGACTCACCAAAGAACGGCTCTGAGAAGAATGCCTTATCGAGAACAGAGCCGCCACAATTTCTTCACGTTATATCACCTAAATGTTTGGTGAATTAACGGACTAGAATCTCTACAAGCAGAGACACCTTATATTGTGCCGAAGATATCCTAATTAGAGGATGGCCTCTTTTGAACATTTTCATCATCTTTATATCAACTAAATATTTGAATTCTCCTTAATTCAATTAAAGTCCCAAAGGACTCGATTTATGCCTAATTAAAGGCACCAGAATTCTTGCCGAGAACACCATGAATTACCATGGATCCTTTCAAAGGAAATATGAACTACCACTCCACCATAAGGGGTTAAACTACAGGCTCTCTATTTGAGAGGAAAAACTGGCCCACCGTTTTGCAATGGACTATACCAGGACCAATAACTTTTCTTTGCTGTTATAACTGAATAAATTTTGTAATTTGTGGATTTATTTGCCTCTGTCAGGGAGTATTGAGTTTGTGAGATTAATTTCTCACATTCTTAATTTTGCAAAACTATAAAATTCTTTTTTTTTTTTTCTGTTTTATTAAATCAGAAAAGTATTTTTTTTCTTTTCGTTAATTTCGAATTTGAACTTAACTTCAGTCGCTAAAAACTAATATAACCTTGATTTTAAGCCTCACATAAAACAATTTGTTTTGCACTCAAAAAAAAAATGTAAAAAATAAAAGGAATTGTCCTTACATTTGAAGTCGAATCCGTCATTGCCAGTTTTTATGGGGTTAAATGGTAATAAACGAAAGGAACACAGGATTTTTATGAATGAAACATGTATTCACATATATTACAGGCAAAGTGAGTTAAGTAATACCATTCATCAATGGTTGGGCGTGTGCAACCGACCTGCTTGGTCGCATGCCAATCTCAAACTCCGGGCACTGGTACTCAATACCGGAAGTGACATCACCAGAGGAAGTGACGTCATGAGATAGTCCATTAATCCCATGGAGGGGCGCCTCCAGCACCCTCCCTCCAAGGTTTTTGTTCATAAAAGCTGTCAGTACCTCTTCCTTTTAGGGTTTACCATCAATGGCTCAGTGATCTTTCTCTTAATCTTTCTCGTAGTTTAGGTGTTGGTTGAGGAGGTTCAAGATCAAAAGTGCCGATAACAGTGTCTATCGGCTCATCTTCCAATGGTGGACTGTCGCTGGTTTCAACTGATTGACATCTTAGTTGGTTCTGGTGACGTTTGTGGGTGTATGTTGATCCTTGGATGATACATACCATGTCACCGACTCTCTTAGTAATTGTACCCACCTCCCAGAATGATGTGTTGTTTTTATAACTTTGGAAAAACACTCTTTCACTTGGCATGAAACGTTTACTGGGTACATAAGTGGTCATAGTGGCCTTGACTGTTTGGGTAAGAGCTTGTCAAAAACGGATCTCACTTTCCGCGCAAACATTGTTTCTGCAGGTGAGACTGCTGTTGGTGTGTTCGGGTTGGGTGTAATCCTATACACGTGTAGAAATTGTTGAAGTGCTTCCTTAGGTTGCTTTGGCTTGGGGAATTCTTTTGGTGCAGGATTTTTTAGCTTCCGGCTTTGCAGTTTCAGTTTTTTTGCCTCCTTTGGCAGATTCTGTTGAAGCTTTCTTTTTCGATTTCGATGTTTTTAGCACATAATTGTCAGCCGACTTCTTAGCTTGTAAATCCGACATTCTTTTGAAGTCAATTAGAATTTTTTTTTTTGTGGAGTTAACCCGTGTGAAAGTTGAATCCGTCGTTGCCAGTTGTTATGGGATTAAATGGTAATAAACGAAAGGAACACCTCACATATATTACAGGCAAAGTGAGTTGAGTAATACCATTCATCAATGGTTGGGCGTGTGCAACCGACCTGCTTGGTCGCGTGCCAATCTCAGACTCCGGGCACCGGTACTCGGTACTCGATACCGGAAGTGATGTCACCAGAGGAAGTGGCGTCATGAGATAGTCCATTAATCCCATGGAGGGGCATCTTCAACAACAAGTTATTCCAGTTTAACTAGGGCAATTGGCATCTTAGAAAAAGTGTTGAAATTTTATGATTTGTTACGTCACCGTAATGCCGACAATTTCAATAGGGCCAGATTATTGCTATTTGCTAATATGCAAATGGAGGCCTTCTCACATGAACTAGGTTATTTGAAACAACCTTCCGATAAAGTGCCTCCCTCTAGGGTAACTGCCTTAGAGTTATTCCTTGATAAAAATGGGTTAATCAAAACCCAAGGTAAGATACAGAATTCTGATATTCTTCCCTTTGAGGCCAAGTTTCCCATTTCGTTGGGAAAAAAACATTATTTAACAAAACTGGCGATTAAAGAAGCTCATTTTAGCTGCTATCATATGAGGGTTAATTCAACCCTCGGTAAGTTAAGGCAGTCTGGAGTTTGGATCCCTCAGGGGAGACAAACCATAAAAGCCTTTTTGTGTACTTGCATTCTATGTAAAAGGATAAATTTTCTGCCTTGTAAGGCACCTGCTGGATCTCTATTGTCTGCTCATAGGGTGAACTTTGTTTGCCCATTTAAACAAGTGGGTGTGGATTTTACCAGACAATTTTCCATAAAGGTTAGAGGGGTAGAAGTGAAAATGTACGTATTGCTCTTTACATCCATGAGTTTGCGTGCAATTCACTTAGAATTATTGCCGAACATTAGCACCCGCTCTTTCATGCTGGCCATTGTTAAGTTTACCAATTTATTTGGTATCCCTAAGCATGTATATTCTGATAACGCGAAATCTTTTGTTGTGTCCAGAATATTGCTGTCGAACATGCTCGAATCTGACGAGCTGAAGGAACAATTTAAATCTATTCACGTTATCCATCGAACAATTCCTCTTTATTCTGCCAAGTGGGAGCTTGGGAGAGGCTAATTAAAACTGTCAAGCAATGTATGAGGGAACTATTGGGCAGAAGAAAGTTGGATTATTTTGAATTTCTGACTGCACTTTCTAATGTGCAAAAAATGACAGACCTCTCACTTATATTGCTTTTGCTGACAGTATTTTAACTCCAAATCATTTTCTACAAACAGGCTACCAACCTCGTTTGCTTATTAATAATTATGATTCTGAAGTATGTCCTGACCCCCCCCCCCCAAATAGTACTGCCTTGTTACATTCCCTCGAAATGAGGAATAAATTTGTTGAAAAATTCAATCGTATCTGGCACAATGATTACCTCTTGTCATTAAGAGAAATCAATGCCAAAATTGGGAGCAGTTGTTCCCCAAAGTTATCTGTTGGAGAGATAGTGTTTATTAAGTCTCCCAACAAACCCAGACAATTTTGGAATCATGGTAAAATAATTAAATTAATTACTAGAAGTGACAATAATGTTCATTCTGCTGTCGTTCTTAAAGACGGGTGTGAACAGGTCCATTCCTTAAAAAATCTTGTGTCCTTAAATTAACAGTAATGATAATATTCTATCGACCGAGTTTATTAAGGAAGGAGGTCCCTTCTTCTGTCCAACCTGTTCACTTCCTAATGATGGAACATCACCTATGGTGTGCTGCGATTCCTGCGACAACTGGTACCATTTCAGCTGTGTAGAAGTTAATCAACAAAATACCTTAGGAGAGTGGCTTTGTTCAAATTGTAAGGATGGAGCTCCACAGGTCATTCCACATAGTGGTCATTACTAATATATGGATACATTAGAATTATTGAAGTTTCAATTGAAATTGACAGCAGACACTGGCAAACATATTTAGATTAAGAAGTTTTATCTGAATTAAAGTTCTATAATTATTGAATCTCAATTTGAATTGTCAACAAATTAACACATATTAAAATTAAGAAGTTTTAACTGAATTATCACATATTAAAATTTATAAATTTATCTGATAGAGTTATGTATATTGAATTAACTTGCTATTTGTCATTTATCCGACCGTATTATTAATTAATTTGTATTGGAAAAAAGTAATGATTATCCATTACTTTCCCCGCTCCTTGGCAGTGTGTGAGAAATTCCATTTACAACGCCATGTTTCTTTGAGTTTAAAGGTATGGTTTTTGTAATTTGTGGATTTATTTACTTCTGCCAGGGATCAATTTCTCACAGTATCTCCAAATTAAATAATTGATGGTTAAATTCTATTTTACAAAAAAAAAAAAAAATAAATAAATAAAATAAATAAATAAATAAAAATAATAATTTTACCATTTTAGGGCTAAAGGAATAATTTTTGAGCTTTATTAAAAAATATATATTCAACCTTTTTTACAAAACAACTCCAAAATGATAAAGTAATGCTTCTTTGCTTTTGTATTGTCTCTAAAATAAAAATGCTTCCTTATATAGAAAATTATAAATTTGAGTTATCGTTCTTCCTTAACCTATTTTACGGACTTGTTTATAAAATGGAGATTATATTTTTCCGGTAGAGTTTTTTTTTTTTTCAGCGTTTCAAATGTATAATGAAATTTACTACATATTGTTGATGTTATTTACTAACTTACTAGGAGTTTTTACAAGGCCATCAACAAAGATTTCTCCTCTAGAACAACCTGTGGTGTTCCTGGAGTCTGAGTGACAACAAGTTTTCCACAGATTTCCAGTACTCTCCACATGCTTTGATAACTTTTCCAAATTAATTTGCGTTATCGCAACGATCATTAGCAATTTATTTCTCGCTGGCAGCGACTATTGGTCTTTACTAGAATTTGTATGGCACTCTGGACCTCCCCAGGCCCAAAAGGCCCCCGTTTTATTCGCACTTATTCAATGAAGGTCTGGTTAGTGCTTTCTCTCCTCGGTCTTTCCATCTTCTTAACCTTCATGATTGTTTGGTGTGGTGTCAGTTGATGCCAACACGTTTTTTTTTTGGGGGGGGGAGGGGGGAGTGAACGGATGATGATAATAATAATAAATAAAAAAACATAGTTTAAGTAAACATAAGTCGTTTGAAAAAAACAACATTTTATTCTAAATAATTTAGGTGACTGAAATAGGAATTACACAAAAATAATTTTCTTGCGCCCTGTCGTAATAAAAACCCATGTATTATGAATTATCAATATCGCCCCCCCCTTTTTTTTCGACCGAACAACTCAAATTTAATAGTTAGAAATGTCAAATGCCATCATGCATTTTAGCATTTACTTTCAAGGTCATAGGATTATTATTGTTCAACGAAAGTAACGGAATCTTAAAAAGAAATCTGAAGTTTAGGATTTCCTTATTTTTCAATTAAAGTAATTACTTATTTTTATTTATTTATAATTATCACCGTAAAAATATAAAATGCTTATTTTTTATTCGAAAACTTACCACCGAAATAAAAAAAAAAGAAAGAAAGAAATGTCACCTTGAAACAGGGAAATTTCACTCCTACGGGATAACCTAAGTTTTTAATTTTGAAAAATATTTTTAATAATACAAATGAAAATATTTATTTTTATTTCAAATGAGTACACGTTCGTTATCAAATTTTCAAATATAAAGGTGTAACAAGAGGTTCCTTGCTCATTACGTCTGAACATCAATAAAGAAAAAAAAAAGAAAAAAGGATAAAACGATGTATTTATCCGATGTCGACCGAGTAAAGCACTTTGCGAATTAAAAATATGGTACTTATGCAGAATACGGACAGTATTGAAATAATAATATTATTATTTATAAATACATTCTTAACAGGAAGGGGGACTTTTTTGTAACTATTCTGTACTTTCACCTATTTGGTGCACTGGTGCAGTGATCACATACACTTATTGGTCCGTGCTGAAATAATAACGTTATTATTAAAAAAAACATTCTTAACAGGGGGAGGGGAGGGAGTTTTGTACGTATTCTGTACTTTGACCTTACAATTGAATATAAAAAAAACAAAAACATATCATAAAACTTTAATTAAACTTGGAAATACGATTAAAAATATAGCGCGGATCAGTAAGTAATATATTTTATAAACATAAGATATCGTAAAAATTGAATTTAACGAAAAAAATCGTGTCTAAAAAATAGCGCGGTCTGTATTATTTTACATAAGTAAGGTAGCAAATATATAATCAATGATTAATCATGTTTACAATACAAAAAAAAAAAAAGGATTTCAAACAATAGTTTTAATATTTGTTTATTCGATTTTTGATTGTAGCAAATATTCGATTAACAGTAAATAAATAAAAATAATTCGAAGCGTATTTTACGTACAATAAAATCGAGAAACACACGCACGCACTCACGCGTCTTTATTTACTTGCTTCCCCACGAAGTTGGAGTTGAACACATGGTCAGTTTTTAATGTGTGAGAAACCAGTTCCACACACACAAAAAAAAAGACACTCTGGATTCCGGCAACAATGAAAATTGCCTCGGTCTAACAAGACTTCTCCTTCACTAACTGAGGGTATTTTTTAAAAAATACTTTAATGCAGAAATTTATCCATTTCAGAATGTTTACATAGCAGTTTTTCTAAATGTATTGACGTTCTTTTTTTTTTTTTTGAGGGGGGGGGTTCTATTTATTTGCCTACCCACGGTATTTAATGTGAAGAAAATCCAGCTCCTCCAAAAATGCAACCCAGATTGGAATAAAAATAAAAATTACCTCAGTCGAGAAGGAGTTCTTCACTTAAGACAGAAAAGGATGAAGCTAGGTCACCAACATTCTTATTTTCACTCATTAACAGTTCCCGCGCTTTAAATGCAATTAAAACACTTTATTTACATTTTATATTATTGGTTTCTTCTTAATGAATTTATCCTTGTTACAGTTAACTATATTTAATTATTTTTCTTTTATCCCTTTATTTACTCATGCATACATAACTAATGCAAAATAGCAACACATTATATAAAGTGCACAGTGCACGGGTGTTTCTGGGAGAAAGACAGCGTTTTAGGGGCAGGTTATCGATAAGTACAAGGCCGGAAGTTTACATAAACGTCTGAGCATGCGCACTTCCTGAATTTGGCATGTGTGGGGAGGGGAAGAGGGGGCGGATTGATTGACAAAACCTAAACTTCCGGAATTGTGCCAAAGAACATGGCCACTTCGTTGGACCACCATGCCATTAACTTCACTCTCCTGATATTTTTCTGTCTTCTGCACTCGGCGCTGGCCGGGTCGCAGGTAACTCGCGTACAAGCGATTTTTGTGGAAAGCGAGAAGATTTTCAAAGACAGTTCTTTCTCGCCGAAAGTATACACTTCGGAAAACCAACGAATTCGTTTGATCGGACAGGGTCTGTCTGAAAATACGGAGATCGCGTTCACAACAAAAAATCAAGTCAAGGAGACAACGTGCGATGATTTAAAACGGACAAATTCATATACGGCCGAAATATCCCGGACTAATGACACTGGCACAGCAATTTTTATTATTAAACTTAATAAATTGTTGCCCAGTGAGGAATATTATTATGTATGCATTAAAGAACCGGTGAATCTGAACTCTTCTACGGGTTCTGTCAGTTTAAGCAAATGGGTCCACCAGGGTAACGAACCATGGGTTCGTATCAAAACGGAACCCAAACCGGTAAAAAAGACCTTGCTACCAGTTTGGCTACAGGCTATGCTTATATGTTTACTTTTAATATTGTCCGGGCTGTTTAGCGGCTTAAACCTTGGTCTTATGTCCTTGGACAAAACCGAACTTCAGATTATTGAACAATCCGGATCTAAGTCCGAAAAGCGTTATGCAAGGACCATTCGCCCTGTTCGTGAAAAGGGCAACTTTTTACTCTGCACTTTACTTTTGGGCAATGTTTTAGTCAACAATACGTTGACTATTCTTATGGACGATTTGACCGGCAGTGGGTTATTTGCTGTTATTACGGCCACAGTCGGTATTGTAGTATTCGGCGAGATCGTCCCTCAGGCAATATGCTCCCGCCACGGTCTGGCGGTAGGTGCTCGGACTGTTTGGATCACTCGCCTTTTTATGATTATTACATTCCCTCTTTCGTTCCCGGTCAGTCTAATACTGGACAAGATCCTGGGCGAAGAGATCGGGCAAGTTTACAATCGAGAAAAACTCCAACAACTCATACGACTAGCCAAAGATCTCAAATGCGAAGAAGTAGATATTATCTCGGGTGCGCTAGCCCTCACTAAGAAAACTGTCAAAGATGCTATGACGAAAATGTCCGATGTGTTCATGTTAGAACTGAATACCATTCTGGACTTTGAGACCGTGTCGGAAACTATGAAGCAGGGCTACACTCGCGTACCTGTATACGATAGGGAACGGGACAACATCGTGGCTATTTTAAATATCAAGGACCTGGCCTTACTTGACCCCGATGATTGTACACCACTAAAGGCCGTTTGTAAATTTTATAATCATCCTGTATTATTTGTGTTTGATGACCACAAACTGGACAATATGTTACACGACTTTAAACAAGGTAAATGATTTTATTTATTTGTTTTAATTTAACTGTATATGAATGGACATTAATTTATGCTTTTTATTTACGCTCGGCGTACTAGTATTACTACGACTACTACGATTGTGCTACGACCGTTGTAAAGAGAATCTATTTATTTACGATTTCAGCGCGTGGAAATATTTTTTCTTTTTACCAAATTGTTAGATTGGACCTATCGTCTCTTTCTGTAACCGTTTGGTTTATCTATCTATCTATCTATCTATCAGTATATTAAGTTATAAAAAAACAACTGTTATAAATATGGCTATTTTTATTTTATTTCTACGTCTTAAACGTAATTTTAAAACTACGAATGGGATATTCTAATAGAATGACTTTTCAAAAAAAAAAAAAAAAAAAAAACTTGGTATGCTAAAAACGTACACAACACAACCCACATCGAGACTACTACTCTCGTTTTCTTCCAATTTCCCGTTTTTTTTTTTTTCTTTTAGCGTGTTCTTTTTTCTTTCTATTAAAACACCTAATTCGGTGATTCGACGATTCATTTTTGGAGATTGAACAAATTGATGTCAAACAGTATAAGACTAAGTTTCTAAGGAAATTCACACACATAGACACAACAAATTTCCAACTAGTAGTAAAACTACATTTACATATGTTAGTGATGGATGAGATTGTGTTTGGACACGTGACCGTTTTATTCGCAAACAATTTTATTTTTCAAGTCCCTTTTATTTGTTCAAACGATTATTCCCAGGTTTTCCGTTAAACATTTTAATATTTTATGTAAATATTTTTTTTTGAAAGTATTCAATCTTGAAAACAAAAAGAGATTTGGTGAAATGTTAAAAAATAAATAAATGTATGCATTTTTCTACTTGTGTTTTGGGGTGGAAAATGCTATAACCATGGCATCACAACTAAGAAATTATGACTTTTTTGTTTTATTTTCAAAACAGTAACGGATTATATATATATATATATATATATATATATATATATATATATATATATATATATATATTATCCGTTATTTACTCAAGACTGACAACAAATTATTTAATCTTTTTTCTCAAAATAGAATTTTAATTTTTAAGTTAACCGAAAAAAAAAAGGTTGTGATGTCAAAACGCTTCGCAAGGTCAGTTCTAAATATTTCGAAAAATCGATAAACAAAACAAATTCAGCAAAAAGATTTTTACCTTTTTATTGTAATTTATAACTTTCGATCTTATTTAAAGACGAACTGGGTTTCTTTTAAGTGTGGTTTTAATTTGCATTTGTTGTCTAAATGCAAGGGTCAACCATTCTTGTCTATGTTCATATCAATAAACTGGCGACCACTTCTCATGTGTCTGTATGTTTCTCGTCTCTACGCGACTTACACATATTTTTTTAATTTACTATTATTAATCGATTATTTGTTGAAATAAAAAATGCAAAGTATTAAAACGAACATTTACAAAAAAAAAAAAAAAAAAAAAAAAAATGCCATTAATAAATTAAATTCAGCAAAACGCATTTTCGTTTCGGTAAATTTTTACGACGTGCCCCAGAGCGTATTATAAACACCCCACTTTCCCCATGTTAAGAACGGCTTTCGGAATAAACACCCTTCCAACCTCGAAAGCCGTTCTTAACATGATGAGGTTGGGGTGTTTATACTACGCTGGTGGGGCACTGGGGCAGGGGCACTGGGCAGGTCATAAAAAATATCTTTGTTTCTTCTTGAACAAGTTAGCAATTTTAATCTTATTTTTTAAATAATTATTGTGTGACCCTTGGAAATTTGGGTACTCATGCACTTATTGATCCGTGCTGAAATAATGTTATTATTTAAAAAGCCATTCTTAACAAGGGGAGGGGAGGGTGTTTTGTACCTATTCTGTACTTTAACCTTACAATTGAATAAAAAAAAAAAACATAAAACTTTAATTAAACTTGGAAATACGATTAAAAAAATATCTCGGATCAGTAAATGCATTAGCACCGAAATTTGAAAAGAATTTGGAAGCATTTAAACTGTCGAATAGAAAGTCGTTTCTGGCTTTAACACTCATAGCAAGAATTAAGTTTGGAAGCTGACAGCCTGACAGCCAATAATTGCGATTAAAACAATTTTACCTCAACAAAATGAGTTATTGTTTATATAAAAATTAAATTAAACTTTAAAAAATAATTTCATTGAGAAATTTATGAAAAAAAAAAAAACAAAACAAAAAAACAGCAATTAAAAGAACACCCCCAAAAGTAAAACATTAAAAAAAAGAAAGAAAAAAAAAAAAAAGAGGTAAGCAAAACTGAAAGTAAATACTTCTGGGCAACCCCGGGTGTGCGCAGGCGCAGCTAGTTTTTCATAACTTAAAAAAAAAACTTGATTTCTTTTTGAAAAATGTCTGGTATCATTGATTTTTGTAATTTTTATTTATATATTCATTATTTAATAACAAATCGTTTAGTGCTTGTGCTTGTAATAATACAACTTTTGCGGTCAAAATGTGTCTGTTCTGATACTGCACTTTGTCCTCGGTAAGTGAAAAAGAAATGATTCTAGACTAAGGAAATTTAAATTTTTGTCCCAATCCAGAACGCCTCTTTTTTGGGGTGCTGAAGTGCTGAACTGCTGAATTTCTCCCACATCAAAAACCTACATTGTGTCTAACTCTGCCCTCGTGGGGAGGCAAGTAAATAAACACTTCGACTTAGAATTCAATTTAATGCATGGAGCAATGGGCATGGCATGTAATTTTAAATTGGTAGGTTTGATCTTGAGGTCGAGTTCTCATGGTAATAAATTACAGGCTGATTTTCCGTAAATAAGTACAAGATATATTTCATTGTTATTTATTTTATTCTAAACTTTACTTTTTGCCCAGCTGTTCATGTTCATGTTACGGATTAAAAAAAATTATTTTTTTTTTTAGATGAGGCGCTCAGTAATTTGTACTCATTACGTAACGATTAAAAACCTTAACAATCAGTTTTAAGTGTCAGTCTTCGGGAGAATGAAGGTTCAATCCTTATTACAAGAGATAATAATGAAGACTGATATAATAAATAAAGAACAAAAAAACAGTTGCCCCCTCCCCCCAATCCGGATTGCGTAAAATGTTCAGTTTGAAATTCATTAGCCCCCCCCCCCCCAGTTCGGAAAAGATGCACATTGGAAAAGATATCGAAGGTTATATTGGTCAAAAATGTTTTGGATATTATAACCAAAATAAGAATAGTCCGAATAATATTTTAAAATGGCAATCTAAACGTGTAAAACTCTGGCGAAATTAAATGATCGCATGAAAAGAAAACAATTGAACAAATCTTTGGTATTTAAAGAGGAGGGTATTACATTTTGGAATACACCATTTTAGCTTTAAGATTCATATATATATATATATATATATATATATATATATATATATATATATATATATATATATGATACATGTTTTTCCCCTTTTCAGAATATATGCAATGTGAAACCAAAACTAAATATAAACATTTCGGCTTTACTGTTATTCTAGTAGTAACAGGTTCCCTTGCGAGCGACATTGGGAAATGAATTATTAATGTTTGTCTAACTACGATGACGACATCGGTCTTTCATTCAGTTATGAAATTGATTGCAGACACAATCTTTATCATTCATAAAGAAATATATATTTGAATTAATGTTTATTTTCGTTTTTGTTGTCGTTGTGGTTGAATGTGTTAACGGCAAATTTTTACTTGTCCATACTTGATAAATTCCCCACGAGGGCAAACTTAAACGAAATGTGTGTTTTTAATGTAGGTAAAATCCAGTCCCCCAAAAGGGGCACTAGATGAGACAAAAATAAGAATTGGCAGTCCCGGAAGGTTTATTCACTGGAAACTCATTTATGTTCTTTGCTTTCTCTGTTCTCTCCCCTGTAACTTTCTCTTTCTCCCCAACCTTCTCTCTCCTGTTCTCTCTTTCCCTCTCCTGTTCTCTCTTTCCCTCTCCTGTTCTCTCTTTCCCTCTCCTATTCCCTCTTTCCCTCTCCTGTTCCCTCTTTCCCTCTCCTGTTCCCTCTTTCCCTCTCCTGTTCCCTCTTTCCCTCTCCTGTTCCCTCTTTCCCTCTCCTGTTCCCTCTTTCCCTCTCCTGTTCCCTCTTTCCCGCTCCTGTTCCCTCTGTCTCCCTCTCCTGTTCCCTCTGTCTCCCTCTCCTGTTCTCTCTGTCTCCCTCTCCTGTTCTCTCTGTCTCCCTCTCCTGTTCTCTCTGTCTCCCTCTCCTGTTCTCTCTGTCTCCCTCTCCTGTTCTCTCTGTCTCCCTCTCCTGTTCTCTCTGTCTCCCTCTCCTGTTCTCTCTGTCTCCCTCTCCTGTTCTCTCTGTCTCCCTCTCCTGTTCTCTCTGTCTCCCTCTCCTGTTCTCTCTGTCTCCCTCTCCTGTTCTCTCTGTCTCCCTCTCCTGTTCTCTCTGTCTCCCTCTCCTGTTCTCTCTGTCTCCCTCTCCTGTTCTCTCTGTCTCCCTCTCCTGTTCTCTCTGTCTCCCTCTCCTGTTCTCTCTGTCTCCCTCTCTCGTTCTCTCTGTCTCCCTCTCTCTCTCCTCTCTGCCTCCCTCTCTCTCTCCTCTCTGTCTCTCTCTCTCTCTCCTCTCTGTCTCTCTCTCTCTCTCCTCTCTCTGTCTCTCTCTCTCTCCTCTCTGTCTGTCTCTCTCTCTCCTCTCTGTCTGTCTGTCTCTCTCCTCTCTCTTCTCTCTCTCTCTCTCCTCCCTCTTCTCTCTCTCCCCTGTTTTTTCCACGCTCCTCTTCTCCTTATCTATCTCTCTCACTCTTTGCCTCTCCTCTTCCCTCTCTCCTTTCCTCCTCTTCCCTTTCTCTGTCTTTTTCCTATTGCTTTCTCTCCTATTTTCTATTTGTTTCTTTCTCTCTCCTATCCTCTCATCTCTACACTATCTCTGTTTCTTCTCCCCGCCCCTCTCTCGTTTTTTCTTTTTTTTCTTCCTTTTTGTGTCCTGTTCTCTTTCCATCTTCTGCGTTTCTAGCTTTCTCTGTCATGTTTCTCACTTCCCTTTCTGGTTTTCTTGCATTAACGCTTTGTCACCTTTCCACATACAATGCATGTTATCCCCAAATAATAAACCGTATTGTACCGTCCAAGCTCAATTTCGCTTACTTGATTAATTTGAGAACGTGTATCAATGTGATGATGCGGTACTGTATAAAAAATACAAAGTAAAAATTTTTATATTGCATTTAATTTATTCTTTTAATAATGATTACATTGATGAATAGTTAAATCATTAATCAATTTTAATTAAAAAAAAAAACAAAAAAAAAAAACTAAATAAACAAAGTAAAAACTTCTAAACGTAAAATAAAAATTATTACTATTTAAAAAAAATGAGTATTCTGATGAGAACTCTAGATAAATTGCACATCATATTTAGAAAATTCAGATAAGCCATGCTCAGAAAAACGAGGCAATACTCAAATTGTGGAAAGGTAAAGTATATTATTGCTAAAAAAAAATTATTATTTAACTTTAAGCATATTTAAAGTAATCAAAATTTAAATAAAAAATATGAGAATGAAATTGCTGTACTAGTATTTAATTTAACACTTTTTTCTAATATTACATTTACAATATTTTTAGGAAACTAATAGTTATCTGTAAAGTTGTTAGCTCTTAATAAAATTGTTTCATTATTTGCATATCTAACAGATAACTTTATCTTGTAGGATTTTAAAAATTGAACCTAAATGACATTTAAGCTGAAATGTTAAATTTTGATTCTGACTACCCAGTTTTTAGTTATTGCTGTGTCCTATTATAACTTACTTTTCTACAGTTAGTACTCAAATGATATACTTTTCTACAGTTTATTAAAAAAACAGTAATGTAGTCAAGTCTGGACAAGTACTAATAGGAAAACATTTTTTAATTATGATACCAATGAAAAAAAAAATTGTATTTTTTAATGGAAGAATATAAAGAGTTGTCTCCCTTGCGACTAAAATTTCATTTCTTTCACAAGTTTTAAAAATGTACAAGCAGAAAAAAAATCTCCCCTCCGCAATTAAATAAAATATAATCTCAAATCTTCTGCTCTTTACTAAAATCTTTGAATCGTTAATCAATTTAGTGATAATTTAACACCTTGAAAATGTTAGGCGTCTCTCTGACAAATGGATTTAGGCCATCTCATTGTACTGATTATCCTAATGGTAATCTATGAATGTATATACCACCGAATAGAGAATACAGTAGCACTAGATATCTTCAAAGTCTGACATGGTGTTATCAAGAAAATCAACTCTTACAAAATTACTGGGCAATTATTAAATATTCAGATTTTTCTAAGCTGAAAGAAAGACCAAAGTTGTTCTTGATATTTAAACGACATCACATCAATCACATCAAGGCTCAATACATGGACCTGTGTTATTTCTGGTCTTAAATGACCTCTCCAGTGCAATTGTATCCAAGAGGGATTTATTGCATCTTATTCCCAACATGAGAGCAAGTCGAATGGTGACACATTCAAGACAATGACTAAATTCTTAGAAAATGAATCGAAGTCTGTAATAGAATGGTAAAAAGTTAGATGTTCGCATTTAATGCTACCAAAACAAAGCTCTCTTTACAACCAATTGCCATGGCTGATACCGCTCTTCTTGATAGTCCAATGTTCAAACTTCTTAGTTTAACATTTTCAGGTAGTATGAAATGATATAAATATATAAAAGATATTCCCTGGACTGTTGCAATGAAGGTAGGCTCCCTCTATCCATGTAGATTTTTTTTTTTTGCATCTGTCAGTATCCTATATTGCTAAAAAAAGACACTATTCATCTTTGCATGAAATACTGTTGACACCTTTAAGCTGGAGCACTGACCACTACTCCCATTTTTGGATAAAATCCAAAATGAATTTCTAACTTAATAGGTCCTGTGCTGTCTGACACACTCTCGTCTCTGTCACCATATTTTACGTAATGTTGCATCGCTGTGCTTGTATTCGCTGCGGCCGGTTGTTCAGTGTGCTTTTCAGTTTATATAATTTCTAAATCGGCTTTTGTCACTGGTCTACGATATATACACACTGACAACGAATAAAGCACAACACAGCTGATCTATAATATATTTTGTTTATTTCACACTGACAACAGTTTTCGATTTAGTTATGATGAGTGTTGACATCAGCACGTGGCAGGGGTGTGGTACAGATGTTGTCAGTGAAGAAAATGTGTCATTTGTCCTCGCTTTGTGACTGACTGTTGCTTACTTGTTGAGTCGATTTATATAAACATTCTTTCATACTGGAATGTTTACTATTTCCCATTGTCTATTGTTCTAATCTTTTGACTGATATTTCTGGTCAATTGTGCATTCCAATAAACAGTGGTGGAAAGCCTCGTATTCCTTACATGAAATCAATCTGCGTGTGTGCAACCCATTGAATTCCTCTCTTCCTTGGGTCACCTGCTAAATATCGAACACTTGTTTTATAAATGCATCCATAGATGTATTCCGACCCACCTAACTAGCTGCTAAATCTCACCCTTTCAGCATAGAGGTTTCTAGTTGTTTCAGTCTCTCTTTGCCAAGTGTAGTATAGCATTGCTGATATGTTTGGAGTTCAGCATCCAGGGAGAGGAATGGTGAAATTGAGGTATGTGAAGTCTTTGATAACCTTGAGGATATAGTAGGCAATGATTATATTTTGGATACCATTTACATTTTGGCCGAACGTTTGCTTTTTTAAGCTGATGGTCATGCTGAACTCATCACATACGTGTTACAAAGAACCTGATGACTCGTTACAATACTTTTCTAGAGTATGTTGTCAGTGCGGCATTATCAAAGAAGAGCATCTTATGTATAAGTATCTTCTGCACACACATACACGTATGCTTACATAAATAAAGGGCGAATGAACTCTTTTTCTGGGTCAATGGCCAACTAGCACCGTGTGTGTGTGTGTGTGTGTGTGTGTGTTTGTTTTTTTTGGGGGGGGGGAGGGCTCCCGTAAGCCGTGGTGAAAGCAACCTTTCTAGGAGAAGCAAATCTTAAAAAACCATAAAGCGGAAGACCATTACCCGCATTAAGCTGGTCTGCAGTTTAATTTGTTGCTGGCTATCTTGCTCTTGCTTGTTGCTGGATCTGAACATTTTGAACCGAGAGAGAGACTTAGCTGTCGTACAAAGCTAAGACTGTAACATCATATTTGTATAGATACTCCCTCAGGCATTTGGGCTCATGGATTTTAAGTGTCTGAGGTAGTGGCACTCGTCTGACAAGACGTTGCAATCATCATCATCATATATATATATATATATATACATATTAGTGTTGGGACGATTGGAATCTGAATTGGAAAAAAAATAACCAGCACGATCAACATGCCTCACTTCTAGATCTCTTTCTGACAACGGTTCCCAATGACTGTACAACAAATGCCCACAGCCCACTCGGGAATGCTGATCACGCTGTGATAATGGTAGAAATCAGCCTAAATTCTCGCCCTAAAACTGAAGACCCACTACTCAAAACAACGAGGTATTACAAAAAGGCTGATTGGGAAGCCATCAGGGAGCTCATCAGAGATGCCCCATGGCAAAATATCTTTACTCTTCCAGCGGAACAGTGTGCAAATGAGACAACTGAATGGTTCAAAACTGCTATTGAAGCACATGTTCCCGCACGGAAATACTATAGCAAGCCCCACTCTCCCCAATGGTTTACTTCTGCTTGTGCAGCTGCCATTTGTCAAAGGCAGCGTGCGTTCCGCAGATTCAACCGACATAAGTCCAGCTCAAATAAACAGAAATTTATAGAAGCTAGAAATAATTGTAAGAGAGTGATAGACACAGCTAAGACAGATTACTCTGAAACCACCAGAAAGCGCATCGAAGCACAGAAATTAGGAACCCGGGATTTTTGGAAAATCTACAACAGCGTAGTTAATAATGGACAGTCAATTATTCCCCCACTAACAAACAATCATGAGGTTGCTTGCACGGCAACTGACAAGGCTAATCTGCTTGCCAGTCGGTTTGCCTCAAACTCCACACTGAACTCGGTACACCACTCACTCCCTGATTTTCCTCTGCGAACAGACGCCACACTTGACGATTTGAAAATCACCCCTTCTCAGGTACATGCTATCATAAAAAACCTAGACACCTCAAAAGCATGTGGACCAGATCTCATCCCGGCTATGCTATTAAAAAAATGCTCTGCCGAGGTTGCTCCAATTCTGTCCAAACTTTACAATAAATGCCTTAACGAATCTTGTTTTCCCGACTGCTGGAAAACCGCCTCTGTGGTACCAGTCTTCAAGAATTCTGGTGAAAGAACTGACCCACTAAATTATCGCCCCATTAGCCTCCTCCCGCTTTTCGCCAAAATATTTGAGTCCTTAGTTAATCAAGCCCTAGTCCAGCACCTAACAGCTGCTAAACTTCTGACTGACAAACAATATGGATTCAGGCAAGCCCGTTCAACAGCAGATATCTTAACTGTAGTTTCTGAATGTATATACCGTTCATTGGATAAAACAGGGGAGGGTAGAGCGGTGGCCCTTGATATATCTAAGGCTTTTGACAGGGTATGGCATGATGGTCTTCTAAGGAAAATTAGATCATATGGAATCACTGGAAGAATTCATAATGTAATTAAATCCTTCTTAAGTAATAGAAAAATCAAAGTTGTCCTCGACGGATATACATCCAAACAATATGACATAAATGTGGGAGTACCTCAGGGGTCTATCCTTGGACCTCTATTATTCCTGATATTCATAAACGACCTCCCTGATAATATTGTTTCGGAGATGGGTATATTTGCCGATGACACCACTCTTTATAACAGATATGAGGGGAAAACAAATGAACACATATCCAAGAAAATGGCAGAAACACTAGAGGATGACCTCCAATCCGTAGTGGAATGGGGACAAAAATGGTTGGTCACATTCAATGCTGCTAAGACTAAGCTTGTTTCCTTCAATAACTACAAGAAACCTTCTCTACCACCAATAGCAATGGCCAAGAACACATTGCCTGAAAGTACTTCTTTTAAACTCCTCGGCCTAACGTTTACAGGGAATATGAACTGGAATAGATACATTGAGAGCATTGCCAAGGCTGCTGCAAGGAAGGTTGGCTCCCTCTACCGTGCTAGAAAACTACTTATGCCTGCCAGTATCCTATACCTCTATAAGGCAACCATTCGCCCATGTATGGAGTACTGTTGTCACATCTGGGCTGGTGCATCTGCTGCTTGTCTCTCGCTCCTGGACAGGGTTCAAAAAAGAGTCGCCAACCTGATAGGTCCTGAACTGTCATCTAGGCTTCAACCTCTGTCCCATCGACGAGATGTTGCATCCCTCTGCCTGTTCTACAAATACTTTAATGGTGAATGCTCTGACGAACTGCAAACACTTGTACCTCCCCGACATAACTACCCCCGACAAACCCGACAAGCTACTAAGTCTCATCCCTTTACAGTAGAGATCCCTAGGTGCAAGAAAGCCTTTTACTCCAATAGTTTCTTCCCCAGAACTGCGGGTCTTTGGAACTCCCATCCGGGATTCTGCTTTCCCAACTGCAATGATATGCAGAAGTTCAAGTGTAATGTTAACAAACATCTTTCTACTCTTCTCCCTTCATAATGACCCCGCTAATTAATTCCCTAATAGTAGCCCCCTGCTTCAAAGTGGCACTGTGCCTTGTTTGGGGTGAAAATTGAATAAAAAAAAAAAAAAAAAAAAAAAAAAAAAATTGGTGCCTATTTTCCGATGCAAAAACGATTCTTTTAATTGTCTTTTTTTTTTATATTTGATTTTGTTTAAAGCAAAATCTTCCATTGTTGGTAATAATGATAAAATAATAAATATTTATTGATTTTAAACTACCAGTAAAGCTAAAATCTGTAGACCATCCTCCACAAGTGTAAGTTTATGTTCAGAAAAATATCTGCATATTTAACAAGTGTTTTTATAGAAATCAGGGGAAAATAACAACTCTATAGTTAAATGTTTAGAGATCTATAAAAAATCGGAATCAGGAATTTAGTATGGAATCCGGAAATTGTATTGGAATAGTCCCATCACTAAAATATATGTGCCACTTCTTGACATAAACTTACCATCTCTTCAGGTTGATGTTGAGTGTTGATGTGCCTGTAAGTGGCTCTTTAGCCCAGCTTCACTCTTGCATAATCGTTCACATGATCGTTGCAGGAGAACTTGGTGCTTGCTCCATTTTACTTCAGTCTAAGTTCTCAGAAATGAAGGGGCTCCTTTCCTAGAGACTAACACTTGATTTCTATATGAGATACACAGATATTCGAATATTCCATTAAATCTCCTTTACCACCAAAACACTGAAACAGTAAAGAAGTTAATAATATTAATTCTCATCTCCCAAATTAATCTATTAAATATATTATAGTAAATCTTTCTCATAGTCTCCTGACCTTACTGGATTTCAAGATAAGAATTCACATGGTCAGGTGGAGTATCCAACTTAGTTCTGTTACTATAGAAAACATCACTTGGAGAAGGTGCACCATTTCTCGTATAAGCCACTGTGTGTAAGGCATACTGGGGAGATCTTATTTGGGCTGCGAACACTGTGATTTTTAATATTTAGTCAGGGTTTACTTCTAAGGAAAAAGTACCCTCTTGCCAGGTTGTCCTGACAAACTTCTGTACAGAGAGACCTTAGACACTCGAGGATAGTGTCCAGTAGGCATTCAAGTTCTCTCTGGTATTGGGACGTGCTTCATTTTACTTCAGTCGAAGTTCTCAGAAATAAAGGAGCCCCAATTTCTGGTGCTGACATTTTATCTCTATTTAAGATGTGTATTCGAATATTCCATTAAAGTTTTACTGTACCTTTCAAATACTGAGTTCGTAAAGAAGTTTGGAACAATTTTATTATGCACCTTTGAATGTCTTGTCAAACCGCTTGCCGATTTAGAGATGAATCCACAACTTGGGTGGACTGGGTAGCAGCACATCCTCATATTGTGTGACGTCACATGGTTCACCATACCAACTTTAGACAGAACAAATTTGCCAAGGATTGTGTATTTCAGTTCTTGTTGAAGTTTGTCAAGAATTTCTGCCGCACGCGTGTATATATATATATATATATATATATATATATATATATATATATATATATGTGTATGTATGCGCACACAAACTTTCATCAAACTAAGTGCCGAAAATACCTAGTTGTCAAATTCATTTATCCTTGTTTGTGGGTTTTCTTTTTATAATTCTTTCCTTAAAAGACAAACCACAAACTTTTTTCTAAAAAAAAAAAAAATACATCCTCTCCTACACACTTTCTTAAAAAAAGAAAAAAAAAGTTGTTCATTTCGTTGTGACAAGTGCAATTTATTGCTGTTGTTTTAAAACGGCTGTGTCGGATTACACCTAAAATGAAGTCAATGCAACCTTGTTTTTGTATAAATTATATTGTATAAATAAAAGTATGTCCATCCATTTTTTTTGTACTTTTCCTAACAAAGACAATTTTATATTGCCCGAGATTGAACAAGAAACACTATGGCCTTTTGCATCCAGCTCACCGCATTTACCTTTTTTTTTTCTTTTTTTTTTAAATTGTCTGTTTATCTTTTTAATATATATTTTAAAATATTAAAGTGTGTGTGTGTGTGTGTGTGTGTGTGTGTGTGTGTGTGTGTGTGTGTGTGTGTGTGTGTTGGAAGGACATTAATTGGATGGAAGAGTGTTTAAGTAAGGTGACATTAATTGGGTGAAATTGAATTTAACAGTTCAAAGTTAAACGGTCCCAAACAAAACGACCCTCCCCCTCCCTTCCATCACATGTAAAAAAATCAGCAGAGGTGTTTTTCTTTATATTGCCGTTAAGACTTCAGGTTGGCAGTAGGGTTAAAGAAGGCCATATTGATGACCTGCAAATCAGACTAAAAATTGGTTTGAATTCGATTTTGACAAGAATCTTTTTTTTTTTTTTTTTTTTTTTTTTTTTTTTTTACATAGGAGTCACCATTTATCAAGACTCGGAGACCACTCTAGGATGAGGGTTAATGAGTGCACAGTAGTCAATGGGACAATATCGTATTAATTGTTAGTAGTTGAAATTTAGTAAATTGGATTACTTAAGTGGACGGCTCATCAAGAACTTGTTTACGTTGGACTTGAAGATGACCAAATTGTAGTCAACTGGAAAGCAGGCAAACGGAACAGAGTTCCACAGGCATGCAGTTCTAAGAAAGGAGCTTTGTTCATGGAATCTTTGTTTAGGTTTAGGCACAGATAAAGAGTGGGAGAAACTATTGATAGTGGTTTCTGTCTTGCGACCTTGGCAACAGATTTGATGTATGTGTTCCATTTACGTCAGGAGTAAAGGTCAGACCCAAAAGCTTGTCAAAACATGGAGCCTCCCCAAGACGAGAGCCATTCATTTCAACTGATGACAGATGGGGATCAGAGCATTGATGATGTAAAAATAAAAGCTTGGTTTTAGATGCATTAAAAGTAACCAGCCACCTCTTCCCCATTGTACCACATGCTCAAGATCAGAGGAGAGATAATCAGAGAGAACTTGGTCATTTTCAACCTTTGATGTGTTTCCATAGATGGTAGTGTCATCAGCATAAATGTCTATGAATGATCTTAGGATGTGATTTAGGAGATCAATGATGTAAATCAGGAAGAGAGTTTGGCCCAGGATGGATCCCTGAGGGACTTCAGCATTAATATTGTGAGTTTCTGATTTCTGTTCATCAACCACTTCTCTTATGAAGCTATCAGAGAGAAATGATTTAATAATTGAGTAGACATTTCCAGCTATACCATAGCTGGAGATCTTATAGAGTAGACCTTTATGCCATACCTACCAAAGGCCTTTGATATGTGAAGAGCAATTACCCTAGAAAGAAAGCCTTTTTTTTTTTTTTTTTTTTTCACCCCAAATAAGGCAAATTGCCACTTTGTTGTAGGGGGCTACTATCGGGGACATAAGCATCAGGGGTACTGTGTAGGAAGTTGGGCAGCAAGATGTCGGTTCACGTTGCACTTGAACTTCTGCATGTCAGTGCAGTCAGGGAAGCAGGGACCCGGAAGGGAATTCCAAAGTCTAACTGTTCTGGGGAAGAAACTACTGGAGTAGAAGGCTCTCTTGCATCTAGGGATCTCTACTGTGAAGAGATGGGATTTAGCTGCTTGTTGGGTTCGTCGGAGGTATTTACATTGTGAGGGCACAAGTGCTTGCAGTTCGTCAGAGCATTCTCCGTTAAAGTACTTGTAGAACAGGCAGAGGGATGCAACATTTCGTCGATGGGACAGAGTCTGAAGTTTAGCTGACAGTTCAGGACCTATCAGATTGGCGACTCTCTTTTGAACCTTGTGTAGGAGCGAGAGACTAGTGGCCGATGCACCAGCCCAAATATGACAACAATGCTCCATACATGGGCTAATGGTTGTCTTATAGAGGTATAGGATACTTTCAGGTGTTAGTAGCTTTCTAGCACAGTAGAGAGAACCCACCTTCTTCGCAGCGGCCCTGGCAATGTTCTCAATCTAATTGTTCCAACTCATGTTTCCTGTGAACGTTAGGCCAAGGAGTTTAAAAGATGTACTTTTTTTTAGATAAAAAGTTATTGGCCATTGCTATTGGCGGTAGGGAAGAGTTCTTGTAATTATTGAAGGAAACAAGTTTAGTCTTGGCAGCATTGAAGGTGACCATCCATTTTTGTCTCCATTCCACTATGGATCGGAGGTCATCCTTTAGTGTTTCTGCATTTCTTTAGATATGTGTTCATTTGTTTTCCTGTCATGTCTGTTATAGAGCGTGGTGTCATCAGCATACATACCCATCTCACAGACAATTTTGTCAGGGAGGTCATTTATGAATATTAAGAATAGCAGAGGTCCAAGGATTGTTTAGATGTACGACCGTCAAGGACAACCTGGATTTTTCTCTTATCCAAGAAGGATCTAATTATGTTATGTATTGTTCCAGTGATGCCGTATGATCTGATTTTCTTGAAGACCCTCATGCCATACCCTGTCAAAAGCCTTAGATATATCTAGAGCTACCGCTCTACCCTCCCCCGCTTTGTCCAGTGACTGGTATATACATTCTGAGATTAGTTAGGATGTCTGCTGTGGAACAGGCTTGCCTAAATCCATAATATTGGTCAGTCAGAAGTTTAGCATCTGTAAGGACTAGAGCATGGTTAATTATGGTCTCAAATATTTTGGCAAAAAGTGGGAGGAGGCTAATGGGGCGATGATTTATTGGGTCAGTTCTTTCGCCAGAATTCTTGAAAACTGGCACTACAGAAGCAGTTTTCCAGCAGGCAGGAAAGCAAGATTCATTAAGGCATTTGTTGTAAAGTTTGGAGAGAACTGGAGCTACTTCGGCGGCACACTTTTTTAATAGCACAGCCGGGATGAGATCAGGTCCATGTGCTTTTGCAGTGTCAAGCTTATGATAGCATGCACCTGAGCAGGGGTGATTTTCAGATCATCTAGTGTGGCGTCTGTCTGCAAAGGAAAGTCAGGGAGGGGGTGGTTAGCAGAGTCCAGTGTGGAGTTGGAGGCAAACCGTCTGGCAAGCAAGTTAGCCTTTTCAGTTGCTGAGCAAACAACCTCATGATTGTTGGATAGTGGGGTAATTGTTGATTGCCTATTATTTACTACACTGTTGTAGATTTTTCAGAAGTCTCGGGTTCCTAATTTCTGTACTTCAATGCGTTTTTGGGTGGTTTCAGTAAATTCCCTCTTAGCCGTTGCTATTTCTTTCTTACAGTTATTTCTGGCTTCTATGTACTTCTGTCTGTTTGAACTGGACTTATGTCGGTTAAATCTGCAGTATACATGCTGCCTTTGCACTATGGCAGCTGCACAAGTTGAAGTGAACCATTGGGGAGAGTGGGGTTTCCTATTCACTAATCCTAGGAGATATATCTGTTAGCACATCTGCTGTAGATCTAGCAAAATGGAAAGGTTATTTTTGCTGAGGTGGTTGATTACTTCTCTTTTTAACAGATACCAGCAACTTACTCATAACACACAGGAGACTTATTCGTCTGTATTGAGAGGGAGATGATCGATCACTTGAATTCTTAAATACAGGTCATACTGATGAGGTTTTTTAGAGTGTTGGGAAGCAATTCTCCTTAAGACAATGCTTAAACAGCTTTGTAAGTATGAGAGCTAGTTCTGGTTGAAGCTTTTTTAGCACTATAATTGGAATACCATCAGTATCAGTTGCTTTACTGGAATCAAGGTTTTTGATAAGCTTGGCAACATCATGCACAGATGTTTGTATGTCGCATAGTGTATTGTCAGATACAGGAGGAAATACGTACGGGGAGTTGATGACCTTCATCGCATAGGGTAGAATTAGCTGTAAAGTTCTTGGCAAAGAGTTTGGCTTTATCTGATGCTGACGAGATTACCATTGATGATGGTTAGGATAGAGTACACACTTCTGTTCAGGACCCTGTTTGTTATTTGCTAAAATTGGTGGGAACCAAGTAGCTGCTCAACTACTTTGGACTTAATGGACTGAGCGTACAACTCTTTTGCGTTCTTTAGTACTCTTTTACAGTGGTTGCTGGCAGTTCTGAAAGCCGCTTTAATCTCAGTATGTCTATTACATTGGAAGCAATGGAAATAGTTATTTCTGTGCGCAATAACAGCAGCACATTCTGGAGAGAACCAGGGCTGGCTATTGGGTTTTTGCTGGAATTTTTTTTTGTCGGGGGGGGGGGGGATATAAAGCGGTCTATACCTACAATTAATCATTCTTTCAGATCTGGTACTATAGAGGACACAATCTTTTTAAACATGGAACGCAGAGGTAGATCTAATATAAATTTACGGAAGATATCCCAGTCAGCCGTAGAGTATTGATCTACTATATGATGGAGAGGTATGTTGGAGGACTTATTACATTTCGATTTTATTTTAACGAAGACAACCGAGTAGAGACAGCTCAGGGCAAGTTGTGAGAAAAAGGTTTAAGAGATTTCCATACTGACCGTCAGTGTCGGGCACATAGGTACGTTCATGAATAATCTGAGTTAGGTCATAAGTAATGAAGAAATCGTGACAGAACCTCCTCTCATCATCTGTCTTGTTAAATTAAAATTTGATTTAAATTTAAGATTAAAAAAATGTCTTTTCAGAACTATACTACTAACCCTAACTTTGGATGGCAATATAAAAAATACTGTAAAATATGTTTGTGACGTGAATGTAACAGGGGCTTTAAAGGTCAATTTATAACCCATGAGACCCTTAAAGCTCAATTTTGCTCCGTTTGGCACCTCCTCAGATGTGGTAGCAGTCTTCCATCTTAAGACATATCAAACTCTTATACAACTCGATGATTGCATCTGTAGTTAGATAGTTTTTGGAGTGATAGAATAATCGAACTATTTTTTTATTTTATTTTTTTTTCAGCGACTTAGCAACAAACTAGATATTCGTTTTTCATGTTAGGTCTGGAATGAAAGTTAGCCGTAAGGAGCGTATCAAAACAGTGCGCTACTTCAAGAAGAGACCATTCATTTTGAAGTGGGGGAAAAACAGATTCGAGTATTGGTGGTGAAAGGAGAGGAGCTTGGTTTTAGAGATGTCATAACTTACAATACACTTCTTTCTCCAGTGCACCATATGCCCCAAGTCTGAAATAATTATGAGGGTATATTTCCAAATATATAGAATTTGTGAACAACCAACTAGACAGGAATTACATTTAAATATATATAGCATTTGTTATTCATTCATTGCAACAATTTTGAGAAAGACATTTTGATGAATGAAAAAAAAAACAAACGATATAAACAAAAACACAAATATGCCTACTCTGGTAAAATGCTCGGTCACGTGATATATTTTTGTTTTTTTACCGTGTTTGACGAAGAAGCAAACCTTCTCATAAAATTAACCATACAGAACAAAGAATGAAGAAAAAAACAAACAAAAGAAAAACGTAAGATAGACAGTGAGATTTTATTTTTGTATTGTCACCCTGACTTAGTGTTAGACTTAGGAAGGGTATGTATTTTTTTTTTTTTTTTTTTTTTTTTTTTACTGACATCTTGACGTGAACATGGATCAATGTACATTCAGAAATATCTATATATTAATACGATAGCATGTGTGTTATTTTCTGTGTCACGCTTACATTCGGATCATTTAATTGTTATGTACTTCCATTTCTTGTCATAAATAATTTTATCAAGAATTTTTCATAAGTTTTGGTTTCGACTATAGCTAATGGCACTTAAGTCATCTATTTTTTTTTTAATAATTTTATCAAGAATTCTTCATAAGTTTTGGCTTTGGTTTCAATTATGGCTGAATGAACTTAACATATATATATATATATATATATATATATATATATATATTCATATATATATATATATTCATAAGTTTTTATTTTGGTTTCGTTTCAAGCTAATGCACCCAAGTCATATGGATATATTTTTTTTATTTTTGAAATCACAACTTTATATATATATATATATATATATATATATATAAATCAATAAAACGTTAACTCTATAATAATATATACGAAATTTGCAAGAATTATAATATCATATTTAAACGTACTTTACGACCGGGCGTTGCTGGGCGTTTGTGCTAGCTTAGATAAATACTTTTGCAGTTTTGACAATAATATCGGAGCGTCTCCATTTACCCTGAACACCTACAGAATGCCAACATTAATATATTACATATGAATGAGACCCCTATGGAATTTCCACAGGTCTTGCTAGTATAACAATATTAATACAAATGCTTCTGTACTGTAGGCTAAAATTTGGTTTTTAAAGCGATTGGGTTTTTTGTCTTATTTTTTAAATTTATTTATTTTTGTAGAGCATATAATTTCATAAGAAGGTATGCTTTTTCGTTAGATACCACAAAAAATATCATGAGACTTAGTATTTTGGAGAGTGCAGGAATTTGGTACCACAATCGTATCAAGCACCAAAACTTGTTTTAGGTAAAACTTAATCTTTTGTATGTATTTCTCTTTTTTCTATTCATTTAACGTCACTTTTCCCTTGTTCAAAGGTCAGACGTTTTCTCATAATTCACAAGTTCACTCTTCAATTCTCTCCATTCAGTGAGTCAACTGTCTTGAAATTCTGCTTTGTGCAGTCTTGTCTCTCACTTGCTTTCAAGTTTTCCTTGGCTGGCCAAACTTGCTGCAATTCAAGACCCATGCTTTTGTAATGGTTTCTCCAGGAAGATGAACGCTCTACATAATCATGCCAACATAACCAATTTGTCCTTAGAATAACCTCTATGCTGGACAGAAGTAAGCTATACAACTTACCTCAGATAAAGAAAGGAACAACTTGCAATACCACCAGAGGCCACAGCTCACAGAATTTTGTCCATACTGTAATCAACCTTGCGTTTGTACTGAATTCACATCCATCCAGAATATTTTCTATGTAAGAAAAAGGATTTACTGTTTCCAAAATATCATCTAGTAGCATCTCTTTGTGGGGACGACCTACACTTGAAGTTGATGTTCGGAACTAACTTACCTTTCAGATTACTGTACCTTTTGTGAACCTCCAATAGGTACAAGTTACAATGTATTCCATTGCATTCAATATCCTTATGTCATACAGAACAATGATACTAATGAGAATTTCTTGGAGATTGTAGACTAGAGTCACATCTTTTAGTTTTAGGGAAGTTCACCCTCAAACCCTCCACCTCTAGGCCATTTTACCACACACACACACGTGAAAACTCACTGCGAATACATATAAGATTCTCTTTTTCTCATTTCGAACGTTGTACAAGTGACAACATTTACTTTTTAAACACACAAACAAGTCTTTCTTTCACAAGAAATATCTTTCGATCATCTGTAAATTTGTGAATTTATAAATATTTTCAGTTTTTTGTGCCACTTATAAGCATTGAGTGAAGTTATTGATTGATTGAGAGATGATAACCAATTTATGTACAACAAGTGTAAAACCATGGAGATGGCTGAGAACTCTGAAAATGTGCTAAAAATATATTTAGATAGTGAAGCTATTGTGGTTGTTAAGAAGTTTCGTTACCTTAATGATACCACTGGAGCACAAGGTAGAGCAGGTGCTAGGATGATTGAAAAAATTAGAAGTGAATGGAATAAGTTCAGGAAACTTCAGCATAGAGTTACCATTATCAACCAAGAAGAGTCTATCAGGTATGTGTACAGTGTGATGATGTATGGCAGTTAAATCTTGCCTGTGAGACTTGAGGACATGTTTGGATGAATTAGGAGACATGATGAGAATGATACGATGGATGTATAATGTGGCTTTTAAAGACAGATTTAAATTTGACTAGCCTAGGTGCCTGACGTTGCCCCGGTGTTTGGAGGTGTGTGTGTGTGTGTGTGTGTTGAGCAAAAATAAAAAGAAGAAATTGTAGTAGGCAGACAGGCTTGAACCTGTACCACGAAGGAGGAAAAGAATGTGAAAAAAAAAAATGTGACGTCTTTGCTGCTGCGTTCATCGTTAAACCGGAAGTGGTGAAGGTTTAAATTAAGGCTAGTCAATCAAGAAGAGAGGATGACTTTTGAAAATATTGGCGAAAAAAGCGACCACCTCCTTGTTGAAAAGTGCCCAGTTGAGGGTGAAGGAATTAATGTTTTTAGCAGTTTTTTTTCAATATTTGTCATCTGAAGTCTAACTATGGAATGAACCTACTTCGTCTCGAACAAGGGATGTGGTCATCCAACCAGCTATAACTCAAACCAATATCTTACAAGTAGGAATTTTATACTTGCTAGGACGATGCCATCCAACATGCTAACCTAGCGAGCAATTAGTAATAGAATTTTTTCAGAATGTGAGAGATTATATAATTATTTCCACAGTAAAAAAAAACAAAAACAAAAAACGTTGCAGCTCACAAGAACCATGACAGCCAACAAACCGGAAGTCCAAGACTCAAGTTTTACCCTCATTTGGGCTCATCAGTTAGACATACCTGAACTTAGGATTTGCATGCAAGAGGCTTGGGTTTTGAATCCCGAGTTCAGATATGTCTAACTGATGAGCCCAAATAAAGGCAAAACTTGAGTCTTGGACTTTCGGTTTGTTGGCTGTCATGGCTCTTATGAGCTGCAACGTTGTTTGATTGTAGAAATAATTATATAATCTCTGATTCTGAAAAATATATATTGTTGTCGATTTTTCAGTTGTTAACTATACTGCATAAATGCCTAAATTGTTTGGAAGTAATTTCATGCTAAATAATTAACGACCATATATTAGTAAATTACATGCTACTTTCGGATCCAATAATAAAAACGCATCCTTTGGGACATGGAGGTAAAAGCAGATAAACTCATCCACGCTAGAAGACAGGACGTCATAATAATTAACAAGAAAGAATCAGTTAAATTTTCCCGTCTAAGCAGACCACAGGGTGAAGCTCAAAGAGACAGAAACATGAAACATGTGGAATTTGTTAGAGGACTGAAAGGAATATGGAACTTGAAGAAAGTCGATATAATAGCAATAATTGTAGAAACATTAGGAACAGCCCCAAAGAATTTGGAAAAAAAGACTATGGGAAATTGGAATCAAGGGGAAGACTATGCAACAGACATCAATGCTGAAAACAACTGACATCTTAAGGAAAATCCGCTAGTGCGGAATCTAATCTATATGAGTGACAAGCGCTAACCAGTCATATAGACAATGCAACAAAGAAAGCTGAAACTGCAAAATTGTAAAATTATAAGTTCATCTCCCCCCCCCCCCCCCCAAAAAAAAAATTGTAGTGCTGGCATCGATTGGCCTCACACCGAATAGTCGAGAATGATCAAAGAGGATAGAAAGATTGAGGAGCGAAAACACTAAGCAGACCTTTACTGGATGGGTGTGAAGGAGACTAGGGCCTTGGGGAGGCTGATTGCCACCCAAATTCCAGCGAAGACTAATGGTTATTACCAGCGAAAAGTAAATGGCAACCGACTATTGCGATAAGGCAAATTCATTTGCAAAGGTTATAAAAAGAGGTAGAGAGTAATGGAAATATGGGGAAACTTGTCACCCAGACTCCCGGGAGTACCACCGGTTATTGTCAGTGAGCAATCTGTGTTGACCTGTGTGAGAACTTTTAGTGAGCGAGTTATAAGAAAAGGGACTGCGCTTTTTTAAATTTTTATTTTTTTAGATAGGACTTTCAAGTGAAATTCAGTTTTTACGATATCTTATCTTTTTTTTATTAAATTGTTAGGTGAAAGTATAAAATACTTACAAAACGCCCTCTTGCCTTTCGCATGTTAAGAATGTGTTTCTAAATAATGTTATTTCGGTCGTGTCCTGCATACGTACCTAAAAAATTGTTAAACTAAACAGAATGTTCCCAATCCTAAGCAACAACGTCGTCAAGTAATGAATCGTATTTAATTTTTGTCAATTTTATCCTCAAAAATCAATTCTTGCGTTTTATGTATTAAAATTGCGTGCAGTGGCGTTGTAAATAAACCCGCCTATTTACGATTAAAGTCGGTCATTTTAAGATGGAGCGTCGCGCGCCACGTTGATACGATTATGGTTTGTAAACAACTAATTTGGCGAATAATTCATCTTGCCAATCATATTGCTATTTTTACTTTTTATGTACGTCAGCACGCAGTTGGCTTCTGTACTTTGGAACATTCTTGTCTGAAGAAATTTCGCTTCAGTTAATTTTGTTTTTTTTCTATAGCCTTTCTACCTTAAAATAAATAAGTGTAACTCGAAATATTTTTCGAGTTTTATTACTATACACACAGATTCGTAAAAGTTATCAAATAAACAAATATATAACAAGTAAATGTTACCAAAGGCAAGATAAGTTACTTTTCTACGGTAAGTTTGTGAAAAGGAGGTAAAAATAAAAAAATATATACAAAATACTTTTAAAAACCCATCGAATATATGTCAGCTTGTATCACGGTAACATATATTGAGCGAGTTTCTAACAGTATTTTGTATAGTTTTATTTTTAACTCCTTTTCCCAAACTTACCAACTGTTCAACAGAGTCTAGCGCCATTTGTAATTTTCAAATACATCGGTAAACACTGTATGTTTTTCGAACTGAATAAACATTTTACATTAAATAAAAACACTAAAATCCAGTTAGGTAGAAAAGTAACTTATGTTGCTTTTGATAACATTTGTTATATATTTGTTATTTAACTTTTTCGAATCTGTGTACAGTAATACAAACCTATTTTTCTTATCTTTTTTGATGCATGTGTAGTGAAGCCAAGACTACTATTTCTCCATTACATGTCTCTTTCTCTCTACTCTTCCCTTTCCCCCTTCTTTCCTTCCTTCCTCCTTTCCTCAAAAATGTGACCAGAGGTTGTAACCAATCAGGACGGAGAACAGTTCTGGTGGGAAAGACAAAAAGAGAGATACAAAAAGTGTTGGAAGCAAAAAGACGGAGACGCGAGTGGTTCCAAAGTCAGGGGACAAAAATGAAAATCACGAACTTTCTATAACCCGATACCACTTGTACGGTGAAATGAATATAAAACCGTTTCGTTTGGAAGTTCCTTTGTTTCTTTATTATTATTCCCAGGTCGGTTTCTACTCCCGTCTTATTAATTTCGACGACTCCCCAAAAGGGGGGCCCGCCGAAATAGTGACCTACCCAACAAGAATTACATTATGGTAACCGGCATACATGTGTAGATTAACGCCCTTATCCCCCCCCCCCCGATCTCCAAAATGAGTTTACGCGATCATATTATTTTAGAATTTTGAGTGCTATGTAGATCAGTTTCTTGTATAAATTTACTGTAAAATGATTCCCTATTTCCGGACTATTCTAACGTTTTGGAATAATTATTTATTTTTATTTATTTTTTCTTTTTCTTTTTACTATTAACCTTAAGTCTTTGTGGCTGCTATTATGGGTTAGGTTAGAAGATCGTAACGAATATTTTGAAAAATAATTTGTGGAAAAATAATTTAAATAATAAGGAAAGGATGCTTTGAAAAATAATATATTTGTGAAAAAGAAATTGCTTTAAAAAAATAATATATTAAGGAAAAATGTTTTGAAAAATCATCTATTACTGGAAATGATTGCTTTGAAAAATAATATATTGGGAGAAAGAATTCTCTGAAAAAATTATATTGGAGAGAAAGAAAGAAGGATAGCTACTATACGATGCAGCATAATAGTGTGTAATATTTCCACCAGACAAGCTGTAAAATGTCGAATATCAAATGCAGCAGTAAATCTGAGGAACATATACCAAAAAGAATAGTTGGAAATAAGTCCTACACAATCCATTATGACTATGCAATCCCTACAGCTGCATATCTAGAAAATGGTGCTATTAAACCAGACATAGTGATATGAGCCAAAAAGGAGAAAGAAGCAACCTTAGTTTAAGTTAGTGTACGCAATGATGCTGGGTTAAATAATGCTGAGAGGGAAAAGATAGTGAAATATCAAGGTCTTATGTATAGCATGAAAAGAAACTGGAATCTTAGGAAGATCTCTATCATTCTAGTAATTATAGAAACAATTGAACTCATGAAAAAGTATTTACAAAACTATCTAGCAAATATATTAGATGAACCAAGTGCAATAGAGATTCAAACAATTGCACTTAAAGGGATGTTCAGAATCTTAGAGATTTCTCAGTGGAAATATGTGAGATAATGGGTGAATGTTTAGCATCTGGTAGGATGCCTCGTCCCCAGTTTGTACAAACTGATAAGAAAATTGGGTGGGTGGTGGGGGAGAGCCATTTTCATTTGTAAGAAAATCTACCTTAGTGGCTCATATACATATTCAGACTGAATTTAAGAGAACTTGAAGGCTTACTAGATACTACCCTCGAGTGTCTAAAGTTTCTCTAAACAGGGGTTAGGGGTTTGCCAGGACAACCTGGCATGAAGATACTTTTCTTTGGAAGTAAATTTTGACCAAATATTCAAATGATATTTGCAGCCTAAATAAGATCTCCTTGGTATGGCTAACCCACACTGGTTTTCACGAGGAATAGTGCACCTTCTCCAAGTGATGTTACTTAGAGTAGAAACACAAAGCTGGATACTCCATAAGACAATGGATTCTTGTCCTTGGAATCCAGAGACCACAAAAGAGAGAAAGATACACTATAACATGTTTAAATGGTCGATTGGGGAGAGGAAAATTATGTTCTCAACTTCTTTACTAATTTAGTGTTTGAGAGATAAAGAACTTTAATGGAACATTCAAATATCTACATGTATCTTTTGAAGTAAATTTTTTTAAAAAGTACCATATATTTCGGTATATAAGTTAAAAAAATTATCTTTAAAAACCAATATTTCATAAGATGTTGCAATTTACCAGTCGTCTTATATAACTGATATATGATGAATTTATTAAAATTTGCTCCAATTTTGTACTTCGTCTTATCTGATGGTTGCCTTATACACCGAAATATACAGTAATCTTTTATATGATTGAAGATATTTTCGAACTTATGGTGGGTTAGGGTTTATTCATCCTCTGGAAAATCACAGTGGTTGTAACGGCAATCATGCAATCTCGGTCATAACTAGGACAACAGCATATTCTTTTCATTGTTTTGACTGTCGAGTGTGTATCCGTTATCTTCTATGCTTTTATATACAGTGATGTGGTTCTCAGTTGATTAACTCTCTCGGATATATACTCGAGTCAAAACAGTGATAATAATATTCTGTTGCCATAGCTCTAGTTATTACAGTAACAAAAGGATTTTTGATCCAAACAAAATCACAACTTAAGTTCGAGTAACAATGTTTTATTTTGAGAATTTACAATAATATTTGCTTTCTGGCAAGTTAGGACAAACATATCTTTCGACCAAACAGTCCATAAGCTTAAAACCTATCTGTCTCTCAAAACAAGCAGACTAACTGACCTGCTCAACTGGAATATATATGTTGCACCCCAATTGTGAAATTGCCCATTTCATGAAGTGAAGGTCATTTGTCCCTTTCATGAAGTGGTCAAATGGTTTGCTCATTTCATGTCCAGTACATAACTTGGCAAAGATGAATGAAAAATAATAATTTATTCAAATACATGCAAAGATTTGCAGAAAAAAAATAGAAAATCGATTTTCATTCTTTATATAAATTAGAAATGAATACAGAAACAAAATAAAATCTTGCTTCTTAATTAAAAATGATTCTACAAAGACAAAATTACCAAAAACTATTCATCAAGAAATGCTTGGAAATATTTGTTTTTTTTTTGTTTTTTTTATTTGAGCGTTAACGCAAAAACAAAATCTTGTTTCATAATTAAAATTTATAAAAAAAACAAAAATTACCAAAAACTTTATCAATATTGTCACAACACATGTGGCTGTAGTAAGCACTGTTACAATGTAAGCCAGCTTTTAAACAAGAGTACCTCTTAGTAATGCAGTTGCTTCTACAGTGACATCTTTGGTAGTGCTGGCCACTACACACACTTCCTGCTCGAAATAGTTTGCGAATACTCAGTTCTTCTGGTAGGATACTTTCTGCGACTAATCTTTTGTAGTGTATAAATTCAATCTGGTTTCTTGCAAGTTTGCCTTTTATAACTTTTTTTTTTTGTTGTTCTAGTTACATATTGTCCTCATCTGATAATACAGCACCTACCAAGTTTGGAGGATCTCCTTTACTATGATCAAATTGCAAAACAGGCACTGACACATTGTTACTAACACCGATTGCTCGCAGTGATCTAGTACATTTGTGTTGCTTGTTGTTGAAGAGTAAGCTTTGCTTTCTTTCTTGTTGGGTTCATTTGAGTCTGCAATCAGTTGTGCTTCATTTTTAGCTTGGCTTTGGTAAACTTGGTAATCATCAACTGGACTTTGAGTCACAGGGTCATAATCAGATGGGGTTTGGACCAGTGGGTTATCATGGACTTGACTTTGGTTAACTGTGTAATTTTCAGCTCAGGGTTGGTTTATTGATTCATTAGCAACAGAGCTTTGATTAACTTGGTAATCATCAGCTGATGTTTGTAACGGGGTCATTTTCGGATGCAGTTGGAGTCATAAGGTCATCATCAGCTGAGGTTTGGGTCATTCTAAAAGCCTTTCAAGTTTTTTTTCTTCAATATTAGAATAAATTCTATCAATGAATTTTTGAGGCAGATATGACTTAGGGCAACATCATAATGGTAAGGAGACATTTTGATTGCTTCCTGATATGAACTGTTCATGACCCATTGGACAAAACGGACACCACAACTCCGCTTTGCACAATTATTCTATCAAATCCATGCCATGATTTTGTTTCATATCCCCATTACATCTTTCAATTGATCCTTGGCGTTGGGGATGCCTTAGTTACCCATTCACTAAAACAAATTCAGGCCCCAGTGAGACAAGTTCTTCAATAATTGCAAATGTAAATTCTCAACCATTGTTAGACTGAAGGATATGGAGTGCATCTGTAAGTGAATAGAAGCTCACGGGCAACTTCTGATGCTCTTGTTATTCCAGTGGATGAATAACATGAAATTTAGTTAAGTAACCCATATAGTGCAGAATAAAGCGGTATTTTCCATCCCTCAGTCTGCATATCTACTAAATCAACTTGGCCTCTTTCATTTAGATCACTTTCAGACAGAGGTTTGATAACAATTCCTGCTGCAGCTTCCTTGCTGTGGCATTTTTCAACACGCCATTCACATTGAAGAATATATTGTGAAACGATTGATCAGAAAATATTGCCATATAGTTCACTCATCTTCAAAAAGTTTTCTTCACCACCATGGGTTCTTGGATAATTTCTTTGATTTTTTAGTTACCATATATTTTCCATTGTTCTTTTTAACCTTTTCTTCTCCATTGAAAGAAGTAATCCGAAAAGTTTTCAGAATATGGTAATCTTCTCTTTTGAGTGATTTCCAGTTTTTCCTTTCTTCAAAACCGTAATTACCATCTGCTCATATTCAGTTGACCACAAGGAAGCACAATTTTTTATATGTTCATCCATGGCTAAAGCTTACATGGATGCTGGAAAAAATTACAAGAGTCAAATAGTTATGCATAAATTTCTGAGATTCATGCACCAAACTGCCCATTTCATGAAATGAGCAAACCATTTGACCACTTCATGAAATGGGCAAATGACTGGTAAACTTCATGATTGGGCAATTTCACAATTGGGGCATAAGAGAGAGAGAGAGAGAGAGGTAGAGGGTAAAAGAGCTATTTGGACCACGCCATGAGATCACTCAAGATTTATCAGCTGTTAATCTATAGATATAAAAATTGACTGACCATGAGGAACCCACTATTTGGAATGAACATAACTTTTGTAGTGTCTAAAGTGACTCACAATCACAGCATACAGTATTGACAACAAAGCAAAAACGGGGTCAAAACAAAAATATGCAGCAAATAAATGTTATTAAAGGCAAGATAAATTTCTCTTCTACATACCTAGATAAGTTTTTTTAAGTATATCGGACAGTAAGAATCCAATTTAGCAGGATTGAGGAATGTGGAGTTACTTCTTTGTTTCCATTACTCTCTGATCAGTCCTACCTAAATTAGATAAATTTATCCTCGTATGATACTGAAATGCTTCGAGCACCCTTGGATGAGATGATCCCCGCTACTGCCACCACCATCACAAAAAATATATATTTTTTTGCCTACTCTATTGACTATTCAGCCCTGTCAACCATCCAACTGCATTCAGTGATGATGCTCTAATTTAAAAACTTTTCAGAGAATGGAGTCATACTTTAATTACCACTACTCCCAGGTCCACTACTGTAGTACCTGTCAGATCACCATCTATAGATTAAATATAAACTATTATTTACAGATTAGCTATGTAGAAAATATACGCCTGAAAAACAAATTGACCCACAAATCAATTGAATACACATGCACAGTTTGGGCATAAAATAAAAGTGGTCGATATGCCGGAAAACCCAACAACCAACAATCCCTTGGAAGTTAAGTAATATTTGAAGCATTCACTAGCTGAAATTGGCAAGTTTACAAATGACAGGGTAACATTGCATGTAAAAATCAGCAATGGTAAAAACCCGAGTGCTATTGAACTTTTTGAACTAGAGCAATTTTGTTTTGATTATTTTCCCTTTTGTATTGTCTCCTCTTACTACTGTGAAGTCAATTTTGTACCCGATATTAATTAATTCTTTCAGAGCACTCCTCTCTATCAGACGTTCGCATTGAATGGCCGTGTGAGAGACACAGTAAGAACTATTAAATTCCTGAGAGAAGGCAATAGTTTTCACAAGATCGATTATTTTTCAACACATTCTCTCCACAATATATTATTTTTCAAAGCATTTTTTTCACAATATATTAATTTTCAAACCATTCTTTACCCAATCAATTATTTTTTAAACCATTCTTTCCCAGTATACGAGATGTCTTCAATAAGTTTCCAGACTTTTTTGTGCAGGTATTTAAAATTGTCGTAAACTCTTGAAAATTCACTGTTATTGCTATACATCTTATGAGATGACTGACCAATTTTGATGATTTCAAGTTCAAATGAATAGCTACAGCAAGAATTGAAACACACCCTACTAAAGCCCGATTATCATAGCTGGTGAATTTAAAAAATGCAATCTGGACATGAGGACAATTTAGAAGAACGATATGTAATAAAATTCTGTTTTAAACATGGAAAAAATGCCACAGAAACGTATGGAATGCTTCAGACTGTTTTTGGACCATTTTGCATGAATCCAGCATTAGTTTTTGTGTGGTATAAGAGATTCAAAGAAGGCAGTGAGTCTGAGGGATGATGAGATGTGTATGAGGAGTAAGGAAGTCAGATCACCAGAGTTGATTGGCCAAATAAAGAATTTCATGATAAGAACCATTGTGTGTCTATAAAGACAATAAGCACACAGTTTGATGTCAGTGTAGGAACTGTACACACAATTATTCATGAGGAAGTGAAGATGCAGAAGATTTTCACAAAGTTTGTCTGAAGGGTGCTCAGAGAAGATCACAGACTATATGATTAAATGGGCAGTAAGGCGGTTTCAACGCATTCTTTCTCCCATTAATTATTTTTCAAAGCATTTTTTCACAACATATTATTTTTCAAAGTAATCATTCCCCCTAATATTTCAACACATTTTTTCCTAAAATATAATTTTTGAAACCATTTTTTCTCTCCTAATATATTATTTTTCAAAGCATTCTTTCTCTCCAATATATTATTTTTCAAGGAATTCTTTTCTCAATAAACTGGGATACAACATTAATCCGTTCCAGAGTTAGGACTGTAAGGTGAAATCGCCATTTAGCAAAATTTTATACAGTACATATTAAAAATTAGTAACAAAATACAGTACAGTATTTAATACACATGTATATAATCAAATGCAAATACCATAACCAGAGGCCGGAAAATATCGTATTCCATATCATAATCTGAAAAAACTGTATCCCGGGGTTCTACTGTATATTATTTTTTCAAAGTATTCTTTCTCTCCAATATATTATCTATACTCCTATAAATTTAGTTTTTGTTTTGTGTGTGTGTATGTATTGATATTCATATTAAAAACTTTTTTTCCAATTATTTAAAAAGAAAATACAACTTTCTTATATATGGATCGTGAAATTGCATTCACTAGCAAAAGATCTAGTTAATTTACATATTCTTTTAAACATTCATTTCAATTAATTCCCTATTAGTTTTTTCGGTTTTGTTATGGGATGATCATTTTTAGTTAACTATTATGTGTAGTTATATTAATGAAGATATTCTTTATGATTTATACTTGCATAATATTTGCATAAAAAGTTTATAGTAAACACAAAACTCTTGCCTACCAAACTCCTAGAGTTTTTGGTCTACAGACATGAAACTTCATATATAAGGTATTTGAACCAATGCGAAACTTTATATTTGGGGTTTAGTTCAGGAAAATCATTACAAAAGTGGGAAAATTAAAAAAAAAAATGAAATTTGCCAGGTGATGGTTGAACACTGGCATAGCAAATATGCATCCATAATGTAGTAGCTATTGGTATGTTTTAATTTTTAGCTTTGCAGCAAACATGTCTTCATAGCTCAGTCATTAACAGCAGAAGCAAAAATAAATCGTAAGTTAAACGTTTTGGTTTCGTGGTGGCACACAAGTAAATTTTTTTTTTTTTCATCTTTTTAAATCATTACTTAAATAATCCAGTATAATATAATAATAAATACGAAATCTGTATTAATCAAAATATTATATTTAAGCATATTAAGGATGGAATACTGTTGCCATATCTGGGCAGGAGCTGCTAAAAACAGCCTATCCTGCCTTGACAGAGTACAAAATAGACTTCGTGGCTTAGTGGGGGATGCCCTTTTCTCTACCCTGCAACCTCTCTCCCACAGAAGAGACGTTGCGAGCCTATCCTTGTTTTATCGTTATTTCCATGGCAGGTGCTCGTCTGAACTCCAATCTCTGGTCCCCCCTTGCCAATCTTTCACGAAAAACACCCGTCTAGCTGAATCCACTGTGAAAAATTTCCCCCACTCGGTATCTGTGCCTAAATCAAAATGCGGATTCCATGAACAAAGCTTCTTTCTTAGAACTGTACGCCTGTGGAACTCTATTCCGTCTGCCTGCTTCCCACCGGACTACAACTTGGATGTGTTCAAGTCCAATGTTAACAAATTCCTAATGAACCGCCCCCTTAAGTAAACACTTCATCAAATCTCCACACTAACGTAATGCACTTGTAATAACCCTTATCCCTGAGTGGCTTCCAGGCCTTGATAAGTGGTGATTACTGTGTAAAAAAAAAAAAAAAAATTTTACAAGTGGGCAATGCCGGGCGCCCTGCTAGTTTTTCAAAGAAATTCTTTCTCTTCAATATATTATTTTTCAAAGAATTCTTTTCCCAATATATTTTTCAAGCAGAATCTTACAGATGGATGTGGTCCTGGATATGACCTTAAACTATAGCCAGTGGTGTGGCCCCAGCTTGTGGGCTTTGGGGAGTGTGGAGCCACCCTTTAATTACCATTGCTCCCAGGTCCACTCTGACCCGGAGTGGTAATACCTGTTAGGGTCCCAACTATGGGTTAAATGGAAACCGACTTGAAAACAACAAATATATTCTATTAAAAAATTTTTCTTCAAAATCTTTGGATTCGGCATTAAATAACTCTAAAAGGGTTGATATGCCATAAAACAAACAACCAACCAACCTACAGATGGATGTCCGGTAGCTCACACTTTACTTCTGGGTCGCAGAACCTGCACTTGTTATCATTGCTTAGACCTTTTTAAAAGCATTGGTCATCAATCCTTGGTCTTGGGTAGCCATTTTAATCCTCTCCTGATCATAGTGGAGTGATCCTCTTTTTAGTCTATAGAGCCTTCCTAATCTATATAGTCTTTCGTGAATTCATCCAGAAAATACTTGGCATTCCGTTGGTTGGCCCATTCTTCCAGTTTTTTGTAATGGAAGGTTTTTGGTGTATTTTTGACAACTGTTTTGGGCTATTTCCATAGCATATTTATTTACCAATTCTGCCTCCTTTGTAAAACAGTTTTGTCCAAAATGTTTGTCCAGTTTCATGAAGCTTGTTCTGCTGACTTTTTGTTTTATATTGGTGCAATATTTTGAGGTTTAAATTTTGAGAGCTTATCAGATATTGCCTGATGCTCCCTATAGTGATATGATGCTGATGGTCAGTCTCTGATAGACCCATATCTCCTACTCTTCTGGGCAGACACTGGTTTCTGTATGTTATTCTGTACAGTGTCAACACTTTTCACGTTTTAGTGTTCAGTCTGTTTATGTCCTTTTGAGGCTAGTGGGCAATACCAAAGCTGAATGTTATCACAGGCATGGCTAGTTGGTTAATTGCAGTTACCTTTTTTCTGTTTGTAAGTTCTGTTTTATAGATTTCATGTTGTCTTTTCATTTGATTTGTCAGACTGGGTTTCTGTGCAAAAGAAATGCCACAATTGACACGGATGTGGCCTCTCTCCCCTGTGTGTGTTCGTATCTAACTCTTTGTGTTTGTATGTTCAGCTCAAAGTCAAAAACTACAAAACAAACCTCCACCAACTTAGGATATTCTTGATTAGTGTTGCCTCTTACGAATAATACCTAAAATTTAGAAAAAAATTATTCATTCTCTGGGGGTCAACTAGGCCAGGTTTCAGGTGGATTTTTTTTTATCTACTAATTTGAAAAGAAAATGTTGACTCGTTACTGCAAGAGTTTTCTTATATAAAGGTGTGTGTGTGTGTGTGTGCTTTCAGCTCGAGAAGAATGGGCTGAATAGAGGAGAAAGAAAAGGGTTGTAGAGAGAGAGAGATAGAAGAGTTAATAGAAATAAGTTACTTCTTCCCCGGGCAACGCTAAGTAGCTCTGCTAGTTTGGAATAAAGCACAGAGTAATTAACAGTTGTGAATTCGTATAAAAAAAAAAAAAAAAAATACAAACAAAAAACCCCAACAGTTTTAAAGCAAATATTGTAGAATTAACTTCTCTACTGACCTGTACACGTTTAATGTATATTTTTTTTATTTTTATTTTTTACTTCAAAATGTTTTTCATTAAAAAGCTGTTTTATTGATTCATGGAAAACAGCAATGGCTGTTGAGATGATGGCTTAACTTCGCTAAACTTAAGTGATCACATGTGGTTCTACAAGGCTTTTTGTTTGGGGAGGGAGGCTAGTTACTCAGACTAAAAGTT